>NC_090446.1:248410389-248717635 GCF_031143425.1 Pleurodeles waltl
ATTAACCCTTATGGCCCACACCATACCCATACACCAACATCCACTGGGTGGGAACCAGGGCTTACCTATTAGCCATACCCAGTGCCTCTGGAGTTGAGCTATCACATATGGGATGCTGCTATTCCTCAGGATATAGGCAGCATGCACAGAGCCAAGATACTTTGCATTGACATGGCAGATGTACTGGTCCGCCAGGCACACTATCTGCACATTCATTGAGTGAAAGCTCTTTAGATTTCTGAACACCTGTTCATTTCTCCGGGGGGGACAAATGCAATATGTGTACCATCAATAGCCCCAATAATGATGGGGATATGTCCCATTGCATAGAAGTCTGCTTTCACTGTGGCCAAATCCTCCTCCTGGGGGAATACAATGTAGATGCGCATGTGTTTACTCAGGGCAGACAACACTCTGGTTAGCACTATTGAGAACATTGGCTGTGACATTCCTGCTGCCAAGCCCACTGTCACTTGGAGGGAGCCAGTTGTCAAGAAATGGAGCACAGATGGGAATTGCACAAGAGGGGGGATCCTGGTGGGGTGACAGATCACAGATATCAGGTCAGGCTCCAATTGGGCACATTGTTCTGTGATTGTGGTCCTGTCAAGTCTATAGGTGAGGATAATGCGCCTGTCCTGCAGTGTTGCCAAGTCCACCAGCGGTCTGTACATGGGGGGATGTGTCCATCTCCTATTCATCCGTAGCGGCTGTAACCTAGGGGGCAAAACGGGGAGCAGCTCATCAGTATTCCATATTTCCTAACACTACACTGCTTTGTATGTTGTGACAGTAACAGTATGTTTTTGGATAGGCCCAAATGGTGCCTATGTGTGCTGTGATGCAGTTGGGTGCCATGGCATGAACCCCCCTGAAATGGCATCCACCTGTCCTATTTTGAGGGACAGGTGGAAATGAGGTAATTCCGCTGACGATGTGCGCCGTTGCGGGAGGCGGTCGAGTACCGCCGTGCGACTCCTCATTGGTAATCATTGGGCCTTATCGGTTACAGTGGCTAATGTTGATGTACACCGGCGGTGACAGTACGCACCGCCGCAGACGTGACTGCCATTTTCCATCTCTTAACTCACTTTCTAACTGATCTTCAACAGGAGAGGACCTACCCTGCAAGTGCTGCTGTGACCTGTGTCTGGAATCGACCATGGCTCGTGTCACTAGGGAAAGGGCCCAAGCCTTCACCACTGTGGAGTTAGAAAAACTGGTGGATGGGGTCCTACCCCAGTACCGAATGCAGTATGGGCCCCCAGACCAACAGGTGAGTACTTTGTGAGCACGATGCAAAGGGCATGGATGCATGGAGCACTGTGTGTGAGGGCATCGTGTGGGGGGGATTGGTGGAAGGGTTCTGGGCAGCATACTGCATGTATGGTGGGCAATGTCTGTGCGTAAGGGGATGTGAGGGCTATGGTGGGCCATGAGTGTAACAGGCCAGACAGTATGACTAATACCTTTTTCTATGTATCTTTTTCTGCAGATCAGCGCCCATCAGAAAAAGGGTATATGGCGTGCCATTGCCAAGGACGTGCGGACTCTGGGGATCTACGGCATGCGGAGCACCCACTGTTTGAAACAGTGGGAGGACCTGAGAAGCTAGGCAAGGAAGACAGCGGAGGCCCAGCTGGGGATGGCCTCCCAATGAGGAAGGGGTGCCCGTCGAATCCTGATCCCCCTGGCTCGCATACTGACGGTGGCCTATCTGAAGCTAGATGGGCGCTTGAGGGCATCACAACAGCCCCAAGGGGATGAGTACATTTTCCCAATATACTACTTGCGCGTGGTGTGGTGGTTTCTGGGTGGGGGATGTGGGCGTGTGGGTGCCTCTAGGCCAGGCAGGACATTGCAGGATAGGTTCCATGTTGGACAGGGGCTGATGAACACCACCTTCTCCCAAGCTAGTAGGCATCCACTACTGGGCAGGGGTCTGTCAGTGTCAGGTATGCTGCTATTGGCGTTAGGTATTCCTGTCCATGGGCTGGTGACTAGTATTGTGACTGGTAGTGCATTGCCTAGTGCATATGGCTATTCCCTGTGTGTGTGTGTATGTGTGTGTGTCTTGTACGCCAACAGTGGTGTGGTTGCTGCCTTTGACCAAATGTATCCTTTGTCTCTCCCCCCCCTTTTTGTTTTGCCACCCTGTCATTTTGTGCATTAGCATAATCTGGTCCTTCATGTCGGGCCAGGGTGGTCGGAACCCAGGCTAGCACCTCAGCCACCCAGTCCACAGCCACAGTAGTGTTGGCAGCTACTGCAGGTGGGAGAGGCTCCAGGGAACCAACTAGCAGCACTGACATTGTGCCTGCACCAGCTGCCAAGGGGAAGGGCAAAGGGCCTGCAGGCAGGAAGGACAGGAGGCCTGTGGCTGGGACTGATTCTGACCCCACACCACCAACCATGGCGGTTCAACCATCCGAGGCTGCAGGGGAAGGGCTGGCGCTTCCCCCCACCACTGCCAGCCCCAACACCAGCACCGCCACTGCCACCGCTAAGCAGCCATCACCGCTGGCGGGCAGTGTGTAGTCCTGCCTCCATGGGCTGTAGTGCATCCGGGAGCCTGCAAATCCTGTAGGTGTGACACCCAGGTGAATGACTGTGACCTTGCACTCCCCAAGTGCTGCATAACAGGGCACAATGCCACCCCCAGAACCAGTGGAAGAAGCCATCCACTCACCCCATCCTTGCCAGGATGAAGAACAATGGGCACAAGGCCCCCTCCAGAACCAGTGGAAGAAGCCATCCACTCACCCCCTCCTTGCCAGGATGAAGCACACTGGGCACAAGGCCCCCTCCAGAACCAGTGGAAGAAGACATCCGCTCACTCCCCCCTTGCCAGGATGGAGCACACTGGGCACAAAGCCCACTCCAGAACCAGTGGGAGAAGCCATCCACTCACCCCCTCCTTGCCAGGATGAAGCACACTGGGCACAAGGCCCCTTCCAGAGCCAGTGGAGAAGCCACCAACTAGAGAGACTGTGGCTTTGCACTCCCCAGGACCACGCAGTGGGAAAACCACCCACTTGAGAGACTGTGGCTTTGCACTCTCTAAGACCAACCAGTGGGCAAACCACCCACTTGAGAGACTGTGGTTTTGCACTCCCCAGGACCAAGCAGTGGGCAAACCACCCACTTGAGAGACTGTGGCTTTGCACTCCCCAGGACCAAGCAGTGGGCAACCCACCCACTTGAGAGACTGTGGTTTTGCACTCCCCAGGACATCGCACAGGGCATGTAGCCCCCTCCAGGACCAGTGGTGTTGTACCATCTTCCGGCTGAGGTACCCCCCTGTTCCCCGTCCCCCTGAGGTCCCTGTGTATTTTCGACCTGATGCCCCCGCAGTGTTCTCTCTGTGTTGTTGCAGGAGTCAAGTGGGGCATTGGCCTATGTGATGTGGCCCTGTGGCCCACGAACATTGAGGACTGGGCAGTGTCCCTCCATTTGAATATATGTATATACTGTATTGATTTTGAATCACGATTTTCTCGTATTTTATCTTATTACACTCACTTTAATCACTTTCTTTTGTCCTTGCATTATTCCTGAGGGGTAAGGAGTATATATGTAATGTTACTGCATCTGTTTGTGTGTGTGGTGTTGGGGGTTGGGGGAGTTGCATATGTGTGTCACTCTCTCCCCCCCCCTTGTGTGCAAGGCAGCAGTTCTCACTGTGGTCGTCTTCGCCGGCGTTGCTGTTCGTAGTGAATCAGAAGGTATACAATCATGGGAAAGATGTGCAGCTAGGGCTCGATGGCATTGTGGTTCTTCCTTGAGTCTCCAGAGGTGAGTACTTTGCCTTCTGTGCAGTGTTTTCACCATGCTTTTGATGTTGTTGGTACCGCCCTGAAAAGGTGGCGGATAGGCCTGTTGTAATACAGTGGTCGATACATTGTCTGCTGCCTGGCTGTTGGCGGTTACCGCTGCGGTGCTTGTTGCTACCGCAGTGGCGGTCAGTGTGTTAAAGTGGCTGTCTGTCTGAGCGGTTTCCGCCGTGGTCATAATTCAATTTGTTTTTACTGCTGGCCTGTTGGCGGTATTATCCGCCGCTTTATCACCGACCGCCAGGGTTGTAATGAGGGCCTAAGTTTTTATTACCTTGTTGCATCTCTAATAATTAACAATCAGCAGATAAGATAATTGCCCACTTATCAAAAATCCTATCAAACTCATGAATAAATTGTCTCCAAATGTATAGTAAAGGGCTATCTTGGTGAACTAGAGGTACAGCCCAGGTAGCTGCGTCTCCTTTTTTGCAGTTTTGCAGGCGTCCTGGAACAGTCAGCAGTCGATCCTTGGCAGAAGTTGAAGAGAGAAGTGCAGAGGAACCCTGATGAATTCTTGCAAGTCGTAATCTGAGGAAAAGCCCACTGGAGAGACCCTAAATAGCCCTCAGAGGAGGATTGGCCACCTAGTCAGGTATACACCTATCAGGAGGGGTCTCTGATGTCACCTGCTGGCACTGGCCACTCAGAGGCCTCTAGAGTGCCCCTACACCTCTGGAAACAAGATGGCAGAGGTCTGAGACACACTGGAGACACACCCCGTGGGGTGGAGATGGACAGGGGAGTGGTCACTCCCCTTTCCTTTGTCCAGTTTCAAACCAGAGCAGGGACTGAGGGTTCACTAAACCAGTGTCGACTGGCTTATGCAAGGAGGGCACCATCTGTGCCCTTCAAAGCATTTCCAGAGGCTGGGAGAGGCTACCCCTCCCCAGCCTTTAACACCGATTTCTAAAGAGTGAGGGTGTAACACCCTGCTCTCAGAGGAAATGTTTGTTCTGCCTTCCTGAGTCTGGGTTGCCCAGACCCCAGGAGGGCAGAACCCTGCCTGTGGGGTGGGAGCAACTGTAGCTGCAGAGAACCCCCCAGAGAGCTGGTTTGGCAGTACTGGGGGTCCATAGTAGAGCCCCTAGGATGCATTGAATTGGCTCCCGAATACCAGATTTGGAATGGGGGGACAATTCCATGATCTTAGACAAGTTATCTGGCCATATTCAGAGTTACCATTGTGAAGCTACATATAGGCATTGACCAATATGTAGTGCATATGTGTAATGGTGTCCCCCCACTCACAAAGTCTGGGGAAATGGCCCTGAACTATGTGGGGGCACCTTTGCAAGTACAAGGGTGCCCTCACACTTAGTAACTTTGCATCTAACCTTCATCAAGTAAAGGTTAGACATATAGGTGACTTATAAGTTACTTAAGTGCAGTGAAAATAGCTGTGAAATAACGTGTGCGTTATTTCACTCAGGCTGCAATGGCAGTCCTGTATAAAGGTTTGTCTGAGCTCCCTATAGGTGACAAAAGAAATGCTGCTGCCCATGTGGATCTCCTGAAACCCCAATACCCTGGGTACCTAGGTACCATATACTAGGGAATTGTAAGGGTGTTCCAGTATGCCAATTGAAATTGGTAAAAGCAGTCACTAGCCTATAGTGACAAATTTAAAGGCAGAGAGAGCATGAGCACTGAGGTTCTGATTAGCAGAGCACAGTTAGGCACTATACTGGCATTCACATTTAGGCCACAAACTATGAGCACTTGGGTCCTGGCTAGCAAGATCCCAGTGAGGCAGGCAAAAACATACAGATTCATGTAAAATTTGGGGTAACATGCCAAGAAAGATGGTACTTTCCTAGACAATCCCCCCCCCAAAAAACGAGGGACAATGAGGCTAACCTTGCCCAGATAAGTCTTCATTGTCTAAGTGAAAATATCTGAGGAGTTCATCTGCATTGGAGTTGGTACTCCCAGGTCTCTGTTCCACTGTATAGTCCATTCCCTGTAGGGAGATGGATCACCTCAACAATTTAGGGTTTTCACCTTTCATTGGTTTAAGCCATAATAGAGGTTTGTGGTCTGTTTGAACAATAAAGTGAGTACCAAAGAGGTATAGTATCAACTTTTTCAAGGCCCAGACCACAGCAAAGGCCTCCCTCTCTATGGCAGAACAGTGCTTTTCTCTAGGGGTCAACCTCCTGCTGGTAAAAGCAACAAGTTGATCCTGACCGTCTGTGTTTTTGCTGTGATAGAACTGCCCCTACCCCTAATCAGAAGCATCAGTTTGTACTATGAATTTTTTCGAGTAACAAGGGCTTTTGAGGATAGGTGCAGAGCACATGGCCTGCTTGAGCTCATCAAAAGCCTTTTGACAGCTATCGGTCCATAATACCTTTTTAGGCATTTTCTTTGATGTGGAGTCATTAAGAGGGGCAGCTGTAGTGCCATAATTCTTGATGAACCTCCTGTAGTACCCAGTGAGGCCTAGGAAGGCTCTCACTTGGGTTTGAGTTGTAGGGGGAGTCCATTCCATAATGGTTTGGATCTTCCCCTGCAGTGGTACAATCTGATCCCCACCTACCAGGTGGCCCAGATAAACCACTTTCCTCTTCCTAATCTGGTACTTTGAGGCCTTGATAGTGAGGCCTGCCTTTTGCAGGGCCTCTAAAACTTTCCACAGGTAGACCAGGTGATCCTCCCAGGTGGAGCTAAAGACAGCAATATTGTCTATATATGTTGCACTAAAGGCTTTAAATCCTTGGAGGACCGTATTTACCAGCCTCTGAAAAGTGGCAGGTGCATTTTTCAATCCAAAGGGCATAACTGTGAACTGATAATGCCCTCCAATGGTTAAAAATGTTGTTTTTGGTTTAGCATCTTCTGATAACTTAATCTGCCAATAACCTGCAGTTAAATAAAAAGTGCTTAGATACTTGGCAGAAGCCAGTGTATCTATTAGCTCATCTGCCCTGAGTATAGGGTGAGTATCAGTTTTTGTTACTTGATTGAGACACCTATAGTCCACACAAAACCACATTTCCTTTTTATCTTCTTTACTATGCGGTTTGGGGACAAGCACCACTGGGCTGGCCCAGGGGCTTTCAGAGGGTAAAATCACTCCAAGGACCAACATTTTCTATAACTCTTGCTTACTACAATCTCTGACATGGTCCGGCTGTCTATAAATTTTACTTTTGACAGGTAAACTGTCTCCAGTGTCAATTGTGTGCTCACACCAGGTAGCTGTACCTAGAACTAGTGAGAAGAGGTCAGAGAATTGTCCAAGGAGATTTATGCAGTTGTCCTTCTGCTCAGCAGTAAGGCAATCTGCCAGTACAGCTCTCTCCACTAAGCCATCAGCTTCAGTGGTGGAGAAAAGTTCAGGGAGAGGGTCACTCTCTTCCTCCTGCCTCTCATCTGTGGCCATGAGTAGGGTTAACTCAGCCCTGTCATAGTAAGGTTTAAGGCGAATGACATGAAGTACCCTAAGGGGGCTTCTGGCATTGCCCAGGTCCACCAAATAGGTGACCTCACCTTTCTTTTCCACAATGACATGGGGTCCACTCCATTTGTCCTGGAGTGCTCTTGGTGCCACAGGCTCCAATACCCACATTTTCTGTCCTGGTTGGTACTGAGTCAGGACAGCCTTCTGGTCATGCCATTGCTTTTGGAGCTCCTGGCTGGCCTGAAGGTTTTTAGTGGCCTTTTTCATGTACTCAGCCATCCTTGATCTGAGGCCAAGCACATAGTCTACAATGTCTTGTTTGGGAGCTTTTAAAGGTTGTTCCCAACCCTCCTTCACAGGGTGTCCAAAGAGGAGTTCAAAGGGGCTGTAGCCCACTCCTTTCTGGGGTACCTCCCTATAAGCAAAAAGGAGGCATGGCAACAGGACATCCCATCTCCTCCTGAGTTTTTCAGGGTGTACCATGATCATGCCTTTGAGAGTTTTGTTAAATCTCTCAACCAATCCATTTGTCTGTGGACGATAAGGAGTGGTGAACTTGTAGGTAACACCACACTCCTTCCACATTGCTTTGAGATATGCAGATATGAAGTTACTACCTCTGTCTGATACCACTTCCTTAGGGAAACCCACTCTGGAAAAGATTCCCAGGAGGGCTTTTGCCACTGCAGGAGCTGTGGTGGTCCTTAAGGGTATAGCCTCAGGATACCTAGTGGCATAGTCCACTACCACAAGGATAAACCTATTGCCTGAAGCTGTTGGAGGATCAAGGGGGCCAACAATGTCAACCACTACCCTCTCAAAGGGCACCCCAACCACTGGAAGTGAAATTAAGGGGGCTTTAGGTGGGTCACCAGTCTTGCCACTGGCTTGGCAGGTCACACAGGAGCAACAGAACTCCTTGGAGTCCTCTGACAGATGAGGCCAGTAAAACAATGGAACAAATCTGTCCCAGGTTTTACTTTGGCCCAAATGCCCAGCCAAAGGAATGTTATGAGCCAAAGTCAGGAGAAACTCCCTATAGGTGTAGGTTCTGCACAGGGAGAAGATTCCTGTTCCTCAAAAGGGGAATCTTCTGGAGAGGGAGGGATAGTGGGCAAGGATTTGCCCTTTCTACCCCTAGCTTTTGGGAGCACTTGGTCCATTTTCCCAGGATCCAAGGGCCAGATGTGGGAAACAGTTTGCATGTTGCAAACAGAGGTTTTTTTAGTTTGCGACATGCAATCTGCAGTATGCAATGCACAAAACCCATTTTGCGATTGGGTAACCTGGTTACCCAATCGCAAAACGGGTTTGCGAGTCGCAGTTAGGAAGGGGAGACCCCTTCCTAATTACGAGTCGCAGTGCAATGCCAGATTGCTTTGTGACCGCGAACGCAGTAGCAAACCAATCGCTGTTAGCACCCATTTCAAATGGGTGCTAACCCAATCGCAAAAGGGAAGGGGTCCCCATGGGACCCCTTCCCCTTTGTGAATGGCATTAAAAACATTTTTCCAGAGCAGGCAGTGGTCCTATGTCGCACCTCCTGCTCTGAAAAAATGAAACGAAAACTTTTAATTTTTTAGTTTTGTAATGCATCTTGTTTTCCTTTAAGGAAAACGGGCTGCATTACAAAAAAAAACAGCTTTATTTAAAAGCAGTCACAGACATGGTGGTCTGCTGTCTCCAGCAGGCCACCATCCCTGTGAGTTCTGCGAGTCTCAAGAGGGTCGCAAATTGCGACCCACCTCATGAATATTCATGAGGTGGGCATTTGCGACCCCCTTGCGAGTCGCAAACAGTGTCAGGGACACTGTTGTGCATAGGGTTTTGCGACTCGCAAATTGCGAGTCGCAAAACCCAACTTACCTACATGTGGCCCCAAGTTTCCCTGTCCTCCTTGCTTCTGGCCTGAGCCCTTGTGAAAGCAAAGATATGCCCTGGAATGCCCAGCATTGCTGCATGAGCCTCCAACTCCACTTCAGCCCAAGCCGATGTTTCCAAATCATTTCCTACTAAGCACTCTACAGGTACATCAGTGGCTACCACAACTTTCTTTGGACCAGTAAACCGCCCCCCCAGTTGAGATTCACAACAGCCATGTGGTGGCTAATAGTGTTGTTATGAGAATTAGTCACTTAGTACTGCTGATGAAGTAGGTGTTGTTCGTGGGCAACCAGTTTCTCTATCACCATGGTGACACTGGCTCCTGTGACCCTGAAGGCCTCAACCTCAACACCATTTATTAGGGGTAGTTGCTTGTACTTACCCATATTAAGAGGACAAGCAACTTAGGTGGCAAAGTCAATACCACCATCACAGACTAAAACAGCCTCTGTGGTCTCCCTAACTAGACCAACCCCCACAGTGTTATCAATGGTGAGCCCAGCTACACCCTTTGTCTGGCTATTTGTAGTGCTCTTCCCACCATCACTGCTATTACAAGGGGCACTAGTGGACGCAGTTGGGGTTGTGGTGGTGGGAGCCTTGGTGTTTTTCTTTGGACAAGTGGGATCACTTGCCCAATGGCCTTTACTTTTACATAAATAACATCATCGCTTCTTTTGATTGTTTGAAGAGGATTTGGACCCACCTCCCCCAGAGGATTTTTGTGGGCCTGATGAAGACTCAGATTTCTTTTTGTCTTTGTCCCTGCCCTTGCCATGAGACTTACCATCTTTCTTCTTGCCATCCTTGTCACCTCCTGTATAAGCTTTTCTGCTCACTCTTGTTCTGACCCATTTGTCTGCCTTCTTTCCCAATTCTTGGGGAGAGGTCAGATCTGAGTCTACCAAGTACTGATGCAACAAGTCTGACACACAATTATTCAGGATATGCTCTCTCAAAATTGTATTACAGAGGCTTTCATAATCAGTCACCTTACTGCTATGTAACCATCCCTCCAAGGCCTTCACTGAACAATCTACAAAGTCTGTCTAGTCTTGAGAAGACTCTTTTCTGGTGTCTCTGAACTTTATCCTGTATTTTTCAGTGGTCAAGCCAAATCCATCTAAGAGTGCATACTTCAAAACTTTGTAATTGTTGGGATCACTCTTCCTCACAGTAAGGATTTTGTCCCTACCTTTGCCAGTGAAGGAAAACCACAATATAGCAGCCCACTGCCTTTGAGGGACCAACTGTACCATACAGGCCCTCTAAAGGGCAGAAAACCACTTGTTAATGTCATCCCCCTCCTTGTCGGTGGGGACAATCTTGTGCAGGGTTTGTGAATCTGTTTCTCTAATAGGATGACTATCAAGATTGCTGCTGTTGCTGCCACCATGGAGAACTAACCCCAACTTCTGTCTTTCTCTCTCTACATCTAAGGATTCCCTATCTAAGGCCAACTGCTGCTGTCTTAGCCTCAGTCTGGCCTCTTCCAACCTCAGCTTTCTGAGTTCCCTGTCTAGGGTGTTATCCTCAGGGTGGGAGGTATGGGAATTCTCTGATACAGAGGTAATGTGCGAATGGGAAGAAGTGGACCTTTCTCTGACTACCTGAACCCTGGTGACCTGGCCTTTTGGAGTGAAAGGTGTCCTACTGTTGCGGGACCCCCTCCTACTGCCAGCTTCACTAGGTGACCTGATAAGTGAATGGTCTTTGAAAGTACCCTCCCCAGAGTTTTCAGGACCATCCCCTGAATCTATCTGGGTACCCACCTCCTCTACCTCCTGATCCTGGGTTTGACCAGCCTGACTCTGGTCACTTTCAAGGAGAAGGTTAAGAAGGAGATCCTTAGTAGGGTTCTTACCAATCCCCAAACTTCTTTCTATACAGAGACCCCTCAAATGTTTAAAGTTTAGATTGTCATAAGTTGTCTTCACAACTTTGGGAATGGACTCTACCACAGACATGGTAAAACGAAAGAGGTTAGGGGTAAGAGAAAAAGTTTAGAGCTTTCAAGAACAGAGAGAAAAACTTTTTCAAACTTTTTAGAAACTTTTTAGAAAGTTTTTAAAGTGAAAGTAAGCGAAGGCTGAACTAGGAGACATGCAAAGCTCATGCAATACCACTTATATCATATAGGTACTATGGGGGTCATTATGAACCCCGGCGGTTCAGCCCGCCATGTTGGCAGCGGGTGAAAAGCCTACCACCGGCATGGCGGGCTGAACTGCCATATAATGAACACATGGAGGGCCGCCATAGGCAGCCCTCCTCCACCGCAAGGCTGCCTCCGACAAGCAGCCTGAAGGTGGAAGGAATCATTATCTGACAGGGCAACGCTGATGCCCTTCTGATAATGATCCCTACTGCCCCCAGCCTTTCCAGGGAAAGGCTGGCAGAAGGGGTGCTCTGGGGCCCTGTTGGGGGCCCTTGCACTGCCCATGCATTTGGTATGGGCAGTGCAGGGGCCCCTGCAATTTACGGACAGTGATCTGCGCGACGGGTGCAACTGCACCCGCCGCACAGAGGCATTGACGGCGGCTCCATGTGGAGCCACCGGAAATGTCCCGGCCAGGCATTCTGCTGGGCCGGCGGGAGGAAACAATGCTTCCGCCCGCCTGTAGGAGGCTGGCCTGGCTTATAGTGGGTACCTTGTGGTACATACACCTTGTGCCAGGTCCAGTTATCCCTTATTAGTAGATTAGAGGTGTTCTAGCAGCTTTAAGCTGATGGAGGTAGCTATAGCAGAGCAGCTCAGGCTGAAATAGGAGACATGCAAAGCTCCTACTATACCACTTATATCACTTAGCACTATATCATAAGAAAACACAATACTCAGAGTTACTAAAAATGAAGGTACTTTATTTTAGTGACAATATGCCAAAAGTATCTCAGAGGATATACTCCCTCAGGAGGTAAGTAATATACACAAAATGTACACACACAAACCAAATCAGGTAAATAAACAGTTAGAAAAGTAATGCAAACACTGTAGAACACAATAGAATGCAATATGGAAAAATAGGCCTAGGGGCAACACAAACCATATACTCCAAAAGTGGAATGCGAACCACGAATGGACCCCAGGCCTAGTGTAGTGTGTAGAGGGTCACTGGGAGTGTAAGAAAACACTAAGGGTGTCCAAGATACCCCACCCCAAGGCCCTGAAAAGTAGGAGTAAAGTTACCCTACTACCCCAGAAAGACAGTAAAGTCGAGATAGGGGATTCTGCAAGGACAACAACTGACTGCAAAACACTGAAGATGGATTCCTGGACCTGAGGACTTGCAAAGGAAGGGGACCAAGTCCAAGAGTCACGCAAGTGTTCAGGGGAGGCAGGAGCCCACTAAACACCATATGAAGGTAAAAAGGTCTGCCTCCGGGTGGAAGAAGCCAAAGATTCTGCAACAACGGAAGGAGCCAGGAACTTTTCCTTTCATCAGAAGATGTCCCACGGCGTGCTAGAGGATGCAGAGTTGTTTCCATGCAATAAGGCCACAAACAAGCCTTGCTAGCTGCAAGAGTCGTGGTTGAAGATTTTGGATGCTGCCAGGTCCCAGGAGGGACCAGGAGGTCGCCCCTTAGAGGAGAAGACAGAGGAGTTGCTCAGCAACACAGAGAGCCCACGTAGAAGCAGGCAGCCCCCGTAGAAGCACCTGAGCAGGCATTCAGAAGATCTGAGGACGAGGGTTGACTCACAACAACAAAAGAGGGTCCCACGACGTCGGAGTCCAACTCAGAGAATTGGGCATTGCAGGACAGAGTGCTGGGGACCTGAGCTAGGCTGTGCACAAAGGAAGTCTTGCAAAAGTGCACAGAAGCCCGAGCAGGTGCAGTTCATGCAGTACATAGGATTACTGTCTGGCGTGGGGAGGCAAGAACTTACCTCCACCAAATTTGGACAGAAGGGCCACTGGACTGTCGGGGACACTGGGATCCAGCTCCTGTGTTCCAGGGACCACGCTCGTCAAGATGAGAGGGGACCCAGAGGACCGGTGATGCAGAAGTTTGGTGCCTGCATTGGCAGGGGGAAGATTCCATCGACCCACTGGAGATTTCTTCTTGGTTTCCAGCGCAGGGTGAAGGCAGACAGCCCTCAGAGCATGCACCACCAGGAAACAGTCGAGAAAGCCGTCAGGATGAGGTGCTACAATGTTGCTGGTAGTCTTCTTGCTACTTTGTTGTAGTTTTGCAAGCATCCTGGAGCAGTCAGTGGTCAATCCTTTGCAGAAGTCAAAGAGGGAAGTGCAGAGGAACTCTGGTGAGCTCTTGCATTCGTTATCTGGTGAGATACCCACAGGAGAGACCCTAAATAGCCCTCAGAGGAGGATTGGTCTCAAAGAAAGGTAAGCACCTATCAGGAGGGGTCTCTGACATCACCTGCTGGCACTGGCCACTCAGAGCTGTCCATTGTGCCCACACACCTCTGCATCCAACATGGCAGAGGTCTGGGACACACTGGAGGAGCTCTGGGCACCTCCTCTGGGAGGTGCTGGTCAGGGGAGTGGTTACTCCCCTTTCCTTTGTCCAGTTTTGCGCCAGAGGAGGGCTGGGGGGATCCCTGAACTAGTGTAGACTGGCTTACGCAAGGAGGGCACCATCCGTGCCCTTCAAAGCATTTCCAGAGACCAGGAGAGGCTACTCCTCCCAGGCCCTTCACACCTCTGTCCAAACGGAGAGGGCGTAACACCCTCTCTCACTCTCAGAGGAAATCCTTTGTTCTGCCTTCCTGGGACTGGGCTGCCCAGGCCCCGGGGGGGCAGAAACCTGTCTGAGGGTTGGCAGGAGCGGTAGCTGCAGAGAAAACCCCTGAAAGTTAGTTTGGCAGTACCCGGGCTCTATGCTGGAGACCCGGGGATGCATGAATTTGTCCTCCCAATACAAGAATGGTATTGGAGTGACAATTCCATGATCCTAGACATGTTACATGGCCATGTTCGGAGTTACCATGGTGACGCTACATATAGGTATTGACCTATATGTAGTGCACGCGTGTAATGGTGTCCCCGCACTCACAAAGTCCGGGGAAATTGCCCTGAACAATGTGGGGGCACCTTTGCTAGTGCCAGGGTGCCCTCACAGTAAGTAACTTTGCACCTAACCTTCACTAAGTGAGGGTTAGACATATACATGACTTATAAGTTACTTAAGTGCAGTGTAAAATGGCTGTGAAATAACGTGGATGTTATTTCACTCAGACTGCAGTTGTAGTCCTGTGTAAGAATTGTCTGAGCTCCCTTTGGGTGGCAAAAGAAATGCTGCAGCCCATAGGGATCTCCTGGAACCCCAATACCCTGGGTACCTAGGTACCGTATACTAGGGAATTATAAGGGTGTTCCAGTGTGCCAATCAGAATTGGTAAAATTAGTCACTAGCCTGCAGTGACAATTTTAAAAGCAGAGAGAGCATAAACACTGAAGTTCTGGTTAGGAGAGCCTCAGTGATACAGTTAGGCACCACACAGGGAACACATGCAGGGCATACTTTATGAGCACTGGGGTACTGGCTAGCAGGATCCCAGTGACACAGAAGAAAAAACAAACATACATGCAGTAAAAATGGGGGTAACATGCAAGGCAAGATGGTACTTTCCTACACCGCTGGACCAGCAAAATGTCCATAATGCTGCAGGCGGAGCCCCAGAGGGACTGGCGGTCAGTTGAATGACCGCCAGCCTGAACACATTGGTAAACACCACCGTGTTCATAATGAGGGCCTGTATCATAAGAAAGACAATATTCATAGTTACCAAAAAATGAAGGTACTTTATTTTAGTGAAACTGTGCCAAAAATATGTCAGAGGATATACTCCCTTAGGAGGTAAGTAACATACACAAAATATTCACCACTAACCAAATCAGGTAAGTAAAACAGTCAGAAAGTAGTGCAAACACTGAAAAACACAATAGGATTACATAGGCCTAGGGGCAACACAAACCATATACTAAGAAAGTGGAATGCGAACCACAAATGCACCCCTAGGCAAGTGTAGTGTGTAGAGGGTCACTGGGAGTGTAAGAAAACACTAAGGATGTAAAGGAGACCTCCCCCAAGACCCTGGAAAGTAGGAGTAAAGTACTACTATTTTCCCAGAAACACACTAAAGTCGTGACAAAGGATTTTGCAAAGACCACAACAGACTGAAAAGCACTGAAGGTGGATTCCTGGACCTGAAGACCTGAAAAGGAAGGTGACCCAGTCCAAGAGTCGCTAAAGTGTCCAGGTGGGGGGGGAGCCCACCAAACACCAGATGAAGGTGCAAAATGGCTGCCTCCAGTTGGAAGAAGCTGCAGGTTTTGCAACAACGAAAGGAGGTAGGAAGCTCTTCTTTGTGCAGAAGATGTCCCACCGCGTGCTGGAGAATGCAGATTTTTTTCCTTGGCAAAATACCACAAACAAGCCTTGCTACCTGCAAGAGTCGCAGTTGGAGAAAAAGGGTGCTGCCTGGACCCAGGAAGGATCAGGATGTCGCCACTTGGGAGAGGAGACAGAGGGGGCCCTCAGCAACGTAGAAAGCCCTCAAACAGGAAGGAAGCACCCACAGAAGTCCTTGAACATGGGTTTAAGAAGACTGAACATGGCAGTCATCTCAACACTGCGAAGAGAGGTCTCACAACACCGGAAGTCAACTCAGGGAGCTGAGCATCACAGGATGGAGTGCTGGGGACCTAGGCTCAGCTGTGCATGCAGGATTTCTAGTAAATGTGCACAGAAACCCTTGTAGCTGCAGATCACATATTGCACAGGATTACTATCTGGGGAGGGGAGGCAAGGACTTACCTCCTCCTAATTCGGACAGTTGGACCTCTGGACTGTCTCGGTGACTTGGGTCCCCCACCTGTGTTCCAGGGGCCACGCTCGACAGGATGAGAGGGGACCAGAGGACCGGTGAAGCTGAAGTTTGGTGCCTGAAGAAGCAGGGCGAAGATTCCGTTGACCCACGGGAGATTTAAATGTGTCTTCCAGTGCAGGGTGAAAGCAGGCAGCCCACAGAGCATGCACCACAAGGAAAAAGTCGAGAAAGCCTGAAGGATTAGGCGCTACACTGTCGCTGGTAGTTTTCTGGCTACTTTGTTGCAGTTTTGCAGACATCCTAGAGCAGTCAGTGGTCGATCCTTGGCAGAAGTCAAAGAGAGAAGTGCAGAGGAACCCTGATGAGTTCTTGCAAGTCGTAATCTGAGGAAAAGCCCACTGGAGAGACCCTAAATAGCCCTCAGAGGAGGATTGGCCACCTAGTCAGGTAAGGACCTATCAGGAGGGGTCTCTGACATCACCTGCTGGCACTGGCCACTCAGAGGCCTCCAGAGTGCCCCACACCTCTGGAAGCAAGATGGCAGAGGTCTGAGACACACTGGAGGAGCTCTGGGCACCACCCCTGGGGAGGTGATGGACAGGAGAGTGGTCACTCCCCTTTCCTTTGTCCATTTTTGTGCCAGAGCCGGTACTGGGGTACCCTAAACTGGTGTAGACTGGCTTAAGCAAGGAGGGCACCATCTGTGCCCTTCAAAGCATTTCCAGAGGCTGGGAGAGGCTACCCCTCCCCAGCCTTTAACACCTATTTCCAAAGAGAGAGGGTGTAACACCGTGCTCACAGAGGAAATGCATTGTTCTGCCTTCCTGGGACTTGGCTGCCCAGGCCCCAGGAGGGCAGAACCCTGTCTGTGGGGTGGCAGCAACTGTAGCTGCATAGAAAACCCCAGAGAGCTGGTTTGGCAGTAATGGGGGTCCATAGTGGAGCCCCCAGGTTGCATTGAATTGGCTCCCAAATACCAGATTTGGACTGGGGGGTCAATTCCATGATCTTAGACATGTTACATGGCCATATTCGGTGTTACCATTGTGAAGCTACATATAGGTATTGACCTATATTTAGTGCACGTGTGTAATGGTGTCCCCACACTCACAAAGTCCGGGGAAATGGCCCTGAACTATGTGCGGGCACCTTTGCTAGTGCAAGGGTGCCCTCACACTTAGTAACTTTGCACCTAACCTTCAGCAAGTGAAGGTTAGACATATAGGTGACTTATAAGTTTCTTAAGTGCAGTGAAAATGGCTGTGAAATAACGTGTGTGTTATTTCACTCAGGCTGCAATGGCAGTCCTGTGTAAAGGTTTTTCTGAGTTCCCTATGGGTGGCAAAAGAAATTCTGTGGCCCTTATGGATCTCCTGGAACCCCAATACCCTGGGTACCTAGGTACCATATACTAGGGAATTGTAAGGGTGTTCCAGTATGCCAATTGAAATTGGTAAAAGTGGTCACTAGCCTATAGTGATACATTTAAAGGCAGAGAGAGCATGAGCACTGAGGTTCTGATTTGCAGAGCCTCAGTGACACAGTTAGGCACTACACAGGCATGCACATTTAGGCCACAAACTATGAGCACTGGGGTCCAGGCTAGCAGGATCCCAGTGAGCCAGGCAAAAATATGCTGACATAGATGTAAAATTGGGGGTAACATGCAAAGAAAGATGGTACTTTCCTACATTGAATCATAAGGTGGATGGGATATCCATCACATTTATGATGGGATAACGCCCTCCACCGAGCTCCAAATTAGGCCCTTATTTTGGACTGACCCCCGAAAAGTACCACCAGAAGTTCAGTAAATCCAGGAGCTCCCCATTCAGTCCTGGATGTATTTCATGGACCTCTTTTCCATGTCATGGTTGGCTGCAGGGAAGCAAAGTTAATGTCTACCATGGGTTGTACAGTTTAATCTTGAGAGAGCACATGCTCACTGTTTGTTTTCCAGAGTTGCACCCATACTTAAGAGAGAATAAACTAACTGATCCAAGGAATCTTACTGAGGAGGTGGACCTCTGGGCTAGCCACAGTGTTCAAAATGTATTTGAGAAGGCTCCCTCAAGGGGTGGTCAAGAGCTTCCACCAAAAAAAAGAAGGGGGAGAAAAACTTAAAAATAAGGAGTTCTCAAAAGGAACCCAAAATAATTTCCATTGGAACAGTAGGAACCAGTCTCTGTCTGAACCCAAGAAGAAAGGATTATTTGACAGACAGACAGGGAAGTATGTCACCCAATGTACAGTGCTACAAGTATGGGTACTCCAAGGGCAACTCCAAAAGTTCCTAGAAGGCACAGCCTCCCACCAGTGGGCAGACACCTGGGTTATAGAGTGTAGCGCTCAGGGAGGAGGTATTCCCACTTAGCTTTGGGGAGCATACGGATTTGACCATAGCTTTCATGGTGGTTAAGAAGATGGTGGCAAAGGCCCATATGCCTGCCAATACTTTTAATTACAGGCAATGAATCACCAGCATAACTACTATGAGGTATCAGCTGGTCTCCTCCCTAACATTTCCCCCCAAGTCATAGTCACTGACAATTGTGAAGGGCACAGGTGTAAAGTTCTCTAAAAGTGCTGGGAGCTCTGCCTGCCTGTAGATCGTCCAATTGGCAATGACCAGGAGTTCAATATCTGGAGGAAGTTCGAGCTTAGGCCACAGGTGGAGGTGTTGGGATTGCATGAATGGGTCTGTATAACCACAAGGTCCAGGGCTACATGGGAAGGGAGTCAAGGGTGTCTGGAGCCTGGAACATTGGCCCAGGTAACTGCCAAGAAGCATGGAAGCAAAGGTCACATTAAACCAGCCCCTGAAGTTCCCTGGTCCAGTTTGATGGGGCCACTAAGGAGGACACATCTGAGCCAACCAGGGAGGACACTGCCATCCTGGGTGATCTGTTCGAGTTTGCTGGTGGGCAAGACAAGGGTGAGCTCACCAGCAAGAAAATATGCAAGACACAGAAAGAGTGCCCCACTCTAGAAGGCTTGAGGCAACATGCTGAGGCCCAGGTAGCAGTTGATACCTCTGGAGATCACCTGATCTACTGGGAGAATTACCTCCTTTGTAGTGAGCCTAAGGCTCCTGAATTTGGGGCAGCCTGTGTGCTGATGGTTATCCAATATTACAGGACCTTCCTATTGGGTTTGGCTCCTGACATATCCCTGGCAAGACGTCTAGGACAAGACAAGACAAGCGGTGCTTGCCCTGTTCAGCGGTGCTTGCCATGGCGGTCTTTGCCCTGTTCAGCGGTGATTGCCATGGCGGTCCTTCATTGCCCAGGTGGGCTGGGGCTGGCGGTCCTTCATTGGGCAGCTGGGCTGTGGCTGCCGGTGCCCTCCTGGGCAGCTGGGCTGTGGCTGGCGGTGGCCTCCTGGCCAGTGACGATTGGGCTGCCCTCCTGGGCACTGACTCTGGCAGTGGCCTCCTGGCCAGTGACGATTGGGCTGTCCTCCTGGGCACTGACTCTGGCGGTGGCCTCCTGGCCATTGACGATTGGGCTGCCCTCCTGGGCACTGACTCTGGCGGTGGCCTCCTGGCCAGTGACGATTGGGCTGCCCTCATGGGCACTGACTCTGGCGGTGGCCTCCTGGCCACTGACGATTGGGTTGCCCTCCTGGGCACTGACTGTTGGTGGCCTCCTGGGCAGCAGGGATGATGGCGGTCTTCTCCGCCGTGCTGCTCCTCCCAGACTTTGGCGATTTCTTCTGCCCCTTCCCCACCTTGGGAGGAGTCACAGCTGAGTAGACACTCCCCCCGGGACCCTTGTGAGCGGCTTTGCTGGCTGGAGTCTTCCCCCACTCCCGCCGGGCACTGTCCAACTTCTGGTGCTTCACAGGGGGGGGGACTGGCTGTGCTGTGGCTCTGTGTCACACTGGCTGCCCAGGTGCCCGGTGCACTCCACATACCTCTAACAACAGGCACCACTGGTCCCGGAGATTTTTAGGCTGAGGTGCTAGTACGGGACCTATGAATTGGAGGGGGGGGTGGGAAAGAGGTCAAGCTTGGTCAGGAAAAGTTTGTTAGGAACACTGGGATGGGTAGCTGGAGGGGGTCTGGGAGTGGAGGAAGAGGAGGTGGTTGTAGGAGGTGTAACGTTTGTGGCTTTGGGTGCAGGTGCATGCGCTGGAGGCTGTCGTGAGGTGGATGTATGTTGGGTGGGTGTGTGCCTGCGTTTGTGTACTTTGGGAGGGGGCGTCACAGACACACTGGGAGAGGACACAGGGGACGTGTAAATGGTAGTGGGGTTGGTGAGTGTACGTGAGCGGGATGTGGTGGTGGGTGTGCTGGTAGCGGGACCTAGTGGCTGTAGTGGTAGTGCATGCAGGTGAGAGTGTAGACGAGACTGGGAGGGAGGATGGAGACGACGAGGAGGGGGACACAGTGGAGGCAGTGGATGTTGGTGTGTCTGTATGTGTGTGATGCTTGCGTGAGTGCCTGTGGGATGTGTGGTGCTTATGTTTGCCTGAGCTTCCCTTGTGTGGTGAGGTGTGTGCATGCTGGTCTAATGGTGTGCTTGGGATAGGCAGGGGTACAGGGTATTGGGTCTGGGTGGAGGAAGTTGGAGGGGGGAGGCTAGACACAGGGACAATGGCTGCCATCAGTGCTGAGGCCAGAGTTTGCAGGGTTCGATGAAGGGCAGCCTGACCAGAATGAATGCCCTCCAGGAATGCATTAGTGTGTTGCAATTCCTTTTCTACACCCTGGATGGCATTCAAAATGGTAGACTGCCCAACAGTGAGTGACCTGAGGAGGTCAATGGCCTCCTCACTGAGGGCAGCAGAGGTGGCAGGGGCTGAGGTGCCTGGGGCGAAGGGGATGCCCACCCTCCTGGGTGAGCGGGCACGGGGCGAAGGCTGAGGGGCTGCTGGGAGGGCGCTGCTGGTAGGGGTGGTGGCGGCTGTACCAGTAGAAGTGGGGGGCACAGATTTTGCCGCCACCACAAGGGAGCTCCCATTGGAGGACGAGTCCGTGTCGCTGGTTGCTGATCCTGTCCCCTCCGTGAAGCTCCCCTCGCCCTCCGTCCCACTGGTGTATTCAGAGTCCGTGGTGTGGCCCTCCATGGCCATGTGGGATGCAGCTCCCTCGTGCTCTGGTGCCACTGTACCTCCGCCTGATGATGCTGATACACACAAGAACAGGGAGACCACAAAAAGGGGGGGGGACGACAGAAGAAAGACAGGTTGAGTGCATGGCTTACCGCTACCGTTAGCGGACAATACAGACACAGCAGCCCCCTGCACTACACCGCGCTGTTGGGCTCTACAGATGCAGTTCCTGGGATATGGCCTACATGGCTATGGTCGACATCTGCACACATAGATGACACAGGGGCATGTATACCTGTACTTGGCCCTCTACAGAGGTGGGGTGGAGTGCCACATGGCCTGCATTACGGAGGGGCCTAGTCTACAGAACTCGCCCTGGCCTAGGGGAACCCACAGCCCTCCTCCCCCACCCAGACACCTTCACTGCGCGTAAAGTCCTCAGAATGATGTTGTACTCACCCCCTTGTGTCTGCTGTGATGCCCTCAAGCGCCCATTCAACTCAGTGTAGGCCACCTCCAGGATCCGGAACATCAGGGGGGTCATGGTGCGACGTGCACCCCTCCCACGTTGGGAGGCCAGCCCCAGCTGAGCCTCCGCCGTCTTCTTGCTCCAGCGGCGAATGTCCTCCCATCTTTTACGGCAGTGGGTGCTCCGTCTGTGGTGGACCCCAAGGGTCCGGACGTCCTTGGCGATGGCACGCCAAATATCCTTCTTCTGGTGGGCACTGACCTAAATGAAATGTACAGGAGAAGAAGAGAAGTCATTAGCAACTGCACCGTCGAAGTGAGTGGCCCACATCCCTACCCTTGTCATGTGGCACATGCATTCACAGTCCATCAAGCACGCAGAACCGTGGCCCCTTCATTCTTACAACTAGCCCTCTCCACTCAGGCATAGCCCATACAACGTGCTCCCTGTGTACTCACCTGTTGGTCTGGAGGACTGTAGAGTAGCGTGCACTGGGGGAGGACCCCGTCCACGAGCTTCTCCTGTGTGATGATGGTTGAGGGGGGTGTTCTGGGTATGTGCAGTGGGCATGCTTTAGTGATGGGTGTCCAAGCTTTGTTTTTGCATGCAGGGCTTGGTGTTGGGATGGGTGGTTTGTGATATTGGTACATTTGTGAGGAGTTGGAGTGATAGGGGTGGGGACGAGGGTAGGGGTATTTGATAGCATGCAGGTATGGTGGGGGATGAAGTAGTTAAAGATTTGACTTATCAGAGTCCATTCCTCCAGCTACTCCTGTGAGGCCCTCAGGATGCAGTATAGCCAGACCTGCTCCTCCCATGTTGTTAGTTGTGGGGGAGGAGGCGGGGGTCTGCCGCCGGTCCTCTGAACCGCAATGTGGTGTCTTAAGACCACAGACCACAGTCTGTGATAGCATGCAGGTAGGGTGGGGGATATGATAGTTAAGATTTGACTTACCAGAGTCCATTCCTCCACCGACTCCTGCGAGGCCCTCAGGATGCATTATTGTCAAGACCTGCTCCTCCCATGTTGTTAGTTGTGGGGGAGGAGGTGGGGGTCCGCCGGCAGTCCGCTGTACCGCGATGTTGTGTCTGGAGACCACGGAACGCACCTTCCCCCGTAGGTCGTTCCACCTCTTCCTGATGTCGTCCCGATTTCTTGGGTGCTGTCCCACTGTGTTGACCCTGTCGACTATTCTTCTCCATAGCTCCATCTTCCTAGCAATGGAGGTGTGCTGCACCTGTGAGACAAATAGCTGTGGCTCTACCCGTACGATTTCCTCCACCATGACCCTGAGCTCCTCCTCCGAGAACCTGGGGTGTCTTTGCCGTGCCATGGGGTGGTGTAGGTGATGTGTGGGGTGGTGTATGTGGTGATAAGTGTGGTGATATGTAGTGGTGTGTGGTGTTTTGTGCGTGGAAGTAGTGTGGGTGATGGTGTTGAGTGTCTGTGGCTGCTAGTTTGTGGATGGTGGTGTCTCTCTCTGTGCTTCGTTCTCAAATATTGTCGTAGGGGTTTGTGGGTGATGTCGGTGTGTGTTTTATATAGTAATGGGTGTGTGGGAGTGGTGTGTGTATGTGTCTCAGGTGTGTGTCTTTCGAATTGTCCAATGTGGTGGTGTTTTGGAGATGTGTGTGTATTTTGAGCGCGGTGGTGTGTACCGCCAATGGAACACCGCGGTTGAAAGACCGCTGCGTGGATTTGTTGGTCGTGATAGCATGGGCGTATTTCTGTTGGCGTGACGGTGTCGGTTTTGTTTTTGCCAGTTTATCACTGACCTTTGGTGTGGCAGACTTGTGTGGGTGTCTGAATTTTGTCGGATTTCGGGATGTGGGTCATAATAGCTGTGGAGGTTTTCCGCGGCCGCGGCGGTGTGTTGGCGGTCTTCTGCACGGCGGTAAGTGGCTTTTACCGCCAATGTTGTAATGACCCCCTATGTTTCTAAAAGTTGGAATACTTTTTAAGAATGTAAAACTATCTCTAGAACTTAATTCAAACTTTTACAAAACTTTTAAACTCTAAAAGAAATGCTAACAGGGACTAACACAAGGCCCTAGCAGGACTTTTAAAAATTTAGAAAAATAGCTAACATTTCAAAAATCAGTTTCTAATGACAATTTTTGGAATTTAGTCGTATGATCAGGTATTGGCTGAGTAGTCCAGCAAATGCAAAGTCTTGTACTCCACCGCTGATCCACCAATGTAGGAAGTTGGCTCTGTATGTACTATTTCAAATTAAGAAATAGCATGCACAGAGTCCAAGGGTTCCCCTTAGAGGTAAGATAGTGGCAAAAAGAGATAATTCTAATGCTCTATTTTGTGGTAGTGTGGTCCAGCAGTAGGCTTATCAGAGGGTAGTGTTAAGCATTTGTTGTACACACACAGGCAATAAATGGGGAACACACACTCAAAGACAATTCCAGGCCAATAGGTTTTTATATAGAAAAATATATTTTCTTAGTTTATTTTAAGAACCACAGGTTCAAGATTTACAAACAATACTTTAAATGAAAGGTATTTCACTTAGGAACTTTAGGAACTTTGAATTGGCAAAATAGCATATACAGTTTTCACACAA
Organism: Pleurodeles waltl; assembly: GCF_031143425.1. Lineage (NCBI taxonomy): Eukaryota > Metazoa > Chordata > Amphibia > Caudata > Salamandridae > Pleurodeles > Pleurodeles waltl. Next base: position 248,434,406 of record NC_090446.1, read on the forward strand.
ATGGCAACAAGCTATTTTAAAACTAGACACTGCAATTTTCAACAGTTCCTGGGGGAGGTAAGTATTTGTTACTTTTGCAGGTAAGTAAACCACCCTGAGGGCTCAAAGTTGGGTCCAAGGTAGCCCACCGTTGGGGGTTCAGAGCAACCCCAAAGTTATCACACCAGCAGGTCAGGGCCGGTCAGGTGCAGAGGTCACAGTGGTGCCCAAAACACATAGGCTTCAATGGAGAAGGGGGTGCCCCGGTTCCAGTCTGCCAGCAGGTAAGTACCCGCGTCGTCGGAGGGCAGACCAGGGGGGTTTTGTAGGGCACCGGGGGGGACACAAATCAGCACAAAAAGTACACCCTCAGCAGCACGAGGGCTGGCCGGGTGCAGTGTGCAAAGAGGCGTCGGGTTTGCAATGTGGTTCAATGGGAGAGCCAGGGGTCTCTTCAGTGATGCAGGCAGGCAAGGGGGGGGCTCCTCGGGGTAGCCATCACCTGGGCAAGGGAGAGGGCCATCTGGGGGTCGCTCCTGCACTGGAGGTCGGATCGTTCAGTTCCTGGGGGCTGCGGGTGCAGTGTCCTTACCAGGAGTCGGGTTCTTAGAAGCAGGCAGTCGCGGTCAGGGGGAGCCTCTGGATTCCCTCTGCAGGTGTCACTGTGGGGGCTCAGGGGGGTCAACTCTGGCTACTCACGGGCTCGCAGTCTCTGGGGAGTCCTCCCTGTAGTGTTGGTTCTCCACAAGTCGAGCCGGGGGCGTCGGGTGCAGAGTGCAAAGTCTCACGCCTCCGGCGGGAAACGTGTGTTCTTTCAAAGTTGCTTCTTTGTTGCAAAGATGCTTCTTCCTTGGAGCAGAGCCGCTGTCCTTGGGAGTTCTTGGTCCTTTTAGATGCAGGGTAGTCCTCTGAGGCTTCAGAGGTCGCTGGACCCTGTGGAACGCGTCGCTGGAGCAGTTCTTTTGAAGTGGGGAGACAGGCCGGTAGAGCTGGGGCCAAAGCAGTTGGTGTCTCCGTCTTCTCTGCAGGTTTTTCAGCTCAGCAGTCCTTCTTCGTCTTAGATTGCAGGAATCTATCTTGCTGTGTTCTGGGAGCCCCTAAATACTCGATTTAGGGGTGTGTTTAGGTCTGGGGGGTTAGTAGCCAATGGCTACTAGCCCTGAGGGTGGCTACACCCTCTTTGTGCCTCCTCCCTGAGGGGAGGGGGGCACATCCCTAATCCTATTGGGGGAATCCTCCATCTGCAAGATGGAGGATTTCTAAAAGTCAGAGTCACCTCAGCTCAGGACACCTTAGCGGCTGTCCTGACTGGCCAGTGACTCCTCCTTGTTTTTCTCATTATCTCCTCCGGCCTTGCCGCCAAAAGTGGGGCCGTGGCCGGAGGGGGCGGGCAACTCCACTAGCTGGAGTGCCCTGGGGTGCTGTAACAAAGGGGGTGAGCCTTTGAGGCTCACCGCCAGGTGTTACAGTTCCTGCAGTGGGAGGTGAGAAGCACCTCCACCCAGTACAGGCTTTGTTACTAACCACAGAGTGACAAAGGCACTCTCCCAATGTGGCCAGCAACATGTCTGGTGTGTGGCAGGATGCTAAAACTAGTCAGCCCACACTGGTAGTCGGTATGGTTTCAGGGGGCATCTCTAAGATGCCCTCTGGGGTGTATTTTACAATAAAATGTACTGTGGCATCAGTGTGCATTTATTCTGCAGAGAAGTTTGATACCAAACTTCACAGTTTTCAGTGTAGCCATTATGGTGCTGTGGAGTTCGTGCATGACAGACTCCCAGACCATATACTCTTATGGCTACCCTGCACTTACAATGTCTAAGGTTTTGCTTAGACACTGTAGGGGCATAGTGCTCATGCACTTATGCCCTCACCTATGGTATAGTGCACCCTGCCTTAGGGCTGTAAGGTCTGCTAGAGGGGTGACTTATCTATACCTGTAGGCAGTGTGAGGTTGGCATGGCACCCTAAGGGGAGTGCCATGTCAACTTAGTCTTTTTATCCCCACCAGCACACACAACCTGGCAAGCAGTTTGTCTGTGCTGAGTGAGGGGTCTCCAGGGTGGCATAAGACCTGCTGCAGCCCTTAGAGACCTTCCCTGGCATCAGGGCCCTTGGTACCAGGGGTACCAGTTACAAGGGACTTACCCGGATGCCAGGGTGTGCCAATTGTGGAAACAAAGGTACAGGTTAAGGAAAGAACACTGGTGCTGCGGCCTGGTTAGCAGGCCTCAGCACACTTTCAAATCTTAACTTGGCATCAGCAAAGGCAAAAAGTCAGGGGGTAACCATGCCAAGGAGGCATTTCCTTACACCGACTAAGTAATTATTACCCGCTTTAAAGCTACATCTATGTGAATAAAGTGAATTAAGCATTTTAGGCTTGCTGAATGGGAGCTATTGCAACCAAATAACACAGTTTTCCCCTCTTTGCAAACTTTACCTTTGATAGATATTACAGAATTTGTAATGGACAGTTTTTCAGAGTTTGAGTAATACCACACATCTTGTCATACCTAGATGAGACATAAACACTTTTTTATTTCTGGTCCCGGTATATCCTTATAGCTTGTAATGAGGGCATTAGAAAATGTTTTAGGGCAGGGACTACTGCTGGCACCTCTTTCAGTTTTTCCATCTTTCTCAGGTAATTCTAGCAGGCACGTGCGCTTCAGGGAGAGTTGAATGGGAGAGAATAGTGACTAATTATTTGTGAAATTATATTTCCTCAGCATTTGTCTTTTTCATACCACCCACTTCTGAATCTAGTTAATACTAGTATGTAAACTGACTGGCCAGGGAACCTATTACCACACTGTCTCTGTGACAACAAGTTGTGCCAAGTATAAACAGGGACAATGGTGCAATATTACATAATTCACTACCCTGAGAGAAGTCTATTAGCGGAAGATGGAGCACCTGTTTCAAGCAGCCCCTGCCTTTCATAGTGCAGGAGGCAGTGGACCAGCACTTCAAAGGAGCTGCAGAAATTTCCCTGCAGGCGGGTAAAGTGAGTGGCTTCACCTGCCTGCAGTGGGCTGTCAGGAGAGTCCATAGTGACCCTCTTTCCCTTTTGGCTGGGATTGCCCCTAGGTGGATCACTGACTGTGCACCATCTCTTTGTAAATTGGGCCGCAAACCACTTGTCGGCTGTGTTTTCTTGACAATCTCTTAGCATCTATAGCCACATCCATTGGTGGTAATCATGGGGCCACACCTGCAGCATGGGATGTATTTTCTCAAGGCATGGCCATTTTCAGGTGCTTCACCTAATTCAAAGTAACCTCTAGGCCCAGGATGGGCTCAAAAGGTGTGATGCTAGCACTTTAGATTTCTTATCTCAGTGTCTCCTCATACATTTTAGCTTCTGCTGCTCACATTGTTCTGGTTATTTTGAAAAAAATGTTCAACCCAGTACCCTGGGACCTGAGTGAGTGAATAATGTAACTGAAAAATGTTTTGGTCCGTTGTTCTGGTGAACATTTTTTCAGCATGTCCATGTGTTTATCCATGGGGTATTAATGTTAACCTTTTAACAGCGAGATGTTTACAGCTTCATTTGAAAGGCTGTGTCTGCCTGCTCACTCACTGAAATATGTAATCATTAGGGCCAGATGTACGACCTTTAGAGATTGTGACTTGCAATTTGCAAATTTTATCAATTCGCAAATTGCGAGTAACAATCTCTTTTGTACAACAGTGTCTGAGACACTGTTTACGATTCCCAAATGGGCTGAAAGGGACCTGCCTCATTAATATTCATGAGGCAGGTTGCAATTTGCGACCCATTGGGAATGGCCAGCACTCACAGGGATGGTGGCCTGTAGGGAACCGCAGACCATGTGTGTGACTGCTTTTTAAATAAAGCAGGTTTTTTAAATGCAGCCCCTTTTCCTTAAAGGAAAACGGGATGCATTTAAAAAAAATGAAAAGTTTTCTTTTCATTTCATTTAGAGTGGGCAGTGGTCCATGGAAAAAATGGTGTCCTTTGGGTATCCCTTCCTGTTCTGCAACCACATTCCCAGTCCCAAAACGTTCCTAAATACCAGTGAGACTCGCTATTAGGAAAGGACACCCTTAACACGTCCCTTCCTAATAGCGACTCACAGACCCTATTTTGTGTGTCAGTAATAGGTTACAGACTCGCAAAATAGAGTTTGTACATGCCAAAAAGCATTTTTCCAGTCTCAGTCTGATGGGCCGTTTGCCACTATTAAAATGGTTTGTACATCTGGCCCTTAGTTCCCTACATGAAAAAAGATAGTCACAAACTACATTTTATTTTTCATTTCACTAGTCTGCCAGTTGGTACTGTGACATATCATCATGGTTACTGGAATCATGCATTTAGAGGCTGCAATATTTTCAACAAAAACATGAATTTTCCTCACTGCCATATATTGCACCATCTGTTGCATAAGATGAGTATTTCACCAAAAAGTAATTGACTTTAAGTCAAACCACCCAAAGGTTATTAAACAAAGTCACCTGCATGTTTTTTTCTGAACAATTGCAGATCCTTTACTGGTCACCTTTCAGTTGCTGTCAGCTGTGTTCAGTTGTTCTACTAATATGGAGCAATGTTGGCCAGACACTTTTAATAGTTGCTAAAATGACATATCCTTTTAAGTTAAGCTCTACACCCTGACAGTCTTACTCTATAGCTACCTTTTTCTTGCCCTCTTCTATCCCAATGTAACCTATTATATAGCTCTTTTACACTCTTCCAATTTTCCCCACTCTCTCACCTCGCTCATGACAAGGGCTTTTGCCACCCCCATTTCAAGGTCTACTTTTGTGTACCACCTATACAGTCTAACAAGGTGTCACTTTTGCTGCTTCCAGAAATATTACTCCGCCAGCTGGTAGCAGCATAGACATCAGCCTAGTATTCACTTCCCTGAAAGTGCCCATGCTCTCATGTGTCTCACACTGTCCCCTATTCTTGCAGCTACTCTCTTGATTTTTTTTTAATCATTCATCCAGCTTCCTCTTAAATGTATGAGCCACATGCTTTCTCTTTGCAACTATCCACCTCCCTTTATCTATCTCCCATCCTAATTCACATTTTTTCATGTGCATGCCCATTTCTATCCATGCTCTAGTACCCTGCTCTTTCTATCCTATTCACTCTCTTCTAGCTCATCATACACGCTACTCTTCCTGAAAGTCATCTCAGTATTGAATATTATTAACTCTTTTCTCACATCTTCCTTTCAAATACATTATAGTTTCACCTTCTTCTCCCACCCTTCTCTCAAAGGTCTGCTCATGTTCCACACACTCCTCTTACCATCTCATTTTGACTCACACACACTCTCATACCCTCACCTGTAAATGAAATGCTCTTCTCACAAACGCATGCACAAATAGCATTCTTTTCTTTTACTCACAAACTCCACTTACTTGCTGGTCCCAGCTGTGGAACAGCAATAGCTGTGTTCCACAATTCAGCAATATCGCCTTAGATATCCAGTTGATGAGGTCTGAACAGAAAATCTTATGCAGAATTGTACCTTAAATCAGCACACTGATGACTTTAAGATGAATAATGGATATTTAGTTAAGTGAACTGGACCAAAATGAAACGAAATTCTTGAGTTTGTGCTGATGTTTAATTTTCCATGTATTAAGAAGTAGCCATTACCTTACATTTTGTTGATAATGTTCGAGCATTGCCACAAGATCACCCTGATTGGGACCATCTCTTCAAATTTCAGCCTGTCCTTGATTATTTTGTGATCACTTTTCAGAGATCAATGTTGCATAGAAAGAAATAGCTGTGAATGGGTCTTTGTTCCTGTTGAAGGGCCATTTCTTTTTTTAGGCAGTACATTCCTAGCAAGATGGCACATTGTGGAATTGAGATGTATATTCTGTCTGATAGTAGGACTGGATATTTCTATAATTTCAGGGTGTGCAGTGGGAGGGATTGTTCTATTGACTTCCATGGTTGTCTGTCAATTTTTGAAGTCAGTGAGATAATTGTGTGGGTACTTGGTAGAGGACCTTTTTAACAAAGGTCACCATATATATGTAGATAACTTCTAAAATATTGTGCAATTGTTCAGGAAATTGTTCAAAGTGGACACTGTTGCTTGTGGCACAATCCACCCTAACGGCAAAGGTTACCTTAAAGAGCTTTATGTAGTAATCTTCAGAGGGGATAGGGCAGTGCCTTGTATAGTAATGGACGTCAAGGTGTGAAATTTGCAGACGAGAGATGTCCACCTTGTAATAAAGAAAAATAGTCCGGATACAGATGAGTTGGTTCTTTAATAGGAGTATGTTATCCACGACCAAAGAAAGACACCCTCTGTCCAACAGCTCTCCACCAGAATCTATCCACAGAACTTCCGCTCCCAACACTCTAATATGATGTCAGGCATGACATCAGCCTCAGGAATAGAATCCCTTACATTCTACCATCTACCACACACCTTTCCCCTTAAAATAAAAACAAATATTACATTAAAACAAAACATAACAATTAAATAGAACAGTTATAAAGAACTACAATCAAAAATTTAAAACTGTGAACTTTTCTTCGAAATTACCACCCGATTGAGATTCCATACCCTGCCATCTTTGATCTTTACAGCATTTCTAAAAAGTTTGATGACTTCAAACGGACCCATAAAGTTTCATCCCCTACCTTCACATCAATTGCACATGTGTTCTTCTTCTCATCAAAATATTCCTTCCTTCTTTGCACACATTTTTTTTATGCTCATCCTTCTCTCTCAGCCATGAGTTGGCCACACCGAAAGCACTTTGGGGGTCATTCCAACCATGGCGGCCGGTGTTAAAGCGGCGGCCAACCCGCCAACAGGCAGGCGGTCCAAAAAATGGAATTCTGACCCTGGCGGAAACCGCCAACACAGACCGCCACTTTAACACTCCGACCGCCACGGCGGGACAAACAAACAGCGTGGCGGTGACCGCCAACAGACAGGCGGGAGACAATGTACCACCCACCCTATCACAACTCACCAATCTGCCACCTTTTGCGGGGCGGGAGCCCCGCCGATAAAAACACGGCGGAAACAGACTACAAACAGGAAAACGCTCACCTCTACACACTCCACGAGGAATCTGGACAGCATGGAACCAGAACTACACATCCTACCAGCTATTGTCTACCTGCTCCTCTACCAGGAGCACGAACGCCGGCGCAGAAGACAACGGTGAGTACTGCACCTACGACACAGGGGAGGGGGGAGGAGAAAAGATTACGGGCACACACATACGCGACACACCCACCCTCACCCACAACTACCTACACATTATTGCAGAGCAACAACTCAGAGTGACACCCCCCAAAACCCCCGGAAGAATGCAAAGACAAAATAAAATGATCATGAAATTCAAATATATTGTAAGGCTACGTAAATTCTTTTTCAAACATCTATAACTATATACACATATGTAAATTGTCCTGTCCAAATTGGGTTTCAGTCATTGTACGTGGGCCGATGGGCCTCAACACATGGGCAAAGCCCACACAGGAGACCCGAAGCCATTGGAGAGAACACTGCAGGGGCATCAGATAGAAAAACTACAGGCACCTCAGGGGGAAGGGAAGGGGAGGCACCTCAGCCACATGAGTCCACGACGCCAGATCCACGAGGGGCCTCCATGCCCACTGTCCCATCCTGAGGAGTGCAAAGCCACAGTCTCACAAGTCTCTACAGTGGGTGGCTTGCCCACTGTGCCATCCTGGGGAGTGCAAAGCCACAGTCTCACAAGTCTCTACAGTGGGTGGCTTGCCCACTGTGCCATCCTGGGGAGTGCAAAGCCACAGTCTCACAAGTCTCTGCAGTGGGTGGCTTGCCCACTGTGCCATCCTGGGGAGTGCAAAGCCACAGTCTCACAAGTCTCTACAGTGGGTGGCTTGCCCACTGTGCCATCCTGGGGAGTGCAAAGCCACAGTCTCACAAGTCTCTACAGTGGGTGGCTTGCCCACTGTGCAATCCTGGGGAGTGCAAAGCCACAGTCTCTCAAGTGGATTACAGACTCCACTGGTACTGGAGGAGGCATGGTGCCCAGAGTGCATCGTGCAGCCCTGCCCGACACAGATCCGGGCCTGCCCCTTCTGCCAATGGGCCAGCGGTGCTTGAGATGAAGGGCCCAGCGGAGCGGTGCTTGAGACGGCGGTGCCCAGCGGAGCGGTGCTTGAGACGGCGGTGCCCAGCGGAGCGGTGCATGAGACGGCGGTGCCCAGAGGAGCGGTGCTTGAGATGAAGGGCCCAGCGGAGCAGTGCTTGTCTTGAAGGGCCCAGCGGAGCGGTGCATGAGATGAAGGGCCCAGCGGAGCGGTGCAGAGATGAAGGGCCCAGCGGAGCGGTGCTTGTCTTGAAGGGCCCAGCAGAGCGGTGCTTGAGACGGCGGTGCCCAGCGGAGCGGTTCTTGAGATGAAGGGCCCAGCGGATCGGTGCTTGTCTTGAAGGGCCCAGCGGAGCGGTGCTTGAGATGAAGGGCCCAGCGGAGCAGTGCAGAGATGAAGGGCCCAGCGGAGCGGTGCTTGTCTTGAAGGGCCCAGCGGAGCGGTGCTTGAGATGAAGGGCCCAGCGGAGCGGTGCTTGAGATGAAGGGCCCAGCGGAGCGGTGCAAAGATGAAGGGCCCAGCGGAGCGGTGCTTGTCTTGAAGGGCCCTGTTCAGCGGTTCTTGAGACGACGGTGCCCTGTTCAGCGGTGCTTGTCTTGAAGGGCCCTGTTCAGCGGTGCTTGTCTTGAAGGGCCCTGTTCAGCGGTTCTTGACATGTGTCTCCAGGGCACCATATCTGGCCAATATATGGAGTTCACTCGCCATCCGACTTCTCGCTTCCGGGGCCCTCCTGTGCTGGAGCCCCGGGCCCGTGGGTGTCCTCCTTCACACCCGGAATGGGGCTGGTGGGGCCCTCCTGGGCAGCTCGCCTGCTGCCGGACTTGTCAGCCGAGCTGCCCTTGCCATCCTTCCGTGATTCTCTGTGGCCCTTGCCTCCCTTTGTAGATGTGCCAGGTGGCACCCCACTTCCTGACGGTGCCAGGGTAGTGCCTTTGGAGGCTGCCGTCTCTGGCCTCTCGCGCCAGGCCTTGCCTTTCTTGGTTTTCTTCCCAGGAGGTGGGCTGGCTGTCCCTTTTCTGCTGGCTGATGTTGCTGCCCTTGAAGGTGGTGGACTCCAATATCCCGGTACTATGGACCTTGTAGGTCCAGGGGTAGTGGTGGCTGAGGTGCTGATTGGACTCTTACGAGATGGAGGGGGTGGGTCAGGTGATGGAAAGAGGTTCATTTTGGACAGGAAAAACTTTTTAGGAGCAGTGGGAAGGGTAGGTGCAGTGGGTATGGGAGTGGAGGAAGAGGATGTGGTTGTAGGAGAGTCAAGTCTGGTGTCTTTGGGTGCAGGTGCTTATGACAGAGGCTGTCGTGAGGTGGATGGCTGTTGGGTGGGTGGCTGTCTGCGTTTGTGTGGTTTGAAAGAGGGGGTGACAGACACACTGGGAGAGGACACAGGGGACGTGTAAATGGCAGTGGGGGTGGTGACTGCACGTGTGCGGAGTGTTCTGGTGGGTGTGCTGGTGATGGACGTAGTGGCTGATGATGTTGTGCATGCAAGTGTGAGTGGAGACGGCACAGGGAGGGAGGAGGGAGACGAGGAGGAGGGGGACACAGAGGAGGCAGTGGCTGTTGGTATGTCTGCATGTGGCTGTTGCTTGTGTGAATGCTTGTGTGATGTGTGGTGCTTATGTCTGGATGAGCTGCCCTTGGGTGTTGAGGTGTGTGCAGGCTGGTCTGTAGGTGTGTCTGGGATAGGCAGAGGAACAGGGGAGTGGGACTGGGTGGAGGAAGTTGGAGGAGGGAGGCAGGAGACAGGGACAATGGCTGCCGTCAGTGCTGAGGCCAGAGCGTTGAACGATCGCTGATGGGCAGCCTGACCCGAATGAATGCCCTCCAGGTATGCATTGCTCCGGTGCACCTCCCTTTCTACCCCCTGGATGGCATTCAAAAGGGTAGACTGCCCAACAATGAGCTTCCGCAGGAGGTCAATGACCTCCTCACTGAGGGCAGCAGGGGTAATTGGGGCAGGGCCTGAGGTGCCTGGGGCGAAGGAGATGCCCGCCTTCGTGTGCGAGCGGGCACGGGGCGATCGCAGAGGGGCTGCTGGGAGGGCGGAGCTGGTGCGCTGGGTGGCGGCTGTACCTGTTGTTGCGGTGGGCACGAATGTTGCCGCCACCACAAGGGAGCTCCCTTCCGAGGACGTGTCTGTGTCGCTGATGTCTCCACGTGTCCCCGTTGTGGTGCTCCCCTCGCCCTCCGTCTCACTGGTGAACTCCGAGTCGGTTGCATGGCCCTCCAGGGCCATGTGAGATGCAGCTCCCTTGTGCTCCGATGCCAATTCTCCTCCGCCTAATGATGCTAATGCACACATGAACAGGAAGAGCAGCAAAAAAGGGAGGGGGGAAATGAGGACATGTTCAGTGCATCCATTGGCCACACAGTTGGCGGAGAGGACAGACACAGAAGCCCCCTGTACTACGCCGCGCTCTTGGGGTACACTACTCAATCATTGGGACTTGGCCTACAAGCCTATGGACGACAACTGCACACATAGGTGACACAGGGCCATAGATAGCTGTACTTGGCACCCTACAGAGGTGGGGGGCGGGGGCACAGGGCCATGCCTTACGGAGGGGCCTAGCCTACAGAAATCGCCCTGGCCTAGGGATACCCACAGCCCTCCTCCCCCACCCAGACACCTCCACTGCGCGCTAAGATAGCAGAATGTGCTGGTACTCACCCCCTTGTGTCTGCTGTGATGTCCTCACGCGCCCATCCAAATCTGGGTAGGCCACCGCCAGGATCCGAGACATCAGGGGGGTCAATTGATGAGTGGCACCCCTCCTACGTTGGGAGGCCATCCCCAGCAGAGCCTCCGCGGTCTTCCTGCTCCCGCGGCGGATGTCCTCCCACCTCTTGTGGCAGTGGGTGCCCCGTCTGTTGTGGACCACCAGGGTCCAGACGTCCTTTGCGATGGCACGCCAAATGTCAATTTTCTGATGGGCGCTGACCTATGTGACATGTACAAGGGGAGAAATAACATTATTATAATTTTCTGCATGCTCAAAGTGAGTGGCCCCCCATCCCCACCCTTGCCATGTGGCACATGCTCTCATCCGTCGTTTGATGCATGCCTCAATCGCTCCCCTCCCCACCATCTTTCATCCACCCGACTCAACACAGGCATTGCCCCCAAAGCATGCTCCCAGTGTACTTACCTATTGGTCTGGAGGACCGTAGAGTAGCGCATACTGGGGGAGGATCCCATCCACGAGTTTCTCCAATTCTTCAGTAGTGAAGGCAGGGGCCCTTTCCCCAGTCGCAGCAGCCATTGTATCTTCCAGACCGAGGTCACAGCAGCACTTGCAGTATAGGTCCTCTCCTGTGGATGATCAGGTCTCGAGTGATTAAGCAGATAGAAAATGGTGGTCACGTCCGCGGCGGTGCGTACCGCGGCGCTGCGTCCCACGACTGCCGGCGCACTTCGTCATTGGCTCCTGAAACACATAGGGTTCAATGTTAACCAATGCGGCTTTGCGCCGCGGTCTTCTACCGCCTACCGCCACGGTGTGCCACGCCAGCGCATTGACCTCACATCCCATTGTCGCACTTCACAGGTCAGGCAGCCGCCATTTCAAGGGCCCACATGGCTTAATTTCTACTGCGTCACACATGCCTAGGCCTTGCATCGACACTCATTCAAGCCATTCAATGCATAGAGAATCGTGTACTGTGCAAGCTGTGGGAACTTACCTGTGGGTTGATTGACTCTGTGCTCGCTATTGTCCTTCCTAGGCACCGTCCGCTGGGACTTGCGAGGAGATGGAGGAATGTTCCCGTGTACAGACCGCTGGTGGACCTGTCGACAATGGAGGAACGACATGTCATTCTGACATACAGGCTTGATCGAGCCACTATACATGAACTGTGTGCCCAGCTGGAGGCAGACCTGATGTCACCCATCCGCCAACCCACAGGGATCCCCCCTCTAGTGCAGGTGCTGTCAGTACTCCATTTCTTAGCAAGTGGGTCATTTCAAACAACAGTGGCCATTTCATCAGGGATGTCTCAGCCTATGTTTTCCAAGGTGTTGTCCAGAGTGTTGTCTGCCCTGCTCAAACACATGCGGAGATACATCGTTTTCCCTGAGGTGGGGGATTTGCCTACAGTGAAGGGTGATTTCTATGCCCTTGGACATATTCCCAACATCATTGGTGCCATTGATGGGACACATGTGGCTTTGGTACCCCCCAGTGAAAGTGAACAGGTGTACAGGAACAGAAAAAGTTATCATTCCATGAATGTCCAGGTGGTCTGTTTGGCTGACCAGTACATCTCCCATGTAAATGCCAAGTTCCCTGGGTCAGTGTATGACGCGTACATCATGCGAAATAACAGCATCCCTTATGTGATGGAACAACTACAGAGACACCGTGTGTGGCTAATTGGTGACTCAGGTTACTGACCCCAGTGAGTAATCCCAGGACAAGGGCAGAGGAACGCTACAATTAGGCCCATGGGCGAACTAGGAGGATTATAGAAAGAACCTTCGGCCTCCTGAAGGCCGGGTTTAGGTGCCTGCATATGACAGGTGGATCCCTCATGTACTCACCAAAGAAGGTGTGCCAGATCATCGTGGCCTGCTGTATGCTTCACAACCTGGCATTGCGACGCCAGGTGCCTTTTCTGCAGGAGGATGGTCCAGATGGTGGTGTTGTAGCAGCTGTGGAGCCTGCGGAGAGTGAAGAGGAGGAAGACGAAGAGGACGACACAGACAACAGGGACACAGTGATACAGCAGTATTTTCAATAACACACAGGTAAGAATCAACACCGCCATTTTACATTTACGTACAGTCTCCTGCCTCTCTACTGTCTGTCCTTTTCACCCAGTGGATGCTAACAAAGTTGTGACTTTCCCTTCCAATTTCAGAGATGTGGGCCCCACTGCCTGACCTCTGCTTTGTTTGCCCATGGACTACAGCTGTGTGACAGTGGTATGTTGTCATCACAATGTAACTGGTCATTTTGGCACGTTTATGTCTAATACATATTTTCAAAAAAACAGGCAGACTCCAGATTATTTGTGTGCAATAAGTGTGTTTATTAAAGTGCTCAATTTTGGGACATGGTTGAAAATCGGTGATGGGTGATGGTGGAGGAATGTCCATAGCAGAGTCCAGATTCTCAGTCTCACAGGTGCATTGTCCATATGCCTGTGGAAGGTGGAGCAGGGGCAGTTTAAGGTTGGACAGGGTGACAATGTGGGACAGTGGGATGACATCAGGGGGTATCCTTTCCTGGCGGGGGTCTTGGCATCCTACTCTGTCTTCTTCCTAGATCTCAGGCCCCGCTTGCGGGGTGGTTCTTCTTCTGCAGGAGGTGGGGTTCTGGTGGCCGGTTGTTGCTGTGTCGGGGCCTTCTGTCCACTAGCGCCGGCGGTGGTGGTAGCCTGTTCCTGGTCCATGCTAGTGACCCTTTGTGGTGCCACATGGTCCCGCAAGGTGGTGACAATCTGGTTGAGAGCCACAACGATGGTGCCCATTGCGGAACTAATGTTTCTCAGTTCTTCCCTGAACCCCATAAACTGTTCCTCCTGCAGTACCTGGATCTCCTGGAACCTGGCCAGGACCGTCGCCATCGTCTCCTGGGAGTGGTGGTATGCTCCCATGATGGAGGAGAGGGCCTCGTGGAGAGTGGGTTCCCTGGGCCTGTCCCCCCCCGTTGCACAGCAGCCCTCCCAGTTCCCCTGTTTCCCTGGGCCCCTGTCCCCTGGACCGTGTGCCCACTACCACTGCCCCCAGGTCCCTGTTGTTGTTGGGGTGGTGGGTTAACCTGGGTGCCCTGTAGTGGTGGACACACCGCTGATTGACGTGTCCTGGAGACAGAGGCATGGGCCCGCTGGGAGGGTGCTGTGCTGGTGTTCCCAGAGGGGGGTAGGTCTGCTGTAGCCTGTGGCTGTCTGAGGGGAACCGACTGTCCCGAGATCCCCGATGGGCCGGGCTGGTCATCTGGGTCCAGGGAGACAGAGCTGCTGTCATCACTGGGGGCCTCTTCTGGGGGTGGGATGGACATTTCTGGACCCTCCTGGGCGGTGTGGTGGCGTTCGGGTCCTGCAGGAGTATAAGAGTATGGTTATTGCTTCTGTGTGTGCCATAGCGTGCAATGGGTGGGTGCCCGTGTACCCCAGTGCTGGCATTCCTTTGTGGGGGCTGTAGTCACGGCGGTTTGTGGGGGAGATGGGTATGTGCAGTGGGCATGCTTAGGTGATGGCTGTCGATGGTTTGTGGTGGCATGCAGGGTTTGGTGTTGGGATGGGTGGGTTGTGATGGTGGTGGGGGGAGGGTAAAGTGACGGATTTACCACCAGCCGTATTACGAGTTCCATAGGATATAATGGACTCGTTATACGGCTGGTGGTATATCCGTCACTTTACCGTCACTTTTGGGACGGATTAACACCTCCTCCAAAGTTGTAATAACCACCTATGTGTGTCCATGTGACGAGTGCGTGTGGTCAAGGTACTCAGCGTCCGGCAGCAAAGAAGCGGTGGCCAGAGGCTCAGAGGCTCAGAGGCTCAGAGGCTCAGAGCTCTAAGAAACTCAGAGAAGCCTCCTGATTCTCCCCTGGACCACGGCCCCCTGGTCCCTCAACCCCCTGACCTCAGCCTCCTGCTCGGCCTTACGGAGCTCCAGGTGGGGGTGAACGTCGGGCCCTCTGTGGGCTCTCCAAAAAACACAAGAAACGGAGATCAAGAGCAGAGGAGCATGTGAGAGGTGTGAGAGGCAAGAGAGAGACAAGAGAAGGGGAGGGGGCAAACCCCTAAAAAAAAAAATAAGAGGCCTGAAGAAGTGAGTCCCACTGACAATCGACCGAGCCAACATCTTAGAGTCGTATTCATAAGCAGACTGGTCCCAGCTGGTGCACGGGTGGACCTCAGATGGAGCAATGCTGCGTGACAGCAAGTGCCCATCTCCACCTTTGCAGTCCTCAGCAACGAAGGCCAAAGCACCATCCCAGGTACTCACATGCGCGCACACGTTTTTACCCAAAAGCTGCTGACTGTCGCGCTGCCGCGTTCCTGCAGTCCTGTTGATGTGTAGGCTACGTTTTGTTTTTAAAACACTGACACAAGAGCCTACTAGCTCCTGCTAGTTTCCGCTAGATTTCACGAACAACCCTAAGCAACAAGATCGAATGGCGAATCAGCAAGTGAACTATGTGCCTTCCATGCACCCTTCCTGGGGAGGGGCAACTTTAAGCTAGGGAGAAGCGTAAGTCAAACGGAAGGCAAGTGGAAGTGGCAGCGGAGTACAAGTCAAGGCGCTGGGGCTCTAACAGATTGAAATGATTGAATGAATGACTGAGGTTTGCAGATTTAGGCGGTCATTCTGACTTTGGAGGGGCGGCGGAGGCCGCCCGCCAAAGTCCCGCCGTCAGAATACCGCTGCGTGGTCAAAAGACCGCCGCGGTAATTCTGAGTTTCCCGCTGGGCTGGCGGGTGACCGCCAGAAGGCCGCCCGCCAGCCCAGCGGGAAACCCCCTTCCATGAGGATGCCGGCTCCGAATGGAGCCGGCGGAGTGGAAGGGGTGCGACGGGTGCAGTTGCACCCGTCGCGATTTTCAGTGTCTGCTTGGCAGACACTGAAAATCTTGGTGGGGCCCTGTTAGGGAGCCCCTGCAGTGCACATGCCAGTGGCATGGGCACTGCAGGGGCCCAGGGGCCCCGCGACACCCGTTACCGCCAGCCAGTTTCTGGTGGTCAAAACCGCCAGAACCAGGCTGGCGGTAAGGGGGTCGGAATCCCCATGGCGGCGCTGCCTGCAGCGCCGCCATGGAGGATTCCCAAGGGCAGCGGGAAACCGGCGGGACACCGCCGGTTTCCCGTTTCTGACCACGGCTGTACCGCCGCGGTCAGAATGCCCATGGATGCACCGCCAGCCTGTTGGCGGTGCATCCGCGGTCCCCGGCCCTGGCGGTAGTCTACCGCCAGTGTCAGAATGACCGCCTTAGTATGGAGTTGGCCCCACTAATAGTGTCCTAGAAACCTGCGGAAGCGGCCCAGCTAGTGCAGGGTGCACGTTGCAGAAGAACCATTGAATCCCGCTCAAAGAGCTACACATGCACCAAGGGGGAATATGAAATAACCTAAAATAAAACAGCACCAGAAGCTGATAAATCAGGAGCAGACCCCCTAGTGAACTTCGTCAAAACCTGCCAAAGGACCAAAGGATAAATAAAGCATCAATGCTCTGTTCTGCCAGGAACGAGTTCTAACAGCTTTAGGCGCCAAGCTCCACGGAGTCATCCGCTGACCATTTTAAATCATAGGCCAGTCCTGCCGGTCACTAACAGTAACTAAACGCAATCATGCCTACCCAGCGCTACACTCTGGGCATTATAAGGAGTCAAATGAGCCTTAAGGATTTAGAGAACCCAAAGAGTCAACGGAGTCCAAAACAGAGACTAATTCAGAGAGTAGCTCATCCAAGGCCTACGTCAAAATCAAATCAACTAGGTCTGTATTTATACTTGCATGCATGGAAAATATCTCACTTAGGGGCATATTTATACTCCGTTTGCGCCGGAATTGCGTCGTTTTTTTGACGCAATTCCACCGCAAAACTAACTCCATATTTATACTTTGGCGTTAGACGCGTCTAGCACCAAAGTCCATGGAGTTTGCATCATTTTTTAGCGTGGACACCTACTTTGCGTTAATGATATGCAAGGTAGGCGTTCACGTCTAAAAAATTGACTCCGAGGCATGTGCGTCGTATTTATACTTCCAGGCAAAATTCACGCCCGGGAGTGGGCGGGTCAAAAAAAATGACGTCTACCCTCGTTAGCGTAATTTTTTAACGCCTGCTCAAGGCAGGCGTTAAGGGACCTGTGGGCTCGGAAGGAGCCCAGAGGTGCCCTCCCATGCCCCCAGGGACACCCCCTGCCACCCTTGCCCACCCCAGGAGGACACCCAAGGATGTAGGGACCCATCCCAGGAAACTAAAGGTAAGTTCAGGTAGGTATTTTTTTTTTTTGGGTGGCATAGGGGGGCCTGATTTGTGCCCCCCTACATGCCACTATGCCCAATGACCATGCCCAGGGGACATAAGTCAGGAGTCATTTCAATGGGGGTTGGGAGTGAAAAAAAATGACGCAAATCGGGTTGAGGCGAAAGATTTGCCTCAGCCTGACTTGCCCCATTTTTTGACGCCCAAACTCTATTTTCCCCTATGCCGGCGCTGCCTGGTGTATGTCGTTTTTTTCCACGCACACCAGGCAGCGCCGGCGGCTAACGCCGGCTAACGTCATTGATTAAATACGGCACCCGCATGGCGCTTCAGAATGGCGTTAGCCGGCGCTAATTTGTTTGACGCAAAACTGCGTTAGCGCAGTTTTGCGTCAAAAAGTATAAATATGGGCCTTATTGTCTTTCCGCCGACTCATTATAGCAGCGGCGGCAGCAAGGTATGCTAGGACCACCCACCTCCCAACCTCAGAGTGGTATAGAGCATCATCAATCACACATCAAGGGATGTGAAAAGGACCAATGCGGGCGGGACCACCCCCTCATAACAACATCAGCTCTACACCTGGGATGATCCAGCAACCATTTGCCCTCATTTCACCCCAACAACTTCAACAAGGGCAACAACTCAATTACAGCAAAATTCTCACTAGAGAGTCAGTTGGTGAGACAGTTGGTGAGAGAACGAGAGTAAAAGAGTGCCAACAACATGCCCAGTATATAATAGTGATCGACCTCAGCCGAAGGACACAACCAAAACTATACCAACTCATTGCAGGCGAGCAAAAGGGACTGCTCAAAAATCAGTTTTGGACTTCTTCAAAAAGCACAAGCACGAATTTCATCTTCAATAGAACACCCTTCCATAGTGAATAATTCAAACTTTAAGAAAACTGCAAAGCAAGTCCCGGCGAACGGTTCGATCCAGCATAGAGACAATACAATTATAGAAATATCATCATCAAACAGTGCTATAGATAATACTTTAACAAAACTAACTACAAATCAAGGAGACTGGTCTAAATACGGCAATGGCAATTCCTTTCACTTCCTTCATGCTATCCTGACTAGCCCTATAGGTGAGACTCGCATTGACGCTTATCTCTCTGCACTGTGCATCGGCAGTTCCTATTAGGAAAGAACCAGCCCTCATTACATCAAGATACAACTAGAACAGCTGTTGCATGAACACATTCCCAAAACCATGCTGGATTCCAGACAGTTGGCCCATGGTGCTAGAAGGCACACTGGCCGGCACGGTTTCCAAAAACAACACCATAATCTAAATCAATTGAACTTTTCGGAAGCCCAGAAGATGGCAACTTCTATGATAACTCGATCCTGCATAAATGAGGGCAATTTATTGGCATTAATCAAAATTTAACTCTGACAGAAACAATAAACGCTCTCACCTGGCAATTCGATAAATTAGAAATGCAAATGGATTTGATTCATGTAATGGCCACTTCTGTCAACAAAATAGAAAGGAAGCTATCAGCTCTGGAGCAAAAAGAGCAAAGCACGAGAGTTTTTTTCCTTTTTATTCTTGGCTTCTTTTAGCCTTTTTCTTGCTCTCTTTGAGATTTGTGTTGGCAAGGCTGGAGCGGTGGTGTTTGATGGATCATTTGGTGCTGCTTTGTTCTCCTCTATTTCCTCAGCTCGATAAGATAGAGTTGGTAAGTGTTCTGGGTTGTTTGTGAATTCAATGGGCGCTTCCTCCCTGACTTTTGAGTTTACGGTCGAGTTGTCCCTCGCAAATGGAGAAAATATGTGCATGCTGTTGTTTGTATGAGTCGGATCTGACAGTGAGGCTGGATTTGCATGTCTAGCCAGCGCTTTGTCTGGCATTTGCTTCTTAATGGAATTTACACTTTGCAGGGCTAATTTCCATTTGGAGATCATGATGGTCAAAACGTCTGTGCTTTCCCATGCATCCACCCACGTATTTTGATGGTAACAAGATTTCTAAAGAATTATAAACCTGGGTTTGTGCAAAAATGGTGTGCCTACCCAACCGAGTTGTACTGACTAGAAATATGTTTATTTCTCCTTGTTACCATTCTTTTCATGTGTGCAGCCTATGGCAGCAGAAATGGAAAGGGGAATATGCCTCCAATGATTGTTTTTGTGCAGGAAGGTACACCTTCCTGCACAAAATAAACATTGCCCATAACGCAGGCACCCCTGCACTACGGTGCAGAATTGCATGCTTTGGCACTCGTCAGAAAACAGCGTGCCAGTGCTGGGAGAGAGCTGTCAGTTGATATGGTGGATTTCTGACCACTCCCTTTTACACAATAGTAGCCTAGCCTGTTGTCTTGCTGCATTGTGTTGTGTGAAGGCAAAGTAAATCTGGCCTTCAATGTGAAAAAGCATATTTTAAAGCAATTGGGTTTTTAAAAAGGCCCGCTGTTGTTAAACATCATATATACTCTGCACAATGTCATTCCAAGACAGCTACCTGTTGGCACATTTAATTTTACCTTATTTTATAACTTAAAGCATATGCAAGTCACGTTTAGGCAGCAGGATTGCTTTTTACTCTTATAATCCTTCAAATTCTTGAGATTGTGTTTGTGTTTTGCTTTTGAAGGGTGAGTGGGTTACTACAAGAATGAGTCAGTGGGTGGCCTAATGGATGCTTGAGTGAAAGAATGAGTGACAGAATGCATATATGGTGAGTTCTTGAGTATGCAAACTGATCACTGACTGAATAGGCTCTTTTGTTTATAAGTCAGACCAATTGGTCTTACAATGCTTGTTTATTATGTAGTCATCCTTTTGTGTTAAACTGTTGTCAGGATACTGAAATGCAAAGCCAATAGCCATTTCTACAGCACATTATTAAGAATTGCCAGAAAATGGGTTATTAATTTGCTGAGACAGGTGACCCCTACCAATTTAATAAGCACAACCTGACAAGGCATAACACAGATCTTAGATTATCTCTACTCAACACCTGGAAGCTGTCACACAAGCAGTAAGCAGTCCTTAGAGAATGGTGAGTTAAATTTAAGCAGTTCCAAATAATGTAAAGTCAAGAAACAACAGAACAGCCCATTCACACCAGTTCAGAAAAATAGAAATACATATAATAAGCAAAAAGACAGCAATATATAAACATTGGATAAGGTTAGCAGGAGACATGAATTATTAACATTTTCAGAACAAAGGTGCCTAAAAAAGTAAAGCACCATTGAAAACAAGAGTTTGTAGTTTCCCAGGATCTAGGTGTAATTTCTGGTTTCTCATGATGAAGCAGAGGCCAAATACATCAAGCTGCTGGTTCCCGTTAAAGATTTTGGTCCATATTTATACTTTTTGACGCAAAACTGCGCCGACGCAGTTTTGCGTCAAATATTTTACCGCCAGCTATCGCCATTTATTTGCGTCACTCGGGCATCAAATTTATACTTTGAGGCATGGCGGCGTAAACCACAGGTGTGAGTCATTTTTTTTTACTCAAACCAATGCATCACGTCGTAAAGAAAAATTACGTTAACGTGCGAAAATGACTGTGAGCCAGATTACGATGTTGCAAACCGAATACGTGCTGTTTTTTGACGCAATAGCGTCAAAAAGCAGCACAAACACTGCAAAATGTGCTAAGGAGAGCCAACATGGATCCCAGATGCTTGGACAGACCCCAGGAAGATGACAACAGACCAGGAACCAGCCAGCACGACCCACACAAGACCCAGGAGAGGGAGAAGAAGAAAATAAAGTGTCGCTTCAGTACAGAGGAGCAGAAAATACTGGTGAAAGAGGTGACAGAACACCAGCACCAACTGTCACCTGAAAGTTGCCAATCAGTAGGAGAGAGGCAATATGGCAGCAAACTGTGGACAAGATAAACAGTGTGGCAGAAGTACGGAGAACAGTCATCGAGTGCAAGAAACGCTGGCATGACTGCAAGCGCAGGACCAAGGAAAAGATGGCCAGGAACAGGAAGGCAGCACTGCAGACTGGAGGTGAGAGTCCAGCACCGCAGGAGGCCCTGGACCACATGGAGGAGATGGTGGCAGCCGTCATCCCTGAGGAGATCGTCACAGGGTTTCAAGGACAGGACAGTGCAGATTACTAGGAGACAACACAGATGCAGGATAAGTTGCATGGGGAATTAAAATGCACAAATTTTAACTGCAAGCGGGGGGGCATAACTACTACACAATGCATGTACGTTATGATATTCAGGGAGTGGCATGGGTAAAGGGGCACGGCATGGGGGCATGGGCTGTTCAGAGCAAACCTGGGGCACAGTACTACACTACATCAACAACCTTTGCATGGGGCATGCTCCCATGCCAAGGATGTTGGAAAGGTAAAGCCAGTCCAGGAGGGTAGGGTACAATGTAAAACTGGCCTGCTGTCACACGACAGCTGCTATTCTCCCTACATGAACTAGGGCACAATTAACAGTCTCAGGCCATATCTGCAAGTGGAATTTAACATTGACAACAGTTGCCACTACCACCTCTGCTGTGTGTGCAGGTCAAGCAGCTAATGGCAGTAACGCCCCCATGGATCAAACACTCCCAAATAGAGGGTTCAGGATGACAAAGTTAGCAATCCCCTGTAATCAATAAAAATGTTCTAATCCTGTCAAATGTGATTATCCATAGTTGCTACAAACATCAGCCATTGTCATAAACATGAGGTACACAGCACTAATGTCATACCCATGCTGCATATGTCAGGGTCCACACTGTGGCTGGGTCCCAATAGCTCCAATGACACCATGCAACATCCCAAATGTCATACTGCTCAGACAACAGCATTGAGGGGGAGGACATATGTCACCGGCTAGTGAAATTCACCCTCACAGTTAGAAGAGGAAATGGAACACTGCTAGGACCATCAGTGCAATCCAAAGTAGCACACATTCCCCAACATAAACATTACACACTACCAATGCTGACATCTGTAGTGTGCCATACCAATGCTATACATAGTATATGATCGGTCTCTGCAACATATAGCTGGATGTGAAATATCTGAGTCTGGCTCAGCTCCAGATTGTTAAGTGTGGTGCAAGTGCCATCAGAACAACCACAGCCGGTGCAAGGCCTCACCATGAGAATGGAAGTAGACAGAGGGTTGAGTAGGACAAGAAGGTGGCAACATACAATTTGGCCAGAACCAACACCTAGAGGATGTAATGCTGACAAGTCCCCAAACTGACCACACTACATGTGACATGCAGGTGGGGCATATGCCTGGGAGAATGCTAATATTAAAGACAGGATTAATTAACAGGAACCAAGATCACAATGTGCAACCAATAGGAAGGCAGACATGTCACATTACAAATGCCACAACACAGACACACTAATTGTACAATATCTCATTGCAGAGGACGCTTGCTCTCCTGGGGAAATGCCTGCCTGGACTACCCTGATGACATGGATGACGAGCTGACAAACTTCAGCCAGCAGACCCTCCAAGATGTCCTTGGGACCCTCCAGACCCCATCTTCGCTCTCAAGGAGGAGCCCCGAAGTAGCAGCAATCACAGAGGACCCACCCACCACCCCAATTGTATGACCTGCCAGCTCCAACCAAGATGAGGACTCTAACGACACTGGCACCAGCTTTAAGGGAACTGCAGTTGGAGTACAGCGGGAGCTGGCCAAGGAGGTGCGGTGGGGATGGAAAATATGGCAGCCCAGAGGGGGTGCGTTTGTGCATGATGTCAACTGCAGAACAGGCAACAGCCATGCAAGGGCGAACATCAATCTTGCATGAACTTCAAAAAAGTGTGAAAGAAATCAGCACAGCTGTAAGAGAGTTGACACAACACCTCCAACAACAAACTTTTCAACGTGTGAACGAATGCAATATTGACCCCCTCAGGGCCGACCTGGCTGCCTACCACAGTGATGTGGCTGCTACTCTTAAGAACCAGCAGCTCCTCCTTGCTGCAGTACTGCCCTAATAGCCCCACAGTTGGCAGCTACCAGGATGTCTGACTCCACGTCTTCAAACACTGAGGTGTGTGTTGCCCCTTCACAACCACCACCACCAAGGGCAGAGGAGACAACACACACATCAGAAGATGAAGACGTGGAACAGATCACCTTCACTTGTAAGAGTACCTGGTAGAATTAGTCCCTACCACCTGGCCACTTACAACCAAGGTCCTATGCTTTGTAACATGCCAGTCTTGCAACAGCTGCTCTCAAGCACTGTTGGCCAGCCCACTGTTTGTCTTGTCACTCTGCCCTGTGATTGTCTCTCACTACCTCATTGGCAAATCCTGTCCCTCTGCACTGTCTGACACTTCACTGCAGCATGTCCAATGACATGTCCTTTTGCACCTCTGTAGGATCACAATGGAAGGTGTCACACTAATGGATTCACAATAATGGACAATGTAAATATGGCACTACAGCACTTTATGATAAATAGCACTTACACAACCACTTTGTCTCTGTGTTATGTGACACATCAACCGTGAGGGAGATCAGTGATGTTTGCCTCATGTCAATGATTATAGAATCAAAGCAAAACACAAATGATGGACGGAATGCGGAACGAATCAAGACCTGGCCTGGCCTGGCAGTTCGGGCTGGACTGTTCCTATGGGGAACAGGGTCAAGACTGATTTGCATATGGCTGGGTCCAAACTGGAATGGCATGGGCAGCAAAAAATGATGGATTTAGGCCCAGATCTCTGTACTGGGGGTGAATGTTTGACATTGTTCAGCATTCCGTCCATCACTTGTTCTTTAAATGATTATAGAATGTCAGTACAACTGCCCTGAAGGAATGTGAGCTGTTAACTATGCACTGTGGTCTGAATTGTACCATCATCTTTCCTTCCTGAGGGTTAATTCTAAGGGAAGTAGAAACTAAAACGTATAATAATGTGTTGGACAGAATAAGTCTTCCTCCAGGGATGTCTAAGCCAAAATTATTGGCTTAAAAATTTTCTACAAGCCAATCTTTACGTATGTGACATTTGACCCAAAAGTTTCCTAACACACACCATACAGCAGGAATGGATGTGTATGAGTGTACGTACAAATAGGTAACCTGGCTGAACAATGTAACAAATGATAGGTGTGAGTGATAAATATCATACTACATGAGAGCATATCACCACTCACCTTATAAGGCTTCAGTTGAACATCAGGCTGTAGGCAGACGTAACACAGTGTCCTCAATACCAAATTGGGTACCAAAGTATGTGAGATTGAAAACATACACCAAAAATTAACAACACTTTGGGATCCATAGTAACCTGAGTGGTGGGTGCAATGATGGCAGAATTTTAGTAAAGTAGCTCTGGTGTAGCTGCCAATGTAACAACTCAACTGGGATTTGGTTGCAGGAAGGGACACAAATGCAAATACTAAAGAGACACTGTTCAGACATGGCAAGGCCCCGATCCCCAAGCATTTGACACATACTGTAAAGGAGTACCTAAATATTTATTTAACAGTAAAAAAGGAAGATAAACCTGGGGAAACACCTTAACTAACCTAACCTATCCTATATACACATTACCCACAACAGGACCTAACTAACCTAAGCTAAACTTACTTATCACATTTAACTAAACAATCTAAACATCAACCCCCCTTATAAAATGGGACACATGGAGGACAACATATACTAATCTAAACACATAGGGGGTCATTCTGACCTCGGCGGTAAAAGGCCCTTACCGCCGGTCAGAAGACCGCCATAACACCGCCGCGGCCGCGGTTAACCGCCACGGTCATTCTGACCCACAATGGCCAAACCTCCAAAATTCCGTCCTCCACTGCAGGCCGCCACATCAGCGGGCAGCGATAAACTGGAGATGACCAAACCTCCACCGTCACGCCAACAGAAATACGCCCATGCCATTACGACCCACGAATCCACACGGCGGTCATTCAAACGCGGTATTCCATTGGCGGTACACACCGCCGCGGTCAGAATACACACACATCACCAAAACACAGCCACATTGGACAATTTGAAATACACACACCTGATACACATACACACACCACTCCCACACAATCAACCAACTATAAAACACACACCCACATCACCCACAAACCCCTGCGACCATAATTACTGAGAGAAGGAGAGAGAGACACAGCAGACAATCCAAAGCAAGACACACTGAGGCACACTACACCATCACACACACCACATAGTAGCACAAAGCACCACTCACCAACATACTTATCATCACATACACCACCCCACACCACACCCACACCACCCCATGGCACCCCAAAGGCACCCACGCTTTTCGGACCAAGAACTCCGGGTCATGGTGGAGGAAATCCTAAGAGTGGAACCCCAGCTCTTCGGCTCACAGGTGCAGCACACCAGTATAGCTAGGAAGGCGGAGCTATGGCAGCGGATCGTGTACAGGGTCAACGCGGTGGGACAGCATCCCAGGAATAGGGAGGACATACGCAAAAGATGGAACGACCTACGGGGGAAGGTCCGATCGATGGTCTCCAGGCACAACATCGCGGTCCAGAAGACTGGCGGCGGACCCCCACCCACCCCTCCCGAATTCACATCGTGGGAGCAAGACGTCTTGAACATCCTGCATCCTCAGGGCCTCGCAGGAGTAGCCGGAGGAATGGACTCTGGTAAGTCCAATCTCAACTACTATATCCCCCCCACCCCACCAGCATGCCAACCCACACCCCCACCCTCACCCCCAACCCCCCAGCACACATCCTCCCTGACAATGTCTCACCAGCACAACCCACCCATCCCAACACCAACTCCTGCATGCCAACACAAATCATGGGCACCCATCACCTAAGCATGACCACTGCACTATCCCCCCCCCCCCTAACTACCCTCACAACACCTCCCTCAAGGGAATGCCTGCACTGGGGGACAAGGGCACCCATAACACGCACGCTATTGCACACACAGAAACAATAACCAAACTCTCTTACCCCATGCAGGACCCGAACGACAACACACCAGCCAGGAGGGTCCAGAAGTGTCCATCCCACCACCGGAACAGGCCCACACTGAGGATAGCAGCTCTGTCGACAGTGAACCTGATGACCAGCCCGGACCATCGGGGACCTCTTGGCAGTCGGTTCTCCTCAGGCAGCCACAGGCCACACCAGACCCGACCCCCTCTGCCAAAACAAGCACAGCTCCCACCCAGCGGGCCCATGCCTCTGTCTCTAGGACAGCTCAATCAGCGGTGTGTCCGCCACTACAGGGCACCCAGGCTAACCCAACACCCCAACAACAACAGGGACCTGGGAGCAGTGGTAGCGGGCACACCATCCAGGGGACAGAGGCCGGGGGAAACCGGGCAGCTCGGAGGGCTGCCGTGCGACAGGGGGGGGAGGAGAGGCCCAGGGAACCCACTCTCCAAGAGGCCCTCACAACCATCATGGGGGCATACCACCACTCCCAAGAAACGATGGCGACGGTACTGGCCAGGTTCACTGATATCCAGGCACAGCAGGAAGAACGCTACATGGGGTTCAGGGAGGAGCTGAGAATCATCGGGACCGCAATGGGGACCATCGTCCTTGCCCTCCACAGGATAGAGGACGCGTTGCGGGACCATGGTGCACCACACAGGGCCCCTGTCACTAGGCCGGACCAGGAACAGCCTACCACCTCCGCCGGCGCTAGTGGACAGGAGGTCCCAACACCTCGACAGCCCCCCAGAACCCCACCTCCTGCTGAAGAACAACCACCCCGTAAGAGGAGCCTGAGACCAAAAAAAAAGACAGAGTAGGATGTCAAGACCTCCGCCAGCAGGACATACCCCCTCAAGTCTTCCCACTGTCCCACATTGCCACCCTGTCCAACCATGAACTGCCTATGCTCCATCCTTCCACAGGCAAAAGAACAATGCACCTGTGAGACTGAGAACTGGACTCTGCCATGGATATTCCTCCACCCGCACCCATCACCCTTAGAATCACATGTACCGATATCTAGCACTGTAAATAAATCACATTTTGCACACAAATCTGTTTTGAGTCATGCTGTATTATTAACAAATGTATTACATATTACTGTTCAATTTCTGTCAATTAGTCATGACAACATACCAATGTCAATACGCTGTATTTCATGTGCGAACCAAGCAGAAGTCAGGTACTGAGTCAGACAGCACTGAGAAGGGAAGGGAAAGGCAAAAATTTATGAAAAACATCTGTGGGGAACTACAGAAAGTACAGATGCAGGAGGCTATAAGCAATTGTGAAATGGCGTGGGTGATTCTTACCTGGGTGTTACTGGAAATACTGTTGTATCACTCTGTCCCTGTTGTCTGTGTCGTCCTCAGAGTCTTCCTCCTCTTCACTCTCCACAGGCTCCACGGCTTCTACAACACCTCCATCTGGACCATCCTCCTGCAGGAAAGGCACCTGGCGTCACAAAGCCAGGTTGTGGAGCATACAGCACGCCACGATGATATGGCACACCTTCTTTGGTGAGTACATTAGGGATCCACCTGTCATATGCAGGCACCTAAATCTGGCCTTCAGGAGCCCAAAGGTTCGCTCAATCACCCTCCTAGTACGCCCATGGGCCTCATTGTACCGTTCCTCTGCCCTGGTCCTGGGATTCCTCACTGGGGTCAATAGCCACGGCAGGTTGGGGTAACCAGAGTCACCTATTAGCCACACACGCTGTCTCTGTAGCTGGTCCATCACATAGGGAATGCTGCTATTTCGCATAACATACGCGTCATGCACTGACCCTGGGAACTTGGCATTTACATGGGAGATGTACTGGTCAGCCAAACAGACCACCTGGATATTCATTGAATGGTAATTCTTCCTGTTCCTGTACACCTGTTCATCGTCATTTGGGGGGGCTAAAGCCACATGGGTCCCATCAATTGCACCAATGATGTTGGGGATGTGTCCAAGGGCATAGAAATCAGCTTTCACTGTAGGCAAATCACCCTCCTCTGGGAAAATGATGTAGCTCCGCATGAGTTTCATCAGGGCAGACAACACTCTGGATAAGATCTTGGAAAACATAGGCTGAGACATCCCAGATGACATGGCCACTGTTGTCTGGAATGAGCCAGTTGCAAAGAAATGGAGGACTGACAGAACCTGCACCAGAGGGGGAATTCCTGTGGGTTGGCGGATGGGGGACATCAGGGCTGGCTCCAGCTGGGCACACAGTTCATGGATGGAGGCACGGTCAAGTCGGTATCGTAGTATTATATGGCGTTCTTCCCTTGTCGACAGGTCCACCAGCGGCCGGTACACGCGAGGATTCCTCCTTCTCATCGCTAGTCCCAGCGGACGGTGCCTAGGAAGGAGAATATGGAGTACAGAGTCAATCCACTCACAGGTACGTACAACACAGCTTGCACAGTACAGGTAAATATATGGTTTGATATGTTTGTATGTGTGCCATTGCAAGGCCTAGGCCTGTGTGACGCATTAGAAATTAAGCCATGTGGGCCCTTGAAATGGCCGATGCCTGACCTGTGAAGTGGGACAATGGGATGTGAGGTCAATGCGCTGGCGGGGCAAAGCCGCATTGGTTAACATTGAAGCCTATGGGTTTCAGGAGCCAATGACGATGTGCGCCGGCGGTCGCGGGACGCACCGCCGCGGTACGCACCGCCGCCGGCGTGACCGCCATTTTCTATCAGCTCAATCATTCGAGACCTGATCATCCACAGGAGAGGACCTATACTGCAAGTGCTGCTGTGAACTCGGTCTGGAAGTGACAATGGCTGCTGCGACTGGGGAAAGGGCCCCTGCCTTCAGTTCAGAAGAGTTGGAGAAGCTCGTGGACGGGGTCCTCCTCCAGTATGCGCAACTCTACGGTCCTCCAGACCAACAGGTGAGTACACTCAGTGCACATTGAATGGGTTATGCCTGTGTGGAGGGGGGGGGATGTAAGTTGGTGGGGTGTGGAGGGAATGGGGAGTGCAACGCACGACAGATGAGAGAATGGGAACCATGACAAGGTTGGGGGGGGGGCATGTACTCCAAACATGCAGATATGTGACGGTTTCTCTTTCCCACCCTGTACATGTCAAACAGGTGAGCGCCCACCAGAAAATCAATATTTGGCGTGCCATCGCCGAGGAAGTCCGGAACTTGGGGGTCCACAACAGACGGGGCACCCACTGCCGCAAGAGGTGGGAGGACATCCGCCGCGGGACGAGGAAGACCGCAGAAACACTGCTGGGGATGGCCTCCCGACCTAGGAGGGGTGCCAGTCGCACCATGACCCCCCTGATGTCCCGGATCCTGGCGGTGGCCTACCCTAATTTGGATGGGCGCTTGAGGACAGCACAGCAGACACAAGGGGGTGAGTATCCGCACATTCTCCCATCTGTATGCGCATTGGAGGCGTCTGGGGGGGGGAGGAGGGCTGTGGGTGACATTAGGCCCGGGCGCTCTCTGTAGTGTAGTCCGCTCCCTTAGGCATGGCCCTGTGCCCCCGCCCCCCACCTCTGTAGGGTGCCAAGTGCAGCTACCCATGCTCCAGCATCACCCATGTGCGCGTGTGTTGTCCCTAGACCTGTTTGCCTAGTCAGAAGTACTGAGTAGTGTACCCCAAGTTCGCGACTTAGTGCACGAGGCACCTGCGTCTGTCCTCTCCGCAAAGGGTATTGCTAAGGCATGCACTCAACTTTGTTTCATTTCTCCCCCCACCCTAAATCTTTGTCTTCTTGTGTTTTAGCATCATCAGGCGGAGGAGATTTGGCGTCGGAGCAGGAGGGAGCTGCAGGTCACCAGGCCCCGGTGGGCACTGACACAGACACCGAGGGCACCAGTGATCCGGAGGGCGAGGGGAGCACCACAACTGGGGCCGGTGGAGACACCAGCGACACGGACACGTCCTCGTTTGGGAGCTCCCTAGCGGGGGCGGCACCATCTGTGCCCCCCGCAACAACAGGTACAGCCGCCACCCAGCGCACCAGCACCGCCCTCCCAGCAGCCCCTCAGTCTTCGCTCCGTGGCCGCTCGGCCAGGAAGGCGCGCATCTCCTTCGCCCCAGGCACCTCAGCCCCTGCCTCTGTTACCCCTGCTGCCCTCAGTGCGGAGCTCATTGACCTGGTGAGGACGCTCATTGTTGGGCAGACTACCCTTCTGAATGCCATCCAGGGGGTGGAAAGGGAGGTGCATCGGAGCAATGCCTACCTGGAGGGCATTCATTCGGGTCAGGCTGCCCATCAACGAGCGTTCACTGCTCTGGCCTCAGCACTGACGGCAGCCATTGTCCCTGTCTCCAGTCTCCCTCTTCTATCTGCCTCCACCCTTTCTCTGTCTCCTGTACCTCAACCTATCCCACCCACACCATCAGACCAGCCTGCACACACCTCAACACCCAAGGCCAGCTCATCCAAACATAAGCACCACAGAAAACACAAGCATTCACCCAAGCAACACACAGATGCAGACATATCAACAGTCACTACCACCTCTGTGTCCCCGTCCTCCTCCCTCCCTGTGACGTCTACACTCACACCTGCATGCACCCCAACATCAGCCAGTTCTTCCACCAACAGCAAACCCTCCACTACAGTCCGCACACCTGCAGTCACCACCCCCACTGGCATTTACACGTCCCCTGTGTCCTCTCCCACTGTGTCTGTCACCCCCTCTTCCAAGACACATAAACGCAGGCAGACACCCAAACAACAGCCAACCACCTCACCACAGCCTACGTCCCAGTCACCTGCACCCAAGGACAGCACACCTGGCTCTCATACAACCACATCCTCTTCCTCCACTTCTCTCACCACTACTCCTACCCCTTACCTTGGTCCCAAGAAAAATGACCTCTCCAGTTTTGACCTCTTTCCCTCCCCCGACCCACCCTCTCCAACTGGGAAAAGTCCCAAGGGCACCTCAGCCACCACCAGCCCAACTACTACAGTGCAAGTGGTGCATGGCATGTGGAGTCCACCCTTTGGCGGCAGTAACACTTCGGTGAGCAGCAAGGGGACAGCCAGCCCCCCCCAGGCAAGAGGACCCGGAAATTGAAGGGCCGCCGTGAGCGGACAGAGACGGCTGCCCCCAAGGAGGTGACTCCGGCCACTTCACCGGCCACAGCAGCCAGGGGAGGCAAGGGCCCGAGAGCCCCATCTAAGGAGCGGAAGGACAGCAGGGCGGAGAGGACAACCACCAGGAGCGCGGAGCAGGAGGGCCCCACTAGCCCCATCCCGGCTGCAAGGGACGACACCAAAGGGCCCAGGACTCACTCCCCGAAGGGGCCTGACACAGCACGGTCGGAGGGCGACTGAGCAGGGTGTCCAGGCCAGGTATGACTCCCTTGACATACTGCAAGAGCACCGCTGAAGAGGGCCCCGCCGTGGAGACAGGTACCGCTGAACAGGGCCCCGCCGTGAAGACAGGTACCGCTGAACAGGGCCCCGCCGTGCAGAAGAGCACCGCTGAAGAGGGCCCCGCCGTGAAGACAGGTACCGCTGAAGAGGGCCCCGCCGTGAAGACAGGTACCGCTGAAGAGGGCCCCGCCGTGAAGACAGGTACCGCTGAAGAGGGCCCCGCCGTGCAGAAGAGCACCGCTGAAGAGGGCCCCGCCGTGAAGACAGGTACCACTGAAGAGGGCCCCGCCGTGAAGACAGGTACCGCTGAAGAGGGCCCCGCCGTGAAGACAGGTACCGCTGAACAGGGCCCCGCTGTGAAGACAGGTACCGCTGAACAGGGCCCCGCCGTGCAGAAGAGCACCGCTGAAGAGGGCCCCGCCGTGAAGACAGGTACCGCTGAACAGGGCCCCGCCGTGCAGAAGAGCACCGCTGAAGAGGGTCCCGCCGTGAAGACAGGTACCGCTGAAGAGGGCCCAGCCGTGAAGACAGGTACCGCTGAACAGGGCCCCGCCGTGCAGAAGAGCACCGCTGAAGAGGGCCCTGCCGTGAAGACAGGTACCGCTGAAGAGGGCCCCGCCGTGAAGACAGGTACCGCTGAACAGGGCCCCGCCGTGGAGACAGGTACCGCTGAACAGGGCACCGCCGTCTCAAGCACCGCTCCGCTGGGCCCCGCCGTATCAAGCACCACTCCGCTGGGCCCTTCCTGTCAAGCACCGCTCCGCTGGGCCCCGCCGTCTCAAGCACCGCTCCGCTGGGCCCCGCCGTCTCAAGCACCGCTCCGCTGGGCCCTTCCTGTCAAGCACCGCTCCGCTGGGCCCCACCATCTCAAGCACCGCTCCGCTGGGCCCCGCCGTCTCAAGCACCGCTCCGCTGGGCCCGCTGTCTCAAGCACGCTCCGCTGGGCCCCGCCGTCTCAAGCACCGCTCCGCTGGGCCCTTCCTGTCAAGCACCGCTCCGCTGGGCCCTTCCTGTCAAGCACCGCTCCGCTGGGCCCCGCCGTCTCAAGCACCGCTCCGCTGGGCCCTTCCTGTCAAGCACCGCTCCGCTGGGCCCCGCCGTCTCAAGCACCGCTCCGCTGGGCCCTTCCTGTCAAGCACTGCTCCGCTGGGCCCTGCCGTCTCAAGCACCGCTCCGCTGGGCCCCGCCGTCTCAAGCACCGCTCCGCTGGGCCCCGCCGTCTCAAGCACCGCTCTGCTGGGCCCTTCCTGTCAAGCACCGCTCCGCTGGGGCCCGCCGTCTCAAGCACCGCTCCGCTGGGCCCCGCCATCTCAAGCACCGCTCCGCTGGGCCCCGCCGTCTCAAGCACCGCTCCGCTGGGCCCTGCCGTCTCAAGCACCGCTCCGCTGGGCCCTTCCTGTCAAGCACCGCTCCGCTGGGCTCCGCCGTCTCAAGCACCGCTCCGCTGGGCCCTTCCTGTCAAGCACCGCTCCTCTGGGCCCCGCCGTCTCAAGCACCGCTCCGCTGGGCCCTGCCGTCTCAAGCACCGCTCCGCTGGGCCCCGCCGTCTCAAGCACCGCTCCGCTGGGCCCTTCCTGTCAAGCACTGCTCCGCTGGGCCCCGCCGTCTCAAGCACCGCTCCGCTGGGCCCTTCCTGTCAAGCACCGCTCCGCTGGGCCCCGCCGTCTCAAGCACCGCTCCGCTGGGCCCCGCCGTCTCAAGCACCGCTCCGCTGGGCCCTTCCTGTCAAGCACCGCTCCGCTGGACCCTTCCTGTCAAGCACCGCTCCGCTGGACATCGCCATGTCATGCACCGCTGCGCTGGGTCCCGCCGTCTCAGGCACTGTTTATGGTTCACTGTGCCCACCATGCCTCCTCCTTGACCAGTGGACTCTGTAATCCACCTGAGAGACTGTGGCTTTGCACTCCCCAGGATGGTACAGTGGGCAACCCACCCACTGTAGAGACATTGAGAGACTGTGGCTTTGCACTCCCCAGGATGGTCCAGTGGGCAACCCACCCACTGCAGAGACTTGAGAGACTGTGGCTTTGCACTCCCCAGGATGGTACAGTGGGCAACCCACCCACTGTAGAGACATTGAGAGACTGTGGCTTTGCACTCCCCAGGATGGTACAGTGGGCAACCCACCCACTGTAGAGACATTGAGAGACTGTGGCTTTGCACTCCCCAGGATGGTCCAGTAGGCAACCCACCCACTGCAGAGACTTGAGAGACTGTGGCTTTGCACTCCCCAGGATGGTACAGTGGGCATGGTGGCTCCTCGTGGATCTGGCGTCGTGGACTCATGTGGCTGTGGTGGCCCCCCCTTCCCTTCCCCCTGAGGTGCCTGTAGTTTTGACGTCGGATGCCCCTGCAGTGTTCTCTCCAAAGGACTCAGGTCTCGTGTGTGGGCTTTGCCCTTGTTTCGCAGAACCTTGGCCCACGGACATGTTAGATTCGTAGGATGTGCAGGACTTGTTACTTCAGTGATACACTGATGTGTATATATTTTTGGTTTTTGTAAATATTTTTCACGGTTGCTCAATTATTTCCAGGTGCTTTTTTTGTACATAAATATTTATTCCAAATTTGGTTGTGTCATTGTATTTTTAAAGGGTGTTTGTGTGGTGTCACTGTGACTTCCTGCTCTGCATTGGTGTGTACATATTGGGGGAGTGGGGGGGTCGCATATGTGTATGCCCGTAACCTTTCTTCCTCCCCCCTCCCGTGTGTCGTAGGTGCAGTACTCACCGTTGACGTCTGCGCCGGAGTTCGTACTCGTGGTAGATGAGCAGGTAGACGAGAGCAGGTATGATGTTCAATTCGGGTTCCATGCTGTCCGGATTCCGCGTGGAGTGTCTCGAGGTGAGCGTTTTCCATTGGAAATGTCTGTTTCCGCCGTGTTTTTATCGGCGGTGCTCCCGCCCCGGTAAAGGTGGCGGATTGGTGGGTCGTGATAGGGTGGGCGGTACATTGTCTGCTGCCTGGCTGTTGCCGGTGACCGCCGCGCTGTTTGTTTGTTCCGCCGTGGCGGTCGGAGTGTTAATGCGGCGGGCTGTGTTGGCGGTTCCCGCCAGGGTCAGAATTGCATTTTTTTTACCGCCGGCCTGTTGGCGGATTGGCCGCCGCTTTATCACCGACCGCCAGGGTCAGAATGACCCCCATACTATCTTATACTAAACAAATATATTTTTTTGTATTTTTATATTTTATATATATATATATATATATATTTTTTTATTAAAACCCCAAAACCCCAACATCATCCCCCACCCACCCACCCACACACATAATGAAAAAAGCATATTAAAAGTATCATACCCCCACCCCCACCCCCCAAACCACTACTACTAACTAAACTAACAGCCTATTCTAACCTAACACTAAGCCCCCTAAACCCACTAGTTTAAAGAACCAGGAAAGAGGAGGGAGGGGAGGGAATCATGGCTGAGAGTATATTTTTCACAAGTTCGCCCTCCGCAGGGTCTTCTTGATGGCACGCATCCTCTTATTAATTTGTGCCACCTCCTGCTACAGCCTGTTCATTTTCCTCAACATACGTTCAATGTCACATTGCATCCGTTTGAAATCTGCAGGGTCAATGACTGCAGCAGGGTTGGTCTAGGTGCCAGTTGAAGAAGTCTGTCCGGTTGTCGGTGCCATGCTTGTAGGGGGAGGTGCAAATGGTGCTGTCATAAGTCCGGGAGCAGTGGAGGTCGATGGTCCTGCAGTGGTGCCTGAGATGCTTGGTTCCACCTGGGTGGTAGTGGTGGTGCTGGTGGTGGCAGCTGTTGTGGACACCGAAGGGGCCCCTTGTAAAAATGCCCTCCACACTCCGGGGGCTCTTTCATTGCGATAACGCTGTGCAATGTGGCGGAACCAAGACTCCACATCCAGAATGTGGCGTGAACGCATTGCCCAGCATTGAAACTCCTGAATCTGGATGCCATTCATAATGGCTCCTGTCAAAAAAGATAAAACCAAACATTAGGTACTTCATTGTGTGATATAGCTACTGAAGTTAATCAAATAATACATCTAATGTAGCTGAAACAGGCTATTTCAGCATACAGATCACAGATTCGCCCTGAGGAAGTACATGCCAAAACAGCCTACACATGTTCTATCTATCAGCACAGCAATGCTCCAAAAAATGTGTAACAACTTAAATGACCTATGCATCATTGTTCAGCCATTTGTCACGTAAAAAATGCTGAAAGTCCTCCACATGTGACAGGCCAACTAATGACTATCTTCTGAATGACAATCAAGGGCCACAAGATCTGTGATTTGTAAATGGATTGCCAGGCTGGAATGCAGTTGCTAATCATGAGTGCATATCCTAGTTTTGGACAAGTGATTTACAGATTTACATGTCTGTGTACTAAACGTGGATCATCACTCCTAGGTACATATTTCATAACCCTAAGCCTGTGCCTCAAGGGGGGATGGACAAGGAAGAAATACTTTCCAACATCTAGGGCAACCAGGAAGCTTTGAACAGCTGTACATGGGTTTGGGCAGTCCACCACAGGTAAGGAGGATGTCCAACTAGGATATACCCAAACCATGGAAAATCCATCCACATTTATGTTTGGAAATGCAGACAAGTGGCAACATCATTTAATACCACTAATACATGTCATACAACAAGCAGATAGATGCAAGCACACATCTGGGCATGAGCTGCATGCACACCTATGACATTGTACTCAAGTGCCACATACACGTGGCACAACATGTGGAGCTACATGCTGCTAGGAAGTCAAACATACAGTCGAACATGTTCATTAGTGAACAGGGAGGCTCAAGTCTGTGGGTAAGACTTTGGCATCCCTATTCTGTGAGATTTAGGGTCTGACTTGCTGACTAAATCATAAATATGGCCCTCTGCTAACTTTTCTTAATTAAAATTTTAACAACAAATGTCACCCTATTCACATGGCCATGCCTACAGAGCTGCACTACAATCCCAAAATATAACTATACGCTAATGACTGTCTAACTCAAAGATGGAAAAAAGTGATACTCCACTCAAGTAACATATCCGATCATTTCCCAGCACATCATACCTTGCTATGTGTCCAACACACAGGAGTCAATCACACAACAGCTACAAACACAACACAGAACTGAAATATCAACACTAACTGGGGATGTCCGGGTGCGCAAATCGAGCCACCTCTCTGACTGTGTAGGTGGACGGTCCACCTGTAAAGCATCGAAGGGAGAAATGTGTTCAATGTCTGTGTACTGTACAACACTTCCAAATAAAATTACTGTGTGTAACATTAAATCTGAAAGTCCAGCCTCTCAGGCATGATGATACTGCAACAGACATACCACTGCAAACATGTACAGAACCGGTCACTCCAGTGAGTGATACACACATATCTGCACACATGCAATGGCCCTAACTATCATGTGGTGGCAAGCATGTCCATTAATTGTTTGCAGACTCATTTATGTAGTGTACTCCTCTCATCATTTGTAGTAATGACAGACATGCAAAGCCACTTTCCTGGAGCACTGCAATACCAGTCACTCAGGTATTGTGGCTTGTGCATCAAAGGACAATGATTTACTGTGTGACGCACCTGTAGGTTGATTTAAGGTTGTGATTTATCATGCTTTCTATGGTCCCTTACATGTAGGGCCTGTGTTGTGTCTAGGTTACATATGCTACATTAACAGTGTACTCTGAGCCACATATGCCCCCTATGACACCATGATGGCAAGGATCATGTGCATTATTTGGTGACAGTTTGAGGCTAGCCATGGATTGGCCAGTTTTAATATTTGGATACAACAGGGAGATAAATGTTGACAGTGCATATTGTAGTCATCCATGACAGACTGCTTGGTCACAGGTGCAGTCATTGCACCTGAAATGTGTCAATCATTGCGGATATACAGCAAACTGACACTGTGATATTATCAACACATGATTTAGCAAATGTACCACTGTGTCAATCATGATGATGTAGGTTTCAATTTGTTTGTACCTTCGGAATGACAGCAGTCACAGGAAGGCTGGTCTTTTGATCTTAGCATACACCCATGTCAATGATAGCCTCCATACTGGCAAGTTAGTTATTAAACATAGGCTGCACTAGATCAGCATGGGTGTACGAAACTAAACTAGCAAATTATTAGTGAACTTTATATGTATGAGGGAATTAGTCAAGGGTCCCTTGCACAACATCATGCCTGTAATACATTGTGATCATGCATTCCCCAACATCAGGTATCCCATGATGATCCCATAACTTATGAGAAGTTCATGGCAGTAGAGTAACACAGATGGCAAATCCATTAGCTCTGTTCCAGCTATTGTGGCCAAGACCAATGTAAGACACACTGGTACAATGAACAGAGGGCCATGGACAGTTGTTACCCCTCAATTTGTATTATTTGCTCATTTTATGTGCCACAGCTATGGAAAGTAGCACCAAACATTTAGATATGAACCCGTGTGCATTACTTTTGGCATCCATCCCTAATTGAATTGCGGCACAACCAAGTCAAACTATCAGCCTAAGATGTTACCTGAGGTCAGAAATAACTTGTTACGTATGTGTTAGAATCCAGTTCAGACATGTATCAGAAATAATTGGGGGACACATTAATTCTTGAAAATATCTGGATTAAAAACATTTCTTTCCTGGTACACTCACAGACCATGCCTAAAACATATGTTCAAGCCACATTTGCATCATCTATTGACGTGAAGGCAGAACTAATTTACAGGCTCCAGTTGCATTTTGTAACTCAGTGCAGCTGTTGTGTCAACAAATGATGGTAATGTGTAGCAATTATTGAAAAAACTCACGGCCAATGTATGTTTAACTTGCATTCCACATGTCCAAAAACATTGCCTGCAGCATATGAACAAATCTGCTACTGTCACTACAGAGCATTTAAATGTGAACATTACTCTGAATTGTACTCACCGACAGGGCCACCAATCACAATCCCGAGGTGGTCCAGCAGGTCTTGCTCCCTGGCAACCAGGTCAACCAAACAGTGTTTTAGCTGGTGGTCGTTGCATGGTGTGTTGTATATTCTTTGAAGATGATACAGGGCCTTTGCCCACCGGAGCCTCCTCGCCTCTGTGTGATACCCCTGTATCACCTGGGCACCTGCTTCTACTATCAAAGGGAGGAAATGGCACACCAGCCAAATTAGTTCCCCCAGCTCTTCCTCTCCCATTCTACCAAGACGTGGCCTACCCAACATGTATGAAAAAAAAGAAGGAATTAAGGGGTACAGAGGAAAATTAAGGGAAAGGAGGAGAGGGAACTTAAAAGTAAATAACCCTAAAACAGCCCGACTATCCCCAAACTAACACTACCCACAACAGACTCCCAACAGTACAAAGACAAAATTAGACACCAGAAATGACAAAAATACACTTACACAGGATACCACAGAAACTTAGAAAACACCAAAAGACAATATAAAGAGCACACAGGAGACAAATTCACAATATTCACAAAGAGAAAAGTCCAAACACAGCCACACAGTCAAGAAAAATCACAGACTGCAAAGTGAAAGTACACCCACTGTACCAATTCTGTAAACAGGATATCCTATTACATCACTTCCTGCCTCAAATGTGGTGCGTTTTTATTCTTATGCGTCAAAATATTATAACGCTTACAGTTAACCAATTTCATGGGGTACAGTGTGGGAATTACCACTCAGGGCCAATGGATCTGTCATGGCAGTGAGCGTCATTTTTCTATGCATATGCAGCATTTTTTGGGATTTGGGTCATTTCTCACATATTATAGTACATGACAGGTGTAACAGGTGTACATGATAGGATGTTTGCACCTCCATTGTGCATTCCGGTGTGTGGGCACATATGGCAGATCATACTACTGCTGACCATGATCTTCTAGTTGTTGTACCGGATTTGCACTCTTCACTGACGAGATAGATCCCCAAACGTGTGGAATACAAATTGGTATTACCTAGTTTGAGCAGGTTGTGCGTCAATAGAGGATAGCAAGGCTATGCAACTCAATACAGTAACTCATTGCCTGTGTGTCAATGTGTGTGAATTGGCGCTTACAAATTTAGTTGTCCCACTGTGTGAACATCACAAGACATGTTTTCATAAATGTGCTTGTATGCATGTGTTGTAAATGTGGCCAACCATCAGATACTATTCAGTGTGGAAATGAGAAAGGACATGTGTTTGTCATACATGTAGCTACAAATGCTGTGTGAACTTCCCATATTTTTGGGACATAAGCATCTCCAATGAAAAACCATGCACAGGATAGATAGAGGTCGGTTGATCATGGAAATGATACAAGACTAAGCCATCACATGTCCTGGAATGTTGGATACCACTTCCTGGTCACTTGTGTGTATACTACCCATGAGTCAGGCATTGGAAAATGCTATGTGGGTACGGTGTTTGTGACACTGAGTCCCAAAACCAATCCACAAATGTAATGTCACTCCGCAGTTTGAATCGTATAAATGACCTATGCTTCTCCTGTCGCAGTGGAGGACGAGCAGACCAAGCAGCACATGTTCACATATTTCCAGTGGGTAATTGCACAAAGGTGTCCAGTTGAAGTGTAGCCTGTATCATTATTGGGGTCCATGATGTCACAGTTACATGCAGGTCTGGTCATGAGTCTGTGGAGCCATTCCCTGCATTAACAAAGTATTCTTCACAGCTGAAATGAACGAAAGCCAAAGAGGAATTGAGAACACACATGGGGATAGTCCAGCTATGGCACTGCAGAATTTTTATGAGACTGACAACAGGACAACCTTGGTGTGCTGACAAAGTTAATGGATCAGGAAATTTATACTGGAAGGTTTCCTCACAACATTTGTACACATGGTGGCCTCTAAAATTCCCACTGCATCTGGGAACATCAGTGCCTCTGTGCTGATTAATCTCACAGCTATTCACCACGCAAGCCCCATCAATATTTTGGGGGCGATGTGGATCAGTGTGTTGAACGTCAGGGTACAAACATGTGTTAACATTTCATGCACATTATCTAACGTTGTTTATTGTGCTGGAGGCACCATATCCAATCCATACATACAGCCATGGTACACTGTCACTATTTGTCACTCATGTACACTTGAAACCCTGACAAGGGATGGGCCATGATTAGGCTATTTGAAGACAAGTTCCACCCCATGATACAATAAGTAAACTTTTTACACTATACAATGTATATGAGTATTCATTGTAGACCTACCTGACACAATACCCCAGGAGGAGAGTGAGGTCATGGAAAGCAACTATGAGACAAATGTAGCCACAGGGAACGTTTACAGTGACACAAAGACAGGAACCAGTCAGGCTAACAGGATGCAGGGTCAATCAGGAACAAAAATGACCTACATATGAGTTACATCATCATGCTATGTGTCTCATGGTGTTAGACCTCCAGCAAAATGACATATGGTAAGACAGTGGTAATAGTGACTATAGTTAAAAGAAGTTTTGGACAATGTGTTGTCTCCGACACCCACACCCACACCAGGAAGACACCTTCCTAAAGGCCATGCCCTGGGGACATATGTCCCCTGCTCATGGACATTCAGGTGGGGGGCATGACTCCTGTCTTTACTAAGACAAGTAATTTCCATGGGCTTTTAACATCAAAAAATGACGCTAGTCTGGTGAGAGGTATTTTTATGCCTCTTCCCGTACTAGTGTCATCCTTTGACGCTAAACCACCTGTTCCCCCTAAGCCTCCCCCACCCGGCTAGTGTCATCTATAATGACATTAACCAGGCCTTTCCGCCGGCTAACGCCATTCAATAAATATGGCGCCCAGTCAGCGTCCAGGAATGGCGCTAGCCGGCAGTGTACTTTTTTACGCTAAATAGCATTAGCGCAGTTTGGCATCAAAAAGTATAAATATGGGCCTAAGTCTGAAAGAAAAACCTTAGATTGGGGCTGGGGCAGCAAATCTATCACATAAAGTGACATCAACAACCATGAAATCCAGTGTTGTCCTGCACAAAGCTTAAAGTGCCAACACCAACGGCTCCAGAGGGGAGCTCAGTGAAGGCATGTCTGACTTCAAGAGATGTTCCCTAGACTCATTTTTAGACCTTGCCCCAAAAAAAGGTTTTAATTTCTATTTCAAAGACTCAGGGGAATATTTAATAAAACTGCATGAAAAGAATTGCAGCAAGTGAAGTTGCTGTGCTGCATTGTGTGAAAGGGAGAGAGCAGATCTGTGCCATAGTTTCAAAGATATGGCATAGTTCAACTCTGCCCTAGAGTTGGTGCACTTGTGGCTGGCTAGTGCCCACACAAGCAAACTTTTGTTGTATTGCAAGATTGCTTGTGTTGTGGTCAGGATAGTTTCCTGAAGGAAGGGATACTGCCCTTAACAATAAATAGCCTTCAAGTCTATTTTCTCTTTCTATGTGCAAATATGGGTTTGCCTCAAATTAGGGCTCCAGGTTTTATGGTATTTGTTTTTTTATCATTTCTGTCTACATTTATCCATATTAATTTTTTGGTGATCTTAGAGGTATTCTTCCATATATATTTTTTGTTTCGAGAATAAACGGAGTCGCAAAATGGTATGTTTCCACATTTACTTTACTGATGAACATGGATTTATACTTTGATGCCTGTCACATTTTAGCAAACTAAGCAGCCAAATACAAAAAAACACTACATCCACAGATACATTTTGCCATTATATTTCATACGCCTGTTTTTAAGGAAGTCTTATCTTGTTTTTCAATTCCCCATGCTATCTACGTGCTCAGCTGTTGGCCCATAATTCATGAAAGACAGCATGGAGAGCCACTTACAAGAAGCACACTTTTCAGTATCTTTACACTTTTAAAAATAAGTACATACAGGAAACACATCGTTTTCTGTCTGTATTTATCTGTAAAAGTCATCAAAAACTAAAAACTGGGAGCCTTAGTCAAAATACATGGATGAATGCACAAGAACACCATTCTCCACGGATGTAACACATCCCTCATGCAAAGTAATGCATGGCAGTGCTAGGCGCTGCCTTGCAATACCTTTTGTTTACTAATCCTTAAACATCTGCCTCAGCAGTCCACTTTAAAATCTAGTACAAATTCCCCTCCCTCTACTCCAAAACT
This sequence comes from Pleurodeles waltl, assembly GCF_031143425.1. Taxonomy (NCBI): domain Eukaryota; kingdom Metazoa; phylum Chordata; class Amphibia; order Caudata; family Salamandridae; genus Pleurodeles; species Pleurodeles waltl. The sequence goes on from NC_090446.1 coordinate 248,476,827, forward strand.
GGTGTCTGATCCCAATGCCTCTCAGCAGGCTAACTGTTTAATGAATTGCAACCAACTCCCGTTCCATCGCATACTTACCCGCGATTCCCATGATGACTTATTAAATGATTCTCTGTCTACTTTGGCTGGTGGTGCGATTGCCTTACTGAAGCCTGAAACTGCTTTTAAACCTAGATCTTCCACTAGTACAAAGGAGGTTCTACAGCTTCCTCCGGATAGCTTGCCATATGTTTTAGTCTTAGCAAACGTTCCTCCTCTTGATTGTACCCAGAAGGGAAGATACTCATGCGCTAATAAGGAAATGTGCACATTGGATGAGCTAAAAACTTAGACATCAAGATGATCTAAATAATAGAATAATTATGGCTAGAATGGTGAAGTGGTTAGGCTTGTCTAAAAAAGTATATGAAGGCGATTGTATAGTGATTAATTTTGCAAATTCTCATTGTGTTAATTATTTGTTGGCGTCTCTACCATCGAGTCCAAAAGGGGAAGGTGGGATCAAAGTCTATCCATTAAGCTTTTTCTACAGGCCACCCACTTCCTCACTTCCTCCTACAAGGGCTTCCCATGGTAAAAATATTTTAACAAAGGCACCTTTACAGAACCCCACCCTTGACCCTGGGGGTACCCAAATCACTCTTCCCTTGACGCAATTGATTGACAATTGGAGGGTTTGGGGCTCCCAAATGATTGTTTACAGGAACTAGAGCTGATGGGAGTGCATACACTTTTGGAATCACCCATAGGGTCTGATGAGCTAGTTAGCTCTCCACATCTTACAACAGACACGGTCATAACTGAGGAGTCTGGGAAAATGCCCCAGCAAAGTAATGCATTGTTATCTTTAATTAGTTGGAATATTGCTGGGCTTCGTTCTAAAGTTGAAAATTTGGAATGGCTGGAGTTTATATCCACATTTGATATCATTTGTTTCCAAGAAACTTGGCTTACAGCACCTTTCCATTTAGACGGCTACTACTCCGTGTCTCAACCAGCTACTCCATCTAGAGCAGGCAGAGCAAGTGGCGGTCTTCTGGTACTTGTGTCTTTATTACTCCCCAAAATTGAGGTTTCATTGATTTGGTCTTCTGCTTTTTTTTTGGGTAGTTTTATTATCAATATCTGGACGGAAAGACATTCTACTCTTAAACTTTTACAATAACATTCCAAGTGTTGCCCTGCCAGGAAGTCTCAAAGAGCTTACAGACCAACTAGACTTAGCCGGGAAACTCCAGGACAGGGAATTTGATATGATCTGGGTTGGAGATTTTAATGTTCAGTTATGCAAGTATGAATTACCCCACTTATGTGGTGCCGCTACAGATGACAGGGAGTCACTCACTCATTTCATTCACTCTAATTTAGGAAATGCCTTGAATACCCTCATTTATAAATTTGATCTTGCTTTTGCAAGGGATATGGCAAATAGTCAGATAAGAGATATACCTACCTATATAGGGAGTACTAATGGCAGCATTATTGATTTTATTCTTATCAACTCCTCACTTTCACGTTCAATAGTAGATTTTAAAATTAATTCTCACTGTGCCAGTGACCATAACCCTTTGAGTATAAAATTATCCTTTAAAACTAGAGTAATCTTACCTAGGACTGCATATAAAGGGAAAGAGGTGTTTAAAAGAAATTCTGGCCCTCGCATGAGGTGGGAGAGAGTAAACCCTAACACTTTTCACGTGAACCTTATAACTCAAAATAAGGCTGACATCAACACTTGCTTTTCCCTGCAATCCACTCCATTCCACCTTATAACTGCCTTTGAATCTTTAAGCTGTGCTATTTCTGAAGCACTGACGTGTGCCCAATATCCCAAAGGTGCAAAATCTCAACAGTGGTTCAATTCTGCCTGTACGGCTGCCCATAGAGATCTAAAGTCAGCGATCAAAACTATTCCATGTAATCGGGATTGAATTCAACAGGCCAGGGGCCGATACAAATCAGTCCTTGAAGAGAGAAAGAATGAAATACGCACTAGTGCTTGGGAAGACCTTATGGCAGCGACGGAACTACGGGATCCCTCTCAATTTTGGAAGGTGGTTAATCACCCATATTTCTCAGGAAAGAAAATAGGGACGACGACTGTTTGATACCAGAGGGGGTTTGGGTAGACCATATTTCATCTGTATTTCAATCTGCAAATAATCCTAATGATGGAGGGGAGGTATGTGGCCTCCCATGTTCGGCTACTCTAATTCCAGTTAAGAGCGGCATTTTACTTGAGGCACACGAGATCAGTGCAGCAATACTAAAATGAAACTAAGGAAAGCTCCTGGCCCCGATGGGATACCGGTGGACCTATTTAAATCTCTACCTGATCTGTGGGTTCCATTAATCACAAATGTTCTGAACAGTGCTATTCAAAGTGCTATCCCCTCCTCATGGTTAATGGCAATAATCGTCCCGATCTTCAAAAAGGGTAATAGGCTTGACCCTTTCTGCTATAGACCCATCACTCAAATAGACCCCACGGCAAAGATACTGGGGAGTGTCATTCTGACCCGGCTCGAGGATTGGGTTGCAAGGACAAACATTTTATCACCAATTCAATATGGGTTTAGGCCTGGATTAGGCACAGTGGATCAGGCCCTAAATTTACATCTTATACTCAGTAAATATGTTATTGCCAAAAGGGAACCTATCCACTTAGCATTTATAGATCTGTCCAGTGCATTTGATATGGTGAACAGAGTAAAACTGTGGGACATAATGGATACAATGGGGATTGAGCAAGATTTGCTGGATTTGATCAAACGTTTATCCTCTGACTTCTCTATTTTAATTCAGTTTGGACAACACAGCGAAAGGTCTCATCCCCTTGTTTCCAATCGAGGTGTTAGACAGGGCTGCACACTGGCACCTTTTTTGTTTCTACTGTACATAAATGGCTTGTATAATTGTTTGGTCCAAAATGGTAAGGATTTCCCAAGGATGAGTTTTAGACAATTGCCAATTTTATTATATGCCGATGATGCTGTTTTAATTGCCCGCACGGCCAATGGTCTACAGACACTCCTGGATCTTTTTTTAACACATACACAAGAGCTTGATTTGAAAGTCAATTTTAAAAAATCACACGTTATGACCTGCGGTCCTAAAAACACTTGTATCAAATGTTTTAGAATGGGGGGAACACTTTGACAAAGGTAAAAGACTTTTGCTATCTACGTCTGTATTTAAGTTCCACTCTGTCTTGGAAATTCCATTTGAATTTTAAGTTTCAACAACTGGCAAGAAATGTTGAGTCAATCTTTTGTTTTGCCCGCAGATTAGGGCATAGACCGGTCCACCAGATCCTCACGCTCTACAACTCTAAATGTGTTTCGGCGGCGATTTATGGGGGTGGCCTTTGGGGATATACCAGTCCAAGCATTCTACAGCTTGCAGAGAATAAATTCCTTCATCGGTTACTTATGGTACCTAAGAACATAGCAAACATTTTATGCCAAGAGGAACTGGGGATCCGCTACATTACAGACTTGATAGATATTGCCCCACTTTTGCTATGGATAAAAGTATGGTCAAATCCGGCGGCTACTTTAACACACGATTGCGTAAAAGATTGTATTTCACTAACAAACTGTAACAAAATTCCATGGCTAAACTTTGTTCACAATGGCTTCTGAAACTTGGACTTGGAGTATATGTATTTTAAACCAGAGCTCCTGCCAGCTAATGCAAAAGAAATTGTTAAACTTCGACATAAAGAGCATGTTATGAATCTTAGATACCAAGTGGCAGAGAAATTGAGTTCTTTTAATTCATGCATACAAATTTTATCATCAGACTTGCTAGAACCTTATTTTGTTTGGTTCCCGACCCCTTCTTTATACTCTTTACTCGTACTTTTTAGATTTAACCTGATCCATTTTAGAGTGGCGTGCCCGATAAAATGTGTGTGGGAAAAAACACTACCGCCATGCCCTTGTGATAACTTTTCGAAACAAAGCACTTGCCACTTTATTTTATTTTGTAAACTTTACTCAGCTCCCAGATAATCCTTTCTATTACCCATTTTGCGTAACTTGCACACTTCTTCCTACAAAGAAGGATTGACTGGCATCCAAAGCCTCTCATCCAAACAAATGTGCATTTCTATTCTTAGTTTTATTAAATCCGCTATCACCATTAGAAACCGATATGAACTGGTAATGTGACTATTTATTAAGAGAAACTAGGCATTGTCTTATTACTATATTGTCTTATCATTATATACGCTTTCATAAGTATTTATTATCTTATACTGTTTTAGTGAGCTTGGGCGGTAAGCTTAGATTTAATAGATTTGATTTTTATGAATGTTATAAGTACTGTATTTTATGATGACTTTTATGTATGCATGTATACTTTTATGGCAAAACGCTGAATAAAGTTACTTTGACTGACTGACTGACTGACTGTTTACTAATCCTCATTAAGTCATGCAAATCGGACTCTGTGTGACCTTGTAAGTCCAAAAATAGATTTTGTGTCGGGCTGTGCAAAAAAAGTGACGCAGCCTGATGCAAAATTTTAGTAAATATCGACTTGGAGTCGGAAAATGGCACACAGCCCGATTTGCGTCAAAAAATAACGCCTGGGTCAGGGCAGGCATTAAAATGGGGCAAACACACCAGTACTTAAGGAAAACACACAGAAGCAACAGCAGAGCTCAAAAAGGAAGACATGGAGGTGCTATTCATCCAGCATGCATACAAACGCAGAGCACAGGAGCAACAACAGCAGCTTCCACAACATCAGCAGGGACCCCAAAGGCAACGCAGAAGGCAGGAGAGGATATTCCTCACAAGAACAACCCTTCTGGGACTCCGGCAACAAGACATCATCCAGAGGTACAGACTCAACTGGCAAGCTATTCAGCAGCTGCTGCGCAACATTGAGCCACAGTTGGCACCCAGCTTTCAGACACCCCACACCATTCCACCAGAAACCAAGCTGCTAGCTGTTCTCCACATGTTGGCAAGTGGCTACTTTCAAACCACTGGTACCCTGGTTGCCGGAATCTCACAGCCATCATTCTCTGCCTTCCTACCCAAGGTATTGGATGCCATCATCTCCCTCACACCCCACCACATCAGCTTCCCCAAAACACAGCAGAAGCAGCAGGAGACCAAATAGGACTTCCATCAAATCAACTGCGTCCCACACGTGCTTGGTGCCATTTACTGCACACATGTACGCATTATGCCACCTGCTGCAACCGAACATCTACACCACAACAGGAAGCTCACACACTTCATCAATGTGCAGGCCATTCTCGAACACCAGGGTTTGATCACCAACATTGTGGAAAAGTATCCTAGGAGTGTAAATGATTCATTCATCTTCCACCACTGCACCATCAATCAACACTTCCAGGATGGACGATTTAGAAATGGCCTACTTGTTGGTAAGTACAGAAACCCAGTTATATACACACTGCACAGCAACCCTGTAGGACACACAACACATACACTACTACATTGACACGTGGTCAGGAAGACAATGAGGTTGTGACACTGCTAGGCATGTTTGATATCCTCACCCAATGGGATACACACCTATGGACAAATGACAGATGCAAATAACAACAGATTCCACTCCACAGACACAAGGGAACAATTTAAGACAACACAATGACAATGACATGGCCTTAACTGGCAGTACAACTTGGAAGATGAATCTTTCAATATCACATCAATAACACTCAATCAAACACCCTTCCAAGCAATAAGTACTGCTTAAGGGGTGTGCAATGTGTTTTGCGGCAGGTCAAACACCATGAGACACATAGCATGATGATGATGACTACAATGAAGGTGACATGGAATAATTGAGGCTGTACCAATATCTCACATCATTCCTGCTCTGACATTGCCCACTACCAATAACCAAGTGGACTGTGCAAAGAACACATATTGATGTGACAATATTGAAAGTGCACATTCCTACACATACGGATTGAAACAATTTCACACACACACAAAAGACAGGCATATGGACCTTCTGACACTCAAAATGACAACCTCACAACCAAGTTAGCCAGCTGAACTGGAACAGGTTCAGTAGTATAGGTACACGTGTGAACATGAGTCAACTCGGCAAGGGCAGAGAAATAGGTCTGCAGATATCTTGTCACACATGGGATATTTGTGCTTTGTCAATTGTCAACACGTCAGTGCTGACAACCTATGGAGATGTGTTGTACATTGTCACCTAGCCAAATCACAGGGCCTCACTGATGTTTAACAAATTCTATTGCATATGTTAAATTGGATGGGATGTCCAGGACATATAGATGCAACCGTGCTACCACCACTGTGGAAATGATTCTGTGTATGGAAGAATCATGCCACCCCCAGTTAAGACACATGGACACCTTTTTCACATGACATAATGCAAGGGAGTACACAATGCACTGCAACTCTACAAAAATACAGCTGACATCCGGTCAATCAGCCAAACACCAGTTCAGATAATGAAACAACATAATGCTGATGGTACATCCTAGAAGCCTAGGAGTCCATACAATAAAACAAACACAGATGAGTCACAGACAACACAAGAGAACAACTGCCATGCAAAGTGATAATCATGGTGCTAGCAACATCAACATTTTCTAACTCATTTTCTCTTTCAGCTGATCAGGGGTATGGGGTCCTGTCATGGATCATGACCCCATTTGCAAATCCAAGCACAGCATCAGAGCATGCCTATAATGAGGCACATCGGAGCACACGCACCATAGTCGAGAGGACTTTTGGCATCCTGAAGTCAAGATTCAGGTGCCTCGACATCACCAGAGGCAGCCTCCTATACTCACCAGAAATGGTCTGCAATATCATTTTGACCTGTGTCATCCTGCACAACATTTGTGTAAGGAGGAACATTCCCCTCTATGAAATACACCCACAAATGCCTGAAGAGGAGGAAGAGGAGGACGTTGTCCATCAACATGAGGGGGATCATCCAAACATAGCAGCAGGATTGCGTCGGAGACATGTAGGTGACACAAAAATACTGAGGCAGTCCCAACATCAGTTATCCAAGTTCCCTTGAGCAAGTTTGGTAGTGTAGGAGCACGGTTGCATATGAGCCACTGGGAGAGGGAACAACAAAAGTTTGCCGAGAACCAAGTCACACATGGGACAATTGTGCATTGTCAATACTGAACACCTCAGTGCTGCCAACTTATGGAGATGTGTTGTGCATTGTCACCTAGCCAAATCAAAGGGCCTCACTGTTGCATTTTATCTGCGGAGACATATGTCTAATTGGATGGGATGTCCAGGCCATGTAGTGCAACCATGTTACCACCACATCGGAATCTATTGTGTGTGTGGAAGTATCATGTCCCCTCCAGTGAAAGCACACTAAAACATGCTGGACACTACACAATGCATGGTACATACATACTGACCAGCAGATTGGAAACAAAATCATAGATCCCAAGTCAATGAGCCAAACACAAGTTGTCAAGTCAAACAATCCACGGCAGAAAAAACCTCACAGAAGCCCAGGATCTCACACAATACCACAAACACATATGAGTCACAGATGACACAAGACATCAACTTCCATGCTACATGACATTCTGGTTGCAAGCACTAACAAAATACTCACTCCTATTATCGTTTACAGTGGATAAGGATTACAGGATCCAGCCATGGATCATGACCCCATCCCCCAACCTATGGCACATCGGAGGACACACAGCATTGTTGAAAGGACCTTTGGCATCCTGAAGTCCAGATTCAGGTGCCTGGACATCACAGGAGGCAGCCTCCTATGGGCCCCACACATTGTGTGTAAAATCATACCTACCTGTGCTATCCTGCACAACATTTGTGTGAGGAGGAACATCCCATCATATGAGCCAGAACAACAACTGTCTGAGGAGGAGGAGGATGGTGCCAAGGAAAATGAGGGGGAACAGTAAAACACAGCTACAGGAATGCGCCACAGACAGTAAATTGCACAATTTCTTTCAACCAATAGTCACTCGACACACCTCGTTAAGATATGTAAATAAACACCTTACTTGAGCACACAATTCTGCTCTGGTTTCTTCTTTCTCCATCACATGTTCCTTAGGAATGTGAGTATTACCTCAGGGAGAATGTTACAAAGACAAATCTGACTACTTTTGATGCAACATCACATGTGATGCATATGATTGTACAGCAAACATCACATACATCTAACAAATACTCCTCTTTTGAATTTCACATATGAAGGACAAAATCAATGGACCACAGCATATGACACACATCCACGTTTCCAACATGGTCTACTGTAGCATGAGACACACAACTATGACATCTCCAATCATAAGGTCAATAAGCGCCCCGTACATGAGGCTGTGGATGTGAAATATCAGTGGAAACAGGAATGTATGAACATACTCCTGACATTAGTAAGTGTGACATTTGCAATCTCCATGTGTTACGTCTTTGCCCTCCCATTTCTAGAGGGTGCTGTAAACAGACTATCTGTACCCTGGGAATCATCATTAACACTCACCCATAGTTCCTTTCTGACTCCTGTTTGCTTCCCTTTTCCATATGACATGCTATAGAAGAACTACACTCTTCTGGTCCCATAATGCACTGCCTAGTAGTAGGTAAGACCTGTAATTCTCTGTCAATTGCTGGGAAAAGTCTGGTTTTCCCTTTAAACTGGATTCTCTCCTCCAGGACTTGTGAGAGACTAAGCTGCACACATCTGTGACCTTGCTTGTGCAAGCCGGCCATGTGACTCTGTCCTGGCCTTGCTGCTGCCTGGAACTGCTTATAAGCTGCCATTACCTGAAGCTCCTCACCGTGCATTGGAGTATGATTCCTTTGTGTTCCAGACCCCTTGTTGGATTGTGTTACAGTCCTGATTCAGCCTGAACCTGCTCTCTGTTTACCCAGTCCTGTTCCTGCTTGTTCCAATCAGAGTCTGCTCCCTGTTTCTCAGCCTTTTTCATGTTTGTTTCTGCCAGAGCCTGCTTTCTGTTTCCCAGACCTGTTCCAGCCTTTGCATCAGCCTGAGCCTGTTCCCTGTGCCTGGCTTTGCCACCTAGTTGAATCCCTCGATTTCTGTTTCCTCTTGGGCTATCGTGTCTGGTAAGTGTCCTGTCAGCCCTCACCTGTGCAGAAGTGGGTTTTTTTTGTACTTGGGTTGGCACCTGGTTTCCAAGAGGCAAATCCAGCCCCCATCCTTTGTCTAGTGTTGCATGTAGTCTTTAGTGCCTAACAGTGACATTGTGCAATGGCTTTATTACAGGAAATACCACTGTGTCTCCAGCCGGACCCACGTGTAGTCTCGTATATGCAAGTACAATCCTTGTTTGTGCCCTAAGGGTCCAGACACAGAATCACTTCTGCTGCCTCCTTTCTATGAGGCTTGCATGGTGACTACTTGTAAGAATAATCTGCACAGAGGCACTGACGTTCCCTGTTGCTGTTGAAAGTTCTGAGCCCTACCCTGTTCACAATCTTCGTGATAAGCCCTGCATGTTTGTCTATTACTGACCCATTCCATATTTGTTCAAACTAAGGATGCTCTGCCTTCATATTTCTGTTTTCTTTGCCTTACCATACCTGGCCTTTCCCCTTGTTTGTCTTTAGCTGCTCTTCTGCTTTGGTACATTACCTCCTTGCGAGATACTCTGTGAATTCAAGGGGTGCCCCTAACAGAGTCCTGACTGGACCCACCCGAAACCGTAACACCATGGATCCCAATCCTGACATAGGGTACACATGCCCACACACTTGAACTCAACACTTCTTTGGAATGCACATGTGAAAATATGTGAACACATGCAGCCAGGGCAGCAGGTCCTCCACAGCAACATAAGTAACATAGGTAATTGTTATGAGTCAAACTGACGTGTACCAAACATTTTAACGGGGGAAATAAGGCACAGTGTCTCAAACACAGTACGTACCAAACATGTACATATGTCCGACATTGTGTAGCTCACACACAAGTGACCATGAAGTCGTAACCAACAATTAATGACATATGAGGGGTAGCATATCCAACATAGCACTCATCAGCCATCCTCAATAATCCCTGAGTTTTGTTTGTTGTGTGAAATGTAATGTCCCCAAAGTAAAACAACTACACACATCACGAGTGAACCCATATTACAAACAAATATCATGACTGTTGTAGATCACTGATTGCCATCAGATGTAGATACCCATTTGGAACACATTCATACATGAGCATTCGTCCACTGTTTTGCATGCTGTTTCTTCAGAAACACACATATTGTTGTTACAGGTCATTCACACCCAAAACACACAGTTGCATGCTCTACCACCTGTGGCCAACCACTGTACCACACACTGCCAGCCATACCATCCTATCTTCATGTTGATACAGGGTGCATGCATGTTAAATATGTAAAAATCATGCAATCACAGTTTGAGTCAAAACTATTGAAGCAAATGCGTCAAAAAATCACGCAAATGCTAACTAACCATACATGGGGCCTCAGAGTGAATCCCACCTGCGCACCACATGCATGTGGATATCCATTGAAACTGAAGTCTACAGGTAATGCGTGGTATTCTGCCACACATTTAGGTCATGCGTCAATAATATTTACGCAAACATTTTATGCGTAAACAAAATACATGCATGGCGGAAAACGGACCGCAAATGGGACAGGAAGAGATGTAATAGGAAATCCAGTTTACAGGCATGGTACAGTGGGTGTATTTTCACTTTCACTTTACAGTCTGTGCTTTTTCTTGACTGTGTGGCTGTGTCTCGGTGTTGCTGGTGTCTCGGTCTTGTTAGTGTCTCGATTGCTTTTCTTGTATCTTGTGGTGTCTCTCTTGTTTCTTTTGTGAATTCTGTTTGTTTATTGTACCTGTGTATGTGCTTTTGTGTAGTTTATTGTCTTTCATATTGTATTTGTACTGTCGGGTGTCTGTCTGGGGGTTAGATTAGTTGGGTAAGTTGTGGTTCTTAGGTTTGGGCTGTAAGTTTCCTTTTTTAAATTTATTTCCTTCTTTTTTTACACTTTTTTCAGTTTTGATTTGTTGTGCAAGGAAATGTCCGGAAGGGCGAGGCTGACCCGCATGGGGGAGGAGGAGCTTGGGTGCCTCGTGTGGCTGGTGTGCCACTTCCTTCCCTTGATGCTGGAGATGGGTGGGCGTGTGATACAGCAGTATCACACAGAGGCAAGGCGGTTGCAGTGGGGCAAATCGCTATACCACCTCAAACGTCTATACCATACGAGCAGGAATGAGCACCAGCTGAAGCATCACTAGGCTGACCTGGTGGCTAGAGAGCAGGATCTGCTGGAGCACCTGTATGTGGTGATCGGTGGCCCTGTTGGTGAGCATCACATTGACAAATGTGTACAGTAGAATGCTCCTGAGTGACAGTAGCAGATGTCTTAACGTGCTGCATGCAATGTTTGTTGCCATGTTGAATGCAAGCAGGACAAAGTGTTAGTGTCCCAGTACTGAGATGGAGTTCATATGTCTATACATGTTAACAATGCAGTCCTGAGGTTTGTTGAGTCATGTACGACTATCACTTAGGGACACATGTACCAAGCTATATTTAATTGTCACAAACGGCCTAGTTTCTGGAAGTTGTGTTTACTTCAAGAAAAAATGTTTATTCCAGTGCACCAACCCAATTTTGCAATCACATTGCTGAATCACAAAACAGGATTTGATAGTGGCATTTAGGAAGGGGCATTCCCTTCCTATTTGCGAGTCGCAGTCCGCTGATTGATTGTTTGGTGACCACGAATGCAATTGTATTTACCACCAGTTTCAAGTTAGTGCTAACCCATTCGCAAAATGGGAGGGGTCCCCATGGGATCACTTCCCCTTTGTGAATGCATGCCAAAAAATTGTTTCAGAGCAGCCAGTGGTCCCACGGATCACTGTCTGCTTTTAAAAAATTATTAAAGTTATAATATTTGTTTTTGACATGCTTTCTGTTTACCCTTAATGAAATAAGGCTGTTTTTCTTAAATTAAAAATGCCTCTCTTTTTGGAAGCAGTCACAGACATGGTGGTCTGCTGAGCCCAGGAGGCCAGTAACCCTGCGCGTGCTGCCATTCCCATGGGGTTTGCAAAATGAGACCTACCTCATTAAAGTTCTTGAGGTAGTTCATTTGCTACCCCATTTGTGATTTGCAAACAGTGTCATTGACAGTGTTGTACATCAGATTATCCTATTTGCAAATTGCAAGTTGCTAAGTCTTGCAATGTGTGATTCACAAAACCTGATCTTTGAACATGTGGCCCTTAGTCACACATTTCAGGTGCAATGGCAGCACCTGTGCCCATGCATTCTGTCAATGATGATAAGGTAAGACAATGTCAGCATACCTCATTTCACTGTATCAGGACAGCAAAGTGGCCAATCCATGTTTAGCGCTACATTGTCATCGTTACACACACATGATCCCTGCCATTATGTTGGCAAAGGGTGCATACACAGCTTAGGGGACACTGACAATGGGACATTTGTTACCTACATACAACTGTGTCACATCTGTCATGGACCACTGAATGCATGATAATTGCAGACTGAAAATTGAGCCACGTGTCCATCACAAAGTAACCCAGTGTCCCTTGGTGCACAAGCCACAATACCTGAGTCACTTGTATTGCAGTGCACCATGGAAGTTTCATTGACATTGTCACCCAAATACAAATCATGACATGGAGTACTATCTGAAATGGATTAGCCACAAATGTTTGTAGTCGGGTTTAGCACCACATGATTAACAGGCCCAGTGCATGTGTGCCGATGTGTGGCTATCACTCACTGGAGTATCAGTGACAATGTGAGTTTGCAGTGATATGTCTGTTGGACTGCCTACATGCAGGGTCACCAGCTCACTCATGTAAAATGTTACACACTGTGATATGTTGTCCACACGTTTGTTCAGTGATCTGACATTGAGCATATATTTTCTTTCCATGTCTTACAGGTGGACCTGCCCCTTCTACCATCAGGGAAGTGGTTTGACTTCAGGACCCAGACATATCCAGTAAGTGTGATAATATTGTCCTGCTTAGTGATTACAGCAGTTGTATGAGTGACTTTTGTGTGTTGCACTCATTGCAAGATATGATGAGCTTGCATGTGATCTGATATATTACTTGACTGGATGTTGACATAGGCCCTCATTCTGACCCTGGCGGTCGGTGATAAAGCGGCGGCCAAGCCGCCAACAGGCCGGCGGTCTAAAATATGCAATTCTGACCCTGGCGGGAACCGCCAACACAGCCCGCCAACTTAACACTCCGCCCGCCACAGCGGTACAAACAAACAGCGCGGCGGTTCCCGCCAACAGCCAGGCGGCAGACAATGTACCGCCCACCCTATTACGACCCACCAATCTGCCACCTTTTCCGGGGCGGGAGCACCGCCGATAAGAACACGGCGGAAACAGACTACGAACGGGAAAACGCTCACCTCTACGCACTCCACGCGAGATTCCGGCAGTATGGAACCAGAGTTGCAGGTCATCCCCGCACTCCTATTCCTGCTCATATACCAGGAGCACGCCCGGCGGCGCGGAAGACATCGGTGAGTACTGCACCTACGACACAGGGGAGGGAAAAGATTACCGGCACACACCCACCCACCCACACCCACTACAACACACACATCAATGCATTCCCACAGATCACTGTCACAACCCACAAACCACCCCCCTCCGAAATAATGCAAAGACCAAAAGAAGAGATCATAAACGGGCAGATATATTGAAATATGTACACCAGTAATCCCAATAAATAAATAAACTATGTACAAAATATATACAGCTACTAAATGTAGTCCAACCACTGTCCGTGGATCACAGGCGTCCTGTGCAAAGGGGCAAGGCCCAGTCCCACGACAAGAACTCCACGGAGAGAACACTGCAGGGGCATCAGAAAGAAAATAGGACAGGCACCTCAGGGGGAAGGGAAGGGGGGGCACCTCAGCCACTTGAGTACACGACGCCAGATACACGAGGGGACTCCATGACCACTGGGCCATCCTGGGGAGAGCAAAGCCACAGTCCAAACAGTCCATACAGTGGGTGGCCTGCCCACTGGGACATCCTGGGGAGAGCAAAGCCACAGTCCATACAGTCCATACAGTGGGTGGCCTGCCCACTGGGCCATCCTGGGGAGAGCAAAGCCACAGTCCATACAGTCCATACAGTGGGTGGCCTGCCCACTGGGCCATCCTGGGGAGAGCAAAGCCACAGTCCAAACAGTCCATACAGTGGGTGGCCTGCCCACTGGGCCATCCTGGGGAGAGCAAAGCCACAGTCCATACAGTCCATACAGTGGGTGGCCTGCCCACTGGGCCATCCTGGGGAGAGCAAAGCCACAGTCCATACAGTCCATACAGTGGGTGGCCTGCCCACTGGGCCATCCTGGGGAGAGCAAAGCCACAGTCCAAACAGTCCATACAGTGGGTGGCCTGCCCACTGGGCCATCCTGGGGAGAGCAAAGCCACAGTCCAAACAGTCCATACAGTGGGTGGCCTGCCCACTGGGCCATCCTGGGGAGAGCAAAGCCACAGTCCATACAGTCCATACAGTGGGTGGCCTGCCCACTGGGCCATCCTGGGGAGAGCAAAGCCACAGTCCAAACAGTCCATACAGTGGGTGGCCTGCCCACTGGGCCATCCTGGGGAGAGCCAAGCCACAGTCCATACAGTCCATACAGTGGGTGGCCTGCCCACTGGGCCATCCTGGGGAGAGCAAAGCCACAGTCCATACAGTCCATAACAGACCCCACTGCCACTGGAGGAGGCAAGTTGGCCAGAGGACATCCTGCAGCCCTGCCCGAGATAGATCCTGCCCTGCCACGTCTGCCAAAGGGCCAGCGGTTCTTGCCTTGAAGGGCCCAGTTCAGCGGTTCCTGAGACGGCGGGGCCCATTCAGCGGTCCTTGCCCTGAAGGGCCCAGTTAAGCGGTTCTTGAGACGGCGGGGCCCAGCGGAGCGGTGCTTGAGACGGCGGGGCCCAGTTCAGCGGTCCTTGCCCTGAAGGGCCCAGTTCAGCGGTTCTTGAGACGGCGGGGCCCAGTTCAGCGCTCCTTGCCTTGAAGGGCCCAGTTCAGCGGTTCTTGAGACGGCGGGGCCCAGTTCAGCGGTTCTTGAGACGGCGGGGCCCAGTTCAGCGGTCCTTGCCCTGAAGGGCCCAGTTCAGCGGTTCTTGAGACGGCGGGGCCCAGTTCAGCGGTTCTTGAGACGGCGGGGCCCAGTTCAGCGCTCCTTGCCTTGAAGGGCCCAGTTCAGCGGTTCTTGAGACGGCGGGGCCCAGTTCAGCGCTCCTTGCCTTGAAGGGCCCAGTTCAGCGGTTCTTGAGACGGCGGGGCCCAGTTCAGCGGTTCTTGAGACGGCGGGGCCCAGTTCAGCGGTCCTTGCCCTGAAGGGCCCAGTTCAGCGGTTCTTGAGACGGCGGGGCCCAGTTCAGCGGTTCTTGAGACGGCGGGGCCCAGTTCAGCGCTCCTTGCCTTGAAGGGCCCAGTTCAGCGGTTCTTGAGACGGCGGGGCCCAGTTCAGCGCTCCTTGCCTTGAAGGGCCCAGTTCAGCGGTTCTTGAGACGGCGGGGCCCAGTTCAGCGGTCCTTGCCTTGAAGGGCCCAGTTCAGCGGTTCTTGAGATGGCGGACGGTCTATGGCCAACTGCTAATTGCCTGGTGGTGCCCTCCTGGGCAGCGGGGATGGTGCTCCTTCACTGCCCACCTGGGCTGTGGGTGGTGGGGCCCTCCTGGCCAGCTGGGCTGGGTCCTCCCTGGGCAGCGGCTATGGGGGTGGTGGGCTCTCCCGGGGCAGCTGTGCCGGTTCCTCCCGGGGCAGCGGCTATGGGGGTTGTGGGCTCCTCCTGGGCAGCAGGCCTGCTGCCTGACCTCTCCGACTTGCTGCCCTTGCCCTCCTTAGTCGTCGGCCTGTGGCCCTTTCCTCCCTTTGGAGCTGTGGCTGGTGACTGTCTCTGGGTGGTGTCCGGGGGGGATGTAGAAGGCGGGCTCCTGCGGCGCCCCTTCCGCCTTCTGCTCCTCTTCCCAGGGGGTGGGCTGGCTGTCCCCTTGCTGCTGGGCGAAGATCCAGACATGCGGGCTGGCGGGCTCCAATACCCCTGCACCCATGTCAAGGGGGCTGCAGGGCTGGTGGTGGCTGAGGTGCTCTTCTTACCCCGACGAGAAGGAGGGGGGGGCTCAGGGTCAGGAAAGAAGTTAGTAGTGGCGAGGAAGAGCTTCTTGGGACAATGGAGAGTGGTAGGTACAGTGGGAATGGGAGTGGAGGGAGAGGATGTGGTTGTAGGTGAGTCACGTTTGCTGTCTTTGGGTGCAGGTGCAGGAGGGATAGGCTGTCGTGAGGTGGATGGCTGTTGGGTGGGTGGGTGGCTGCGTTTGTGTGGTGTGGAAGAGGGGGTGACAGACACAGTGGGAGAGGACACAGGGGACGTGTAAATGGCAGTGGGGGTGGTGACTGCACGTGTGCGGACTGGAGTGGAGGGTGTGCTGGTGATGGAAACACTGGCTGATGGTGAGGTGAATGGAGGTGTGAGTGTAGACGTCACAGGGAGGGAGGAGGGAGACGAGGAGGTGGGGGTCACAGAGGTGGTAGTGACTGTTGGCATGTCTGCATCGGAATGTTGCGTGTGTGAATATCTGCGTGATCTGTGGTGCTTATGTTTGGATGAGCTTCTCTTGGGTGTTGAGGTGTGTGCAGGCTGGTCTGATGGTGTGGGTGGGACAGGCAGAGGAACAGGAGACTGGGAGGAGGGAGTTAGTAGAGGCAGGCAGGAGACAGGGACAATGGCTGCCGTCAGTGCTGAGGCCAGAGCCTGGAACGATCGCTGATGGGCAGCCTGACCCGAATGAATGCCCTCCAGGTACGCATTGCTGCGATGAACCTCCCTCTCCACCCCCTGGATGGCATTCAAAAGGGTAGTCTGCCCAACAATGAGCGTTCGGAGGAGGTCAATGACCTCCTCACTGAGGGCAGCGGGGGTAACAGGGGCAGGGCCTGAGGTGCCTGGGGCGAAGGAGATGCCCGGCTTCCTGGCAGAGCGGGCACGGGGCGAACACGGAGGGGCTGCTGGGAGGGCGGAGATGGTGCGCTGGGTGGCGGCTGTACCTGTAATGGCGGGGGGCACGGATGGTGCCACCCCCGCAAGGGAGCCCCCTTCCGAGGACGTGTCCGTGTCGCTGCAGGGTCCAGTCGTCCCCGTCGTGGAGCTCCCCTCGCCCTCCGTCTCACTGGTCCAGTCTGACTCTGTGGCATGGCCCTCCTGGGCCATGTGAGATGCAGCTCCCTCCTGCCCCGATGCCACTTCTCCTCCGCCTGATGATGCTGATGCACACAAGCACAGAAAGACAAACAAAAAGGGGGGGGGAGAGAGAAATAAAGGGATATTGAGTACATGGATCTCCGGTACAGTTAGCGGACATGACAGACACAGATGCCCCCTGCACTAAGTTGCGCACTTGGGGTCCGCTACGCATTCCGTGGAACATGCCCTACACGCCTAGAGTTGACAACTGCACCCATGGATGACACGGCCCAGGGATGGCTGTACTGACAAACTACTGAGGGTGGTGGCTGGGGACACAGGGGCTTACGGGGGTGCCCAGCCTACAGATATCGCCCTGGCCTAGGGGGACCCCCAGCCCTCCTCCCCCAACCAGACACCTCCACTGCGCGACAACAGAGTAGATAATGCTTGTACTCACCCCCTTGTGTCTGCTGTGCTGCCCTCACGCGCCCATCCAATTCAGGGTAGGCCACCGCCAGGATCCGGAACATCAGGGGGCTCAGTTGACGGCAGGCACCCCGCCTACGTTGGGAGGCCATCCCCAGCAGAGACTCGGCGGTCTTCTTGGTCCCGCGGCGGATGTCCTCCCACCTCTTGCGGCAGTGGGTGCCCCGTCGATGGTGGACCCCCAGGGTCCGGACTTCCTTGGCGATGGCACGCCAAATCCCGATCTTCTCATGGGCGCGGACCTATGTGACACGTACAGGGAGGGAGAAATACCACGTTCAAGTTTGTCAGCATTTTCCTTTCCAGTGGCCCAACGCCCCCCATCCCCGCCAGGCCCCCCGCCATGACCCCCGCCAGGCCCAACATGCCCTTCCATCCCCGCCAGGCCCCCCGCCAGGCCCAACATGCCCCCCATCGCCGCCATGCCCCCCGCCAGGCCCAACATGCCCCCCATCCCCGCCATGCCCCCCGCCAGGCCCAACATGCCCCCCATCCCCGCCATGCCCCCCGCCAGGCCCAACATGCCCCCCATCCCCGCCAGGCCCCCCGCCAGGCCCCCCGCCAGGCCCAACATGCCCCCCATCCCCGCCATGCCCCCCGCCAGGCCCAACATGCCCCCCATCCCCGCCATGCCCCCCGCCAGGCCCAACATGCCCCCCATCCCCGCCAGGCCCCCCGCCATGCCCCCCGCCAGGCCCAACATGCCCCCCATCCCCGCCATGCCCCCCGCCATGCCCAACATGCCCCCCATCCCCGCCAGGCCCCCCGCCAGGCCCCCCGCCAGGCCCAACATGCCCCCCATCCCCGCCAGGTCCCCCGCCAGGCCCCCAAGCCAGCCAGTGGCCCCAAATCCATATTGAATTAAACTCACTTGTTGGTCTGGAGGACCGTAGAGTAGCGCATACTGGGGGAGGACCCCATCCACAAGTTTCTCCAACTCCTCTCCAGTGAAGGCAGGGGCCCTTTCCCCAGGTGCAGCAGCCATTGTCCCTTCCAGACCGAGGTCACAGCAACACTTGCAGTATAGGTCCTCTCCTGTGAAAGTTCAAGTCGCAAGTGGATAAGTAGATAGAAAATGGCGGTCACGTCCGCGGCGGTGTGTACCGCGGCGGTGCGTCCCGCCACCGCCGGCGCCCTTCGCCATTGGCTCCTGAAACCCATAGGCTTCAATGTTAACCAATGCGGCTTGGCGCCGCGGTCTTGGCCCGCCGCCCGCCGCGGTGTGCCACGCCAGCGCATTGACCTCACATCCCATTGTCACACTTCACAGGTCAGGCAGCCGCCATTTCCAGGGCCCACATGGCTCAATTTCAACTGCGTCACACAGGCCTAGGCCTTGCTTAGCCACTCAGACACGCCATTCACTGCATAGAGAATCGTTTACTGTGCTAGCTGTGAGTACGTACCTGTGGGTTGCTTGACTGTGTGCTCCATGTTGTCCTTCCTAGGCACCGTCCGCTGGGTTGGGCGAGGAGACGGATGAATCCTCCCGTGTACCGACCGCTGGTGGACCTGTCGACAATGGAAGAACGCCACATTATCCTGACCTACCGTCTTAACCGTGCCACTATCCATGAACTGTGTGCCCAGCTGGAGCCCGACCTGATGTCCCCCATCCGCCAACCCACAGGGATTCCCCCTCTGGTGCAGGTCATGTCAGTACTCCATTTCTTGGCAAGTGGGTCATTTCAGACAACCGTGGGAATTGCTTCTGGGATGTCTCAGCCCATGTTTTCGAAGGTGTTATCCAGAGTGTTGTCTGCCCTGATGAAATCCGTGAGGAGCTACATCATTTTCCCTGAGGTGGGCGAATTGGCTACAGTGAAGGGTGATTTCTACGCCCTTGGACATATTCCCAACGTAATTGGTGCCATTGATGGGACCCATGTGGCTTTGGTTCCCCCAAGAGACAGGGAGCAGGTGTACAGGAACAGAAAAAATTACCATTCAATGAACATCCAGGTGGTGTGTTTGGCTGACCAGTACATCTCGCATGTAAATGCCAAATTCCCTGGGTCAGTGCATGACGCCTACATCCTCAGGAATAGCAGCATCCCTTACGTGATGGAACAGCTACAGAGACACCGTGTATGGCTAGTGGGGGACTCTGGGTACCCCAACCTGTTGTGGCTACTGACCCCAGTAAGGAATCCCCGGACCAGGGCAGAGGAACGGTACAATGAGGCCCATGGGCGTACTAGGAGGGTGATCGAACGCACCTTTGGCCTCCTAAAGGCCAGGTTTAGGTGCCTGCATATGACAGGTGGATCCATAATGTACTCACCTAAGAAGGTGTGTCACATCATCGTGGCCTGCTGCATGCTTCACAACATGGCTTTGCGCCGCCAGGTGCCTTTCCTGCAGGAGGATGGTCGAGACGGTGGTGTTGTGGCAGCGGTGGAACCTGAGGAGAGTGACGAGGAGGAAGACGACGGGGCTGAAACAGACAACAGGGACAGAATCATTGAACAGTACTTCCAATAGGACACAGGTAACATTTCAAAGATAATTTAGTAAATGTTAACTACTCTCCAGCATCTCTGCTGCCTGTCTATTTGCCCCAGTGTATGATGACTGAGTTTTGGCTTTTCCCTCCCTATTTCAGATCTGGGGTCCCCACTACGAGTCCTGTGCTTCGTTTCCCCATGGACTACAGCTTTGTGGCAGCTGTTTGTTGACTTCACCATGTACAAGGACATATTTGCACTGTCATGTCAATTACAATCTATTGAAATCACAGCCAGACTCCAGATATTTTGGTGCAAAATAGGTGTTTATTTAAGTGCTCAAAATGGGATGGGTGGTTTCAAGTGGGTGGGGGCTATGGTGAAGGAATGTCCATGGCAGAGTCCAGAGTAACAGTCACACAGGTGCATTGTCCAGAGGCCTGTGGAGAGATGGAGCATGGGCAGTTCAAGGATGGACAGGTTGACAATGTGGGACAGTGGGATGACATCAGGTGGTATCCATTGCTGGCGGGGGTCTTGACATCCTACTCTGTCTTCTTGCGAGATCTCAGGGCCCTCTTGCGGGGTGGTTCTTCTCCTGCAGGAGGTGGGGGTCTGGTGGGCTGCTGCTGTGCAGGGGCCTCCTGTCCACTAGCGCCGGCGGAGGTGGTTGGCTGTTCTTGGTCCAGGCTAGTGGCAGGGGCCCTTGGGTGTTGTTGAGTGTCCGCCCTGTTGTTGACGAGGTCCTGCAGCAGCCCTACCATGGTAACCAGGGTGGTGTTGATGGCTCTGATGTCCTCCCTGTACCCCCGATAGTGTTCCTCCTGCAGTACCTGGATCTCCTGGAACCGGGCCAGTACCGTCGCCATCGTCTCCTGGGAGCGGTTGTATGCTCCCATGATGGTGGTGAGGACCTCGTGGAGAGTGGGTTCCCTGGGCCTCTCCTCCCCCCCCTGTCGCACAGCTGCCCTCCGAGTTCCCCTGTTTCCCTGGGCCTCTGCCCCCTGGCCGGTGTGCCCACTACCACTGCCCCCAGGTCCCTGTTGTTGTTGGGGTGGTGGGTTATCCTGGGTGCCCTGTAGTGGTAGACACACCGCAGATTGACGCGCCCTGGAGACAGAGGCATGGGCCCGCTGGGTGGGAGCTGTGCTGGTGTTCCCAGAGGGGTTTGGGTCTGTAGTGGCCTGGGCCTGTGTGAGGGGAACCGACTGTCCAGAGGTCCCCGATGGTCCGGGCTGGTCATCGGTGTCCAGGTCGACAGAGCTGCTGTCATCGCTGACGGCCTCTTGGGTGGGGGGTGTGGATAATTCTGGCCCCTCCGCCGCGGTGTGTTGACGGTCGGGTCCTGCAGGGGTATAGAGGGATGGTTATAGTTTCAATGTGTGGCATATGGGTGTATCTGTGGGTTCTCGTGTCCCCAAGTGCTGGCATTCGTGTGTGGGGGCTTTGGTGAGGGTGGCTTGTGGGGGGGATGTGTATATGCATTGGGCATGCTTTGGTGATGGGTGTCCATGCTTAGTGGACGCATGCAGGCCTAGGTTTTGGGATGTGTGGGTTGTGATGGTGAGACATTGGCGGGGAATAGGTGTGCTGGGGGTGGGGGTGAGGATGGTGGTGGGGGTGAGGATGGTGGTGGGGGTGAGGATGGTGGTGGGGGTGAGGGTGGGGGTGAGGATAGGGGTGGGGGTGAGGGTGGGGTTCGAGGATGGGGGTGAGGGTTGGGGTCTGATTTGGCATGCGGGTGGGGGGGAAGCAGTATTGAAGCTTCAACTTACCAGTATCCATTCCTCCGCCGACACCTGCGAGGCCGTCAGGATGCAGGATGTTCAAGACTTCCTCCTCCCATGATGTGAATTGTGGGGGTTGAGGTGGGGGTCCTCCGCCAGTCTTCTGCACGGCGATGTTGTGCCTGGATACCATGGAACGCACCTTCCCCCGTAGGTCGTTTCTTCGCTTCCTGATGTCTTCCCGATTTCTGGGGTGCTGTCCCACTGCGTTCACCCTGTCGACAATCCTCTGCCATAGCTCCGTCCTCCGGGCAATGCTGGTGTATTGTATCTGTGTGCCGAACAGCTGGGGCTCTACCCGAACGATGACCCTGAGTTCTTCGTCTGTGAAGCGGGGTTGTCTTTGGGGTGCCATGGGGTGCCATGGGGTGGTGTGTATGATGTGTGGGGTGGAGTATGTGTATTTAAGTGAGTTGAGTGTGGTGGTGTGTGTTGTTCTGTGTGTGGATAGTGTGTGGGTGATGGTGTTGAGTGGCTGTGGCTGTTATTTTTTGGATGCTGGTGTCTCGCTCTTGCCTTCTTTACGAATTTTTTAGCGTAGGGGTTTGTGGGTGATGTGGGTGGGTGTTTTATATCGTATTGTGTGTGTGGGAGTGGTGTGTGTATGTGTATCAGGTGTGTGGGATTCAAATCGTCCAATGTGGCTGAGTTTTGTTCGTTTGTGTGTATTCTGACCGCGGCGGTGTGTCCCGCCAATGGAATACCGCGTTTGAATGACCGCCGCGTGGATTCGTGGGTCGTAATGGCATGGGCGTATTTCTGTTGGCGTGACGGTGGAGGTTTTGTCGCCTCCACCTTTCCGCCGACCGCTGGTCTGGCGGTCTGTTGTGGCGGTCGGATTTTCGGAGGTTTGCCTTCTGCGGGTCAGAATGACCGTGGCGGGTTTGCGCGACCACGGCGGGATTATGGAGGATTTCTGACCGGCGGTAGGCGCCTTTTACCGCCGAGGTCAGAATGACCCCCATAGTGTTCCATGCAAGGGTTACCCATTCACAGGTAGAGAATAATATATTGGGAGTCTTTTGCTGCACAATAGGCAGCAGCATATGAACTAGGTGATTACTAGCCACACGCAGGCCCACATGTGACTTGGAAGTGCTCCTGTGTCAGTATATTTGCACTGGATCATACCCTCATTCACACAACACAGTGATGCATCGGTTTTCTACATAAATGTGTGCATCCCTGTATTGTAATGTACATGTAGAACTGTATGGGTAACTGTCCCCCCAGCATCTATCCCCATAAGTTGTACTCCATTTACGTGACACTTATGTGGTATGCAATAGGCGTGCATGCAGGTCAAGGCCAGACGTGTGCTGGCATCAATGGGGGTGTTTTGTGAATTGTGTTGGCAGATCAGGTGTTGATGGTTGTCCACAACTGCGCACATGAATATAAATGTGGATGACCTATGGATACCTTATTCCTAGGTTTCAGCCCTCCTCACATGTGTTCCACTCACTAAATCCATGTACAAGTGCACATGCCTTCAAGGTTGTCCTCAACAGTTGTGGTGGTGTATTGCATGCCCATCCCCCCTGAGGCACAGGGGTAGGGTAACAACATATGTAGGTAGATGTGATTGTCACAGTGTAGATGACAGACATCTCATTCAAGCATGCATGTGTCCCAAACAACACTGACCCATTATGATTTGCAACTACATACCATCCTGCCAATTACATCTACAATTCACTGGACTTGTGTGCTTTGAAGTTGACTCAGATGATAAAGATTAGTAGGACTGGCCCATGTGAAGTAGTTGCTGCCTTTGCATTGTGACACTTTGCACTACATCAATGCACAGATCACTTTATTTTTTCCAACACTTATTGTGCTTTGCTATGGTGTAAAAGACATGATGGGTAGGCAGCGTTGCCATTACATTCATCAGGGATTTTGTATTATCTGGACTGTGATTTGGACTGCATGTGCAAATTGAGGCAGAGTGTTAGATTAACATCTGTACATGCATCACACAATGATGACACTGATGGTTGTCCGTCTCATTTTTACAGCTCCCAACATGGATGTAGTGGAAATCAGGGCTTTCCAGAAGCGGTCAGTAATGTGCTGACACATCTTGGATGTGGAGTCTGGGTACCAAAGGATGGCAAGACACTATCAAAGAGAGCGAGTCAGAGATGAATGGCGGGCTTTAAGCCAAGGGGGACAGGCATTGGCCACAAAGGTTGTAGCCACCACCAAAACTGCACACAGTACCACAGCAGTCACTGTCACATCTGCCCCACCTGCTGCACCGTCAACCTCTGCACCACCGACCACCACACCTGCTGCACCATCAACCTCTGCAACACAGACCGCCACCACTGCTGCAATGGACATGACCGCAATTGCTGAGCTCCAGAGGGACATGAAGAAGGTGTTAAAAAAGTTTGACACCATTCAGAAGGACGTGGACAAAAATTCAAGGAGGCTGAAGGCAATCAAAAAGACACTGAGGAGAACAAACCAGTGAACTTTTGCATCCCTTCACCTCTAATTCAGTCCCCTCCCTCCTCATTCCTCATCCTGTTTTGTAGTGGGTTTAAGGGGTTTAGTGATAAGTTAAAGTAGGGTAGTTGTTTAGATAAGTAGGTCTGGGGGTGGTTTTTCATATTTTTACATGTTAGTTTGTGACGTTGACGGTTAATGTTGGGGCTTTTGTGTATTTTTTATTTTTAAATACAAAAATATATATATTTGTTTAGTATTAGGTATTATGGGGGTCATTTTGACCTCAGCGGTCTGTGGGGGTGGGGGGTGGGGGAGACCCCTATCAGTGCCAGGGAAGGAATTCCCTGGCACTGATATTGCTTACCGCCATGGATTTCATGACGGTTTCTAACCTCATGAAATCCATGGTGGTAAGCCGGGTCAAAATACCGCCAGCGGTAAAGTGACGGCCGCCGGGCTGGAGACCCTAGTCTCCAGCCCGGCGGTCATCTCCGCCCTGGCGGGCGGAACGGAGAACCGGCGGATGACCATGGCGGTAAAAGCCATGGTCATAATACAAAAAAAAAAGACCGCCAGCCTGTTGGCGGTCTTACCGCCGCTTCTCCGTCTTCCGCCAGGGTCATAATGACTCCCTCTATGTTTTGGTCATATAAGGGGTGTGAGGGGCAAATGTTTAGAATGTGTTTTTAAATGTTGTAAGTAAGCTTAGCATAGGGAAGTTAGGGCCAGTTGTATGTAATGTATAGTTAGGATAGATTAGGTTAGTATAGGGGTATTACATAGTTTTAAGTTCTGTTTTGTACTCCCTTACTGCATGTGTCATGTGCTTGGGGCTCAGGGTCTTTGCATGAGGGTACAGTGCCAATTGTCTGTTGGCCTGTGAATTCCGTCCTGCATCCTCATCCCTCTCTTGACATGTAAATTCCCACTTCCAACTGAGCTGTCACGTTGGAAGCTAGAATAAATCTAAATCTCAATGCATCTGCCATCCATTCTACCCACCACTCAATGTGATTATGGTTCCCATGTATTGGACAAGTAGGTGTGCTTTTTAAGCTGTAATCATTTTGATCCTGTGTCATGATGTTGGCCACTGCGGGACATCTGCCTGCAGCCTGAAGTTCATGTGAACACTGCTAAACTGAGTAGTGCCAATTTCAGATGAGGTCAAGTATACAAATTTCACGCCAATGTGTTTTACTTGTACTCCGAACTGGCGTTATTAGCCCAGCACTCTTACACATCCATTCCTGCTGTATGTTGTGGGTGAGGCATGTATATTTTAAAGCAAATGTCACATACACAGTAACTTGCTTATAGGCGACGTTGCCAGCATTGACTTTCATCTTGTAGATATCTTGTGCGTAAATATCTGCCCACATTATTTCTGCACTGTGGTATTGACACTCTGTGACCATAGACATGTTACACGCATCACAAATCTCCAGCAAAGTAGATGTGTCACATTACACAGAGACAAAGTGGGTGTATTGGTGCTGTTTATTTTAAAGTGCTGTAGTGCAATATTTACATTGTCCAGGTCTGTGACCCCATTAGTGTAAATCATTCTATTGTGATGCAACACAAGTGCAAGGTTGAGGGACATGTCATTGGACATGCTGAGATGAAGTGCCGTTCAGTGCAGAGGAACATTAATTGCCAATTGAGTAGTGAGAGGCAATTGCAGTCCATAGTGGAAAGGTTAACAGTGTGTCAGTGAAGAGTGCATGTCACCAACTGTAGCAGCACTGGCATGTTGTCAAACACAGGACAAAGGAAAATCAGTTCCCATGTGGCATGGGCTGGGACTACTGGGTACTCCTACGGGTGAAGATGATCTGTTCCACATCTCCATCCTCTGATGTGTGTGTCATCTCCTCTGCCCTTGATGGTGGTGCTGGTGGGTTTCAGGGGGAAACACACACTCCAGTGGTTGGAGGAGTGGATACCAAATTCCCGGCAGCTGCCATCTGTGGAACTACATGGCATCACTGCAGCAAGGAGGAGCTGCTGATTATTGAGTATGGCAGCAACATCCCTGTGGTAGGCAGCCATGTTTGCCCTGAGGGAGTCCAGTTCCCGGTGCACGGAGTCCAGTTTCTTGTCATGCATACAGCAGCAAGATTGGGAGGGCAGGTGTTGTGGCAACTCCATCATAGCAGTGGTTAGGTCCCTCACACACTGTTGAACTCCATGCAGTAGGGATTGTGTGACTTGTTTGGCTGCTGTCTCTTCTGCAGATGTCATCGTGCATATGTGCATCCCCTCAAGGCTGGCTGCCATAGTTTGCATCCCCACCCACACCTCCTTGGCCACCTCCCACTGTACTCCCACTACTGTTCTCTCAAAGGTGGTCCCTTTGTCATCAGTCCTCAGCTGTGCTTGAGCTGGCAGGTCATACTATATAGGTGGTGGGTGGGTCCTCTGGGATGGCTGCTACATGAATGCTCCTCCTTGCAACTGGAGGTGGTGTCTAAAGGGGTCCCAGGACATCTTGGAGGGTTTCCTGGCTGATGGTTGTCAGCTGGTCATCCACGTCATCAGGGTAGTCTAGGACAGGCAGATCGACATGAGAGCCTTTGTCCTCTGTAATGAGATATTGTACAATTAGTGTGTCTGTGTTGTGCCAGTTGTAATGTGACGTCACTGACTTCCTATTGGTGGTACATTGTCATCTTGGTTCCCATGCATTGTTCATGTCATTAATTTTTGCAGTCTCTCAGCCCTATGCCACACCTGCATGTCACATGTAGTGTGGGCAGTTTGGGCAATTGTATGCGTCAAATCTTCTAGGTGTGGGTTCTGTCCGAATTGTGGCTTGCTACCTTCTTGTCCTCATCAACCCTCCCTCTACTTCCATTTGCATGGTGAGGCCTTGCAATGATTCTTGGTGTGCTGATGCCACAGGACCACACATAACAATATGGCCCGCTCCCAGTCTATCATTTTTCACATACACCTATACGGTGCTGAGACCTAGCACCACACCATGCATGGCATTTCCATGAGACAATACAGGTGTTACCATTGGGGTAGTTTCTCATGTTGATGTTTGCATATGTGTGCTACAATGCATTGCACTGATGGACCTGGCAGAGTTCCATTTCCTCTTATGACTGTGCAGGTGTGTTTGCCTTCCTACACACAAATGTCCTCCCCCTCAATGCAACTGTCTTAGCACTATGACACCAGAGATGTTGCATGGTGGCATTGCAGCTACTATGACACAGGCACAGGGGTAAACCCAGGAATGGGCAGCATGGGTATGAGATTACTGCTGTGTACATCATTATGTATGTGACAGTGCCTGATGGTTATTGAGTCTATGGACATGAGCAGTTGACACTTGGGTAGGGACTGATGGGGATTGATCAAGTAGTCATACTGAACCCTCATTTCGAGTGTGTTTGTTCCATGGGTACCTAACTGTCATTTCCTAATTGACCAGCGCACACAGCACAGATAGTTGCGGCAACTGTTGTCAGTGGTGAATGCCGCTTGAGCCAATGGCCTGAGACTGGGAATTATCTTCTTGTTTACATTCTGACAATACCAGCTGTCCTGTGACACCAGACCAGTTTTACATTCTACCCTACCCTTCTGGTCTGCTTCAGCATTAACACCAGCCTTGGCCTGGCGGTGTACCCCCATGCAAAGGTTGTTGGTGTTGCGTTATGCTGTGCCCCTGGATGCACCTGCACAGCCCATGCACCTGGCATAGTCAGTGGAGGGAGTCCCATGCCATGCCCCTTTGCCCTTTTCACTGCCTGATTTTCAGGGCTGGCATGTATTTTAGTAGTAGGTATGTGCATCCCCCTTCTTGCACTTGACATTTAGGCATTTTGATCCCCCAGGCAACTTACCCTGCATATGTGTTGTTTCCTGGTAGTCTGTGCTGTCCTGTCCTGAGATACCAGTGATGATTTCCTCCAGGATGACGGCTGCAAACATCTCTTCCATCTCTTCCAAGTCCTCTTTGCAGTGCTGGACTCCCACCTCTGGTCTGCAGTGCTGCCTTCCTGATCCTTGCCATTTCTTCCTTTGTCCTCCGCTTGCAGTCATGCCAGCATTTCTTGCACTCAGTGACAGTTCTCCTGACCTCGGCCCCACTTTCAATCTTGTCCACAATCTGTTGTCAAATTTCCTCTCTCCTCCCAATTGGCAATTTAGAGGTGATGAAGAGTTGATGCTGGTGCTCTGTCACTTCTCTAACCAGTATTTCATGCTCCTCTGTGCTAAAGCAACACTTCCTCTTCTTCTAGTCTCTCCCCTGGATCTTGTCTGTGTCCTCCTGGCTGGTTCTGGTTGTCTGGGATCTTCCTGGGGTCTCTCCTGGCTTCTGGGATCCATTATCGGGCTCCTTTGCACTGTTTGCTCCGTTTGCATCGCTTTTTGACGCTATTGCGGGGAAAAATGTTGCATATCCAATTTGCGATGTGTTTACATGTTGTAAACCGGATTAGAGTTATTTTGCCTGCGTTAACGTAATTTTGGCTTATGACAAGACACAATGGTTAGCATCAGGAAAAATGACTTTAACCTATTCTTAGCGCCACCCAGCATCAAAGTATAAATTTGACGCACAGTGGCATTAAGAAATGGAGCTTGCCAGCGCTAAACTTTTTCACGCAAAACTGCGTTAGCGCAGTTTTGCGTCAAACAGCATAAATATGGCTCTTCAAGAACAGTCCCAGTCAATTGGTGCCAGCAGGAGTCTTGGGTGATGTCCTTTGCTCTGTTCTCAGAGAGCTAATCCCTGCTAACTGGCCAAGAGCCCAGTCAAGCATGTTTCATAACAGAGAAAGATAAGGCTTTTGCAGTTCCACACCCAGTGGCTAGTCCACCTAAAAGTTGAGGCCTTAGATATAGTTTCTTTGGGAAGGAGCTCTTCACTTTACGGAGGGGTTTCTGCTGTACAGAAATCTAATATTCCCTGTATATTTTAATGTTCTGTTCTTGCTTTGCGCCATTATTTAATGCCTGCGTTAGGGGACCTTTGGGCTTATTTCCATGCTGGAACACCATGGAATAAGCCCACAGGTGCCCTACCCAGGCCCCAGGAACACCCACACCCACACCAGAGGGACAGGGGAGGATGGGGGACCCCATCCCAGGTAACTATAAATAAGTACAGGCAAGTATTTTTTTTAAGTGCCATTGGGGGCCCTGAAGTGGGCTCCCCTATATGGCACTGGGTGCAATGGCCATGCCCAGAGGACCCTGGCCCCCTGTGCTGGCCATTGAGGTGGTGGGCGTGACTCCTGTCTTTTCTAAGACAGGAGTCATGTGGTATGGATGGTTTTACGTAAGAAAATGACGCTAGGCTGGCTGGTCATTTTTTTCACTCTAACCTGCCTAACGTCATTTTTTGGTGCAAAACCCCCTTTTTCCATATCCCCACCCCCACCCGGCCAATGTCATTTTTTTTTTACACTAGCCTACCCTTTGCACAGGCTTGCACCATTCCATAAATATGGTGCCCGGCTGGTGCTCAGAAATGGTGCAATCTGGTGCTATACATTTTGGTGCAAAACTGCGTTGGTGCAGTTTTGCACCAAAAAGGATAAATCAGGGCCTAAGTGCTCTGTAGAGAGAGATTGCAAAGATGAATTAAAATAGAATTGAGAAATTTTGCAGATTGCAATTTGGGATGAGCAACAGCAGAGGAGGAGAAAGAATGTAGTGAATGCATTTAAATTATACCCTGCAATTACAAATGAGAAAAATAAGAAATTGGAAAAACACCTAAAACACAAATTGAAAGGATTAAACAAAATCAGAGCTTGAGATGGATACAGCAGATGATATTTTAGATGAGTTATTATGTACACGTCCACTACCTTATTTGGGTCCTGGGACAAGACTGATGGGACAAGTACTAATGGGATGATAGCTGGTAATGTGGCTGTTACAGCCCCTGTTGATCAAAACGCATATCAAATTGAGAGACCGTTTTCAGTGACTCAGCCCATTGTAACAAAGCCAGTTGTAGCTCATCCTCCTTTGGCACAGCTTGTAGTAGCAAATCCTGCTATGACACAGCCTGCTGTACAACCACTGTACCAAATAATGTGCCTGCTCAATTTGAAATAATCCAAGCAGTATTGCCTTCAAATGTGTCTGCTTCCATTGTGACTGCACCAGCACCTGTTGCTAGGTTTGTAACAACAAAGCCAGTAGTGGTGTGCACCTCAGTTATACCAAACATACCAAATGCTTCAAAACATTTTGTCCTAAATACATTAACTCAAGGAACTGCTGAAGGAGTGACAGTGACAGGATTCATCTGAACATCACAAAGTTCTCAGATAATTGTGTGGACACCGCCACAGACTATTCACTCATTAATGGACATGAGAATTGTTTTTAAGAAACAAAAAGATGGTGTAACTAATCTAGGTGAAGGTGGAATATTTCCCCAAAGGATTGAGGAAGTTGCTAGGAAGAATACAAAAAAAGTGAGAGCATAAAAAGTTCAGGTATAAGTAAAGGTGCAGATAAGGAGCGGCCACTAAATATCCCAGGAGTAAAAATAGACCTGTAAGAAATAATTATTTAAGGTGTTTATACCTGGATCATGTAAATCAGTATCAAGAAAACTAAAAAATGTATTTTTGCACAGAAATTACTAGACGAGCTGCAACTGTATGTGATAAAGGGCCAAATGTAACATCATCCCAGTTTGCATTTCCTAAATAGTGAATTTTAAGAAAATGCTATTTAGGAAATTCAAAATGGGATGTATGAAAATTCCGATTCGGTAAGAGCGATTTCTTAAAAGTCACAATCGCTATTACCGAATCGCAATTAGGGAATGGGACTCCATTCATCCCTATGGGCCTGTAGGCCCATAGGTGCGAATGGTTTTGCATTACCTAATTTGCGAATTCCTGTTAGGAATTCGCAAATTAGGTAATGCAAAGCCCAGTGTGCTGGTAGCCTAAGGCCCCCTTTGATGCACCCCAACAAAATAATAGTGGACATGTAAAGCGCACACATGCCCAATGAAAGTAGCTCATAGAGGGTTTCAGAATCAGTTGTTTGCAGGGAATGGTGGTGCAGTGCAAGGTGAAGACTTTCAGAATGGTGTGCAAGCTGTTCAGGGAGGCATGGTTGCCTCTAAAGGTAGAGTTTGAGGAGTTCTAATTGATCTGAGTGCAGGGGTAGATACTGCAACATTGAAGAAAATGAGTGTTTGTCATCTCTGTAACAAGGTGAAGCACTAGATGTGCAAGGGTAGGCTCAGTCCAGATAGAATAGATAATAATCACATGCAGGGAGGAAAACAGATGTGAATGAAGAATGCACCTAACCAGCAAGTACCAGTGCAAAACCAAATTCAAAGGAAGCCAGTCCCACAAGCCCTTCTGGTTCAACAGAATGTAGGTAATCCTAAAATGAACCTAAACCGGATGCCCAGAGTAAATAAAAATATGTTTCAGGTCCAGAATCAGAATGTGATTCAGCAGATTCCAATGACTGATAATGAGAGCTTTAACTCAGACACGTCACAATTACAGTGCCTGAGAGTGGAGACAGATTGCATGTTTGGAGCAGTCTTAGAGGTAGACCAAAGTGGACCATTTGTAAAAGGATAGGTAAATGGCCACCAAATGTGATTCCTGATAGATACAGGATTTTTACCCCCATGGGGATCCCCATGGAGGTGGTATCTGACTGGGGTACCAACTTCATATCTACCTATGTGAAGTCTCTGTGGAAGGAGTGTGGGGTAACCTACTAGTTCACCACACCTTACCACCCCAAGGAAATGGGTTGGCTGAAAGGTTTAACTGCAGCCTGAAAGTCATGAATATGGGTCTGCCAGAACCCATGAAGTGTAAGTGGGATGTCCTCATGCCATGCCTTCTCTTTGCATACAGGGAGGTACCATAGAAGCCATTTGGTTTTAGCCCCTTTGAGCTGCTGTATGGGCACCATGTGAGAGGTCCGCTGAGTCTGGTAAAGGATGGCTGGGAGCAAGCTCCCAGTAGGCCCCCCAGGATGTATTTATGTATGTGCTGGCCTTTAGGAACCAGCTTGCCCTTTTCAGGAAACTCACTCAGGCAAACCTAGAATCCAGCCAGGAGGACATGAAATGGTGGTACTGCCAGAATGCCACTCTTGTTGAGTTTCAGCCTGGCCAGAAAGTGTGGGTCATGGTCCAAGTAGAGCCTTGTGCTCCCCAGAACAAGTGGACTGGGCCTTTTGAGGTGGTAGAGGACAAGAGTAATGTCACCTATCTGGTGAACTTGCAGACTTCCAGGAACCCATTCAGGAGGACATGAAATTGTGGTACTGCCAGAATGCCAGTCTTGTTGAGTTTCAGCCTGGCCAGAAAGTGTGGGTCATGGTCCCAGTAGAGCCTTGTGCTCTCCAGAACAAGTGGACTGGGTCTTTTGAGGTGGTAGAGCACAAGAGTAATGTCACCTATCTGGTGAACTTGCAGACTTCCAGGAACCCATTCAGGGTCCTACATGTGAACCACCTCAAACCACATTTTGAGAGGTCTGAATTGACCATGTTCTTGGCATCAGATGATAGGATGGAGGAGGAGAGTGAGCCTCTCCCTGTCTGCCCAAGACAAAGATGGGTATATGGAATGTGTAAACCTCTCCCCAACACTGACCCTGGAACAGCAGAGGGGCTGTCACCAGTGGCTGGGACATGTTTTCCCTGACCACAGGGGTCACTCATTTGTGTACACATGATGTGGATAATGGGGACAGTCGACCTGTGAAGCATGAGAGCAATGGGGGACTGACAAGGTTAGAGCCAGTATCAAGGATGATGCTTCCAAGATGCTAGCATTAGGGGTGATAGAGTTCTCCTGCAATCCTTGGTCCAGCCCAGTGGTCTTGGTTCCAAAGGCTACTACCCCATGTGCCACTCCTGAAGTGAGGTTCTGTGTGGACTATTGTGGACTCAACGCCATCACTAAGAGCTGAT
Organism: Pleurodeles waltl; assembly: GCF_031143425.1. Lineage (NCBI taxonomy): Eukaryota > Metazoa > Chordata > Amphibia > Caudata > Salamandridae > Pleurodeles > Pleurodeles waltl. The sequence goes on from NC_090446.1 coordinate 248,510,207, forward strand.
CAGCTCATAGATCGGTGAGGAGCTGGCAAGTTCCTCAGCTTCTTTGACTAAACATCTGGGTCCTGGCAGATTGCCCTGACCAATGGGGCCAAGGAGACGTCAGCATTTCCAACACCAGAGGAGTGCTACCAGTTCAGGGTCATGCCCTTTGGGTTTAAAGATGCATCTGCCAACTTTCTGAGGAAAGGAAGCAACCCAAGAAAGTGATCTGGACTGAGGCTTGTCAGACCTCTTTTGATGGCCTGAAGGCAGCCATGTGCACTGCACCTGTGCTGAAGGCACCCGACTTCTCCAAGGAATTCATTGTGCAGACTGATGCTTCCGAGCATGGTGTAGGGGCACTTCTAGCATGGCTAAATGAAGAGGACCTAGAATAGCATGGAGTCTTCATTAGTAGGAGGTTACTCCCCAGGGAACAGAAGTGGAATGCAATTGAGAGACAAGTGTTTGCTGTGGTCTGGGCACTGAAGAAGCTGAGGCCCTACTTGTTTGGGACTCATTTCCAGGTTCAGACAGACCACAGTCCCCTCAGATGGTTAATGCACATGAGGGGTGATAACTCAAAATTGTTGTGGTGGTCCATCTCCCTACAGGGAATGGACTTTATGGTGGAACACTGCCCTGGAACAGAACACGCCAATGCTGATAGTCCAGATTCTTCTGACGAGAACTCCCATGAAGTTGGGTTGTTCCCCCCACTTTCAGCTGGGGGGGGGGCATGTGTTAGAACTGGCACCATTGACATGAGTTTCCCTGTCTTTTTGACTCTGCTTCCTTCATTTTTGACTGTATGCTGGACTTTGGTTTTGTGGGTTTTTGGTACTCTGGGCTCTTTACTAGAAGAATAATTTATTGTTTAGTTACATAAAAGCATAACACAAAAAATACAAAATAAAAATAAACTCTGTATAAAAAGATTTTTTAAAAATAGGACATTTCTAGTATTGATGTTCCATCAAATAATTAAATAAATTGTTTAGTCATTTCGATTTGCGCTCCGTAGGAGCTCGTTTTAAAAGATGGTTGAGTATTGCTACTTAAGATTTTGCATTGCCCCAGTGTGAGTAGAGCAGCGCTTGATGCCATTGTAGTCCATTGTCAGGCATTGAGCCTGACCACCTCCTGTAGATCAACAGGGGGGCAGTTCTGCTTGTTTTAAATCCTGCATTTGTGACACCTGCAGTAGAAACTTTACCAAGGCACAATTCAACTGTAGGTCACCAAGTGCCAAGCACGCAATTACTGCTTGTCTCTGTGTCCGTATGCCTTATTCATTAAGGGCCATATTTATACTTTTTGACGCAAAACTGCGCTAACGCAGTTTTGCGTCAAAAACATTAGCGCCGGCTAATGCCATTCTGAAGCGCCATGCGGGCGCCGTATTTATTCAATGACGTTAGCCGGCGTTAGCCGCCGGCGCTGCCTGGTGTGCGTGAAAAAAAACGACGTACACCAGGCAGCGCCGGCGTAGGGGGATATGGAGCTTGGGCGCCAAAAAACGGGGCAAGTCAGGCTGAGGCAAATTTTTCGCCTCAACCCGATTTGCGCCATTTTTTTCGACTCCCAACCCCCATAGAAATTACTCCTGTCTTAGCAAAGACAGGAGTCATGCCCCCTTGCCCAATGGCAATGCCCAGGGGACTTCTGTCCCCTGGGCATGGTCATTGGGCATAGTGGCATGTAGGGGGGCACAAATCAGGCCCCCCTATGCCACAAAAAAAAAAAAAAAAAACACTTACCTGAAATACCATAAATGTCCCTGGGATGGGTCCCTCCATCCTTAGGCGTCCTCCTGGGGTGGGCAAGGGTGACAGGGGGGGTCCCTGGGGGCATGGGAGGGCACCTCTGGGCTCCTTCCGAGCCCACACGTCCCTTAACGCCTGCCCTGACCAGGCGCTAAAAAACGGCGCAAAAGCGGGCGTACGTCATTTTTTTTGACCCGCCCACTCCCGGGCGTGAATTTTGCCCGGGAGTGTAAATACGGCGCACATGCCTCGGAGTCAATTTTTTAGACGGGAACGCCTACCTTGCATCTCATTAACGCAAAGTAGGTGTCCACGCTAAAAAATGACGCAAACTCCATGGACATTGGCGCTAGACGCGTCTAACACCAAAGTATAAATATGGAGTTAGATTTGCGTCGGAATTGCGTAAAAAAAAACGACGCAATTCCGGCGCAAACAGAGTATAAATATGCCCCTAAATTTGCTCTTCAGTAGGTCTTTTTATTCTAGTGCGAGATGATTGCATGAACAGAGGACATGGAGGAGATCTTCCGTGTCCTCACCGCACATGTGGCAGATAGAGTTGTTTACGTCCCTCAACGAGGGGGCCACATTTAAAGCAACTGGTAGGAGACCAAGGGCCATATTTATCCTTTTTGACGCAAAACTGTGCTAACGCAGTTTTGCGTCAAAAAAATTTGCGCCGGCTAACGCCATGCGGGCGCCGTATTTATTCAATGACGTTAGCCGGCGTTAGCCGGCGGCGCTGCGTGGTGTGCGTGAAAAAAAACGACGAACACCAGGCAGCACCGGCGTAGGGGGATATGGAGCTTGGGCGCCAAAAAATGGGGCAAGTCAGGCTGAAGCAAATTTTTCGCCTCAACCCGATTTGCGCCATTCTGTTTCGACTCCCAACCCCCATAGAAATGACTCCTGTCTTAGCAAAGACAGGAGTCATGCCCCCTTGCCCAATGGCCATGCCCAGGGGACTTCTGTCCCCTGGGCATGGTCATTGGGCATAGTGGCATGTAGGGGGGCACAAATCAGGCCCCCCTATGCCACACAAAAAAAAAAAAAAATACACTTACCTGAACTTACTTTAATGTCCCTGGGATGGGTCCCTCCATCCTTAGGCGTCCTCCTGGGGTGGGCAAGGGTGACAGGGGGGTCCCTGGGGGCATGGGAGGGCACCTCTGGGCTCCTTCCGAGCCCACAGGTCCCTTAACACCTGCCCTGACCAGGCGCAAAAAAACAGCGCAAAAGCGGCCGTACGTCATTTTTTTTGACCCGCCCACTCCCGGGCGTGAATTTTGCCCGGGAGTGTAAATACGGCGCACATGCCTCGGAGTCAATTTTTTAGACGGGAACGCCTACCTTGCATATCATTAACGCAAAGTAGGTGTCCACGCTAAAAAATGACGTAAACTCCATGGACTTTGGCGCTAGACGCGTCTAACGCCAAAGTATAAATATGGAGTTAGTTTTGCGTCGGAATTGCGTAAAAAAAAACGACGCAATTCCGGCGCAAACAGAGTATAAATATGCCCCCAAGTATGTACTTTAAGAAGTCGTCCTTTGTTCTTTTCGAGAAGCCCTGGCCTAGGTATGGCTGTGGTGTAGAAGATGTGTAGGTGTGCAGGGTCATCCAGGCGTGAGACCCCTGTGAGAAGGCTGCTTTGTCCTCCAGTAGTGACTGGAGCCTAAGTGATTTCCCAGCTGCTTTCTTAAAGGCATTGTGAGGGGTCGGGGTCCTCCACAAGTTTGTTAGTCTGGTCTTCTTAAGTGAGTCCTCTAAGTGGATTCTGAACGGGGAGGTGTTCTTAAGTTCAAGCTCTTGCCACAAATGGTAGTTGAGAGTGCCCAGGGAGGCAACGCGGGCTTTGCTCCAGAAGTTTATATAGGCGACGGGTCTAGCCAGGGATTGGTTCAGCAGACCAAACTCCAATCTCAGTTGGGCAGGGGAGGTAAATCTGGGAATGTTGAAGATCGTCCGGTAAGCTTTGCTCACTGCACGGTTTAAGATATCAGAGTCCCTGCCTCTTTGTGCCTCACTCCCATAAGTTATTGTGGGGAGGAGCTTGGCTTTTAGCACTTTTAAGAGGGGGGTGTTTGACGGCCCGTTCTGAAGGGGTTTTAGTCTTTTTAGAGAGAGTGCTGTGGCTAGAGTTTTTCCCATTAGGCGTTTCCTTTGATGCACGAAGGTCCCCGATTTGTCGACAGTGACTCCAAGATATTTGTACTTATCTGTTTGGACCAGACGTGTCTCACCCCAAAACCAGGCTCTTGTGGGTGTCTTTGACCTAATTGACAGTATGTGTGTTTTGCCAAAGTTTGCTGTCAAGGCATTCATAGCTGCATAGTGCTGTTTGGAGTAGAGTAGTCTCTGAAGGCCTATTTCCGTGTTGCTTAGTAGTACGAGATCGTCAGCGTACATGAGGCATGGTAGTTCGAGGTCCCCAATTTTTGGAGGGTGCGAGTTTGTGAGGGCTAATGTGCTCGCTAAGTCTGCTAGATAGCGATTGAAACGTTTGGGGGCCAGAATGCAGCCCATTTTTAGGCCTTTGGTAGTAGTGATCCGCCTTGAAAGATGAGTGCCTGTGCCTAATTTTATCTGGACCCATATGTCCGTGTGGAGGGCTATTATTAAGCGTAGAAGTGGATGGGGAAGTCCCCAGGTTGCAAGCTTCTTCCACAGCAGGTTCCTGTCCACATATCGAATGCAGCCTTGAAGTCAACAAAGCATAGGTGGAGCTGACGTTTCAATGTTTTTGCTTTGTCAATTAGGAGGTCAATGGTCATGATGTTTGTGATGGTGCTGGTAGGTTTCGAGAATTCTGTTTGAATCGTAGGGATTATTCCCTTTTCCAGTAACAGGGCTGCAAAGACTTTGCATCATTGTCAATTAAGGCAATCAGAAGATAGTTATCGGGGAGCGACCTGTCCCCTGTTTTGAAGATGGGGGAGATTATGGACCCCTTCCAGGATTGCTGTATCGTTCCTGTCAGACCTATTTCCAGGTAGAGGGGTTCAAGAATCTTTTCCCAGAAGGGTCTATTGTGCTTGAAGACTGCGGGGAAGCGCTGTGACCGGAGGAGGGGCAGGAGCCCTTTAACTTTGTAGATCGCGCTCCCGCCGTCGCGGGAAGCGCTGTGACCGGAGGAGGGGCAGGAGCCCTTTAAATTTGTACCGCGCTCCCGCCGTCGCGGGAAGTGCTGTGACCGGAGGAGGGGCAGGAGCCCTTTAACTTTGTAGATCGCGCTCCCGCCGTCGCGGGAAGCGCTGTGACCGGAGGAGGGGCAGGAGCCCTTTAACTTTGTAGATCGCGCTCCCGCCGTCGCGGGAAGCGCTGTGACCGGAGGAGGGGCAGGAGCCCTTTAAATTTGTACCGCGCTCCCGCCGTCGCGGGAAGTGCTGTGACCGGAGGAGGGGCAGGAGCTCTTTAACTTTGTAGATCGCGCTCCCGCCGTCGCGGGAAGCGCTGTGACCGGAGGAGGGGCAGGAGCCCTTTAAATTTGTACCGCGCTCCCGCCGTCGCGGGAAGCGCTGTGACCGGAGGAGGGGCAGGAGCCCTTTAAATTTGTACCGCGCTCCCGCCGTCGCGGGAAGCGCTGTGACCGGAGGAGGGGCAGGAGCCCTTTAACTTTGTAGATCGCGCTCCCGCCGTCGCGGGAAGCGCTGTGACCGGAGGAGGGGCAGGAGCCCTTTAAATTTGTACCGCGCTCCCGCCGTCGCGGGAAGTGCTGTGACCGGAGGAGGGGCAGGAGCCCTTTAACTTTGTAGATCGCGCTCCCGCCGTCGCGGGAAGCGCTGTGACCGGAGGAGGGGCAGGAGCCCTTTAACTTTGTAGATCGCGCTCCCGCCGTCGCGGGAAGCGCTGTGACCGGAGGAGGGGCAGGAGCCCTTTAACTTTGTAGATCGCGCTCCCGCCGTCGCGGGAAGCGCTGTGACCGGAGGAGGGGCAGGAGCCCTTTAAATTTGTACCGCGCTCCCGCCGTCGCGGGAAGTGCTGTGACCGGAGGAGGGGCAGGAACCCTTTAACTTTGTAGATCGCGCTCCCGCCGTCGCGGGAAGCGCTGTGACCGGAGGAGGGGCAGGAGCCCTTTAACTTTGTAGATCGCGCTCCCGCCGTCGCGGGAAGCGCTGTGACCGGAGGAGGGGCAGGAGCCCTTTAAATTTGTACCGCGCTCCCGCCGTCGCGGGAAGTGCTGTGACCGGAGGAGGGGCAGGAGCCCTTTAACTTTGTAGATCGCGCTCCCGCCGTCGCGGGAAGCGCTGTGACCGGAGGAGGGGCAGGAGCCCTTTAACTTTGTAGATCGCGCTCCCGCCGTCGCGGGAAGCGCTGTGACCGGAGGAGGGGCAGGAGCCCTTTAACTTTGTAGATCGCGCTCCCGCCGTCGCGGGAAGCGCTGTGACCGGAGGAGGGGCAGGAGCCCTTTAAATTTGTACCGCGCTCCCGCTGCGCGGGACGCGCGCGGGCGGCGCCCGGGCGAAGCCCGGGCCAAGGGCGGGCCCGTCCTTCGCCCGTCATCGACCGGAAGAGGCCGGGCTGGGCCCCCCCCCTAACGTCTACTTCTTCTGCCTGTGGAATCTCCATCAGGGTGCTGTACCAGATATTGTGTGAGTTTGTTACCAAATATGGGGAAAAGAAAGTCTAATGTTCAGAAGGGGGAAGCCGGGTCCAGCTCCCTTCAGTCCTCCATTACTAGTTATTTATCCTCTGTGATGGGGGCCATTGAATCCGAACTTGAACATGTAGAAGAAAGGATTGGGGCTGTCCAAAGTACTGTTCAACACCCCCCCTTGGAACCTACCATCCATATTTCCACTTTTCCAAGGACTGGTCCTTCATCACTGATCTCGCCTCTGATTACCAGCCAGTTGGGCGCCGATATACTCCCCACAACCGACCAAATTAATTCTTCTCTCCTTTTAGCTATTCCTCCTCCTGAAAGCTCTTGCTCTCAGGCCGATTCTCCCCCTTTGAAGAAGAGGAGAGCCGGGAAAAAGCTCAAAAATACAAAAAAGGCCCTGGGCCCCAATAAGAATCTACCTACCTCCCTGGCCCATAGTGACCAACCACCAATCCCCCTGGTCTCCTTCCCCGAATGCCCTCCGAGCAAGGATGCTCCTGAAGATCTTTCTAGTTTTATTGACTTGACACTCAAATCCTTTTGTGCAACTCTTGAGGCAAAAATTTCCACCTTGATCGCTAGGAAGCTCGATTGCTTTTGTAACGATGTGACCAGGTTTTTATCTAGTTTTTTAAAACCAGGTCCTTTATGCACGGGAATACTTCATAGCCCCGAACCAGCACATCAGTCTACTCCTCCCCCTACTTTGGTATCCCAAGGAGTAAGCAATTTTTTGCCTGATCCACGAACCGTCTCTGGTCAAGGACCTTTCACTGACAACCCTGCATCAGGGCCGATAAGGGAAGTTTATTTCTCTAGATCGCATGACAAAGATCCTACTAAACTTACTAACCATGTAGACTTTTTACATTTACCACCTGCCTGCAACCCGTACGTTCTGGTTCTTTCAAATGTTCCTCCTCTGGAGTGCTCCAAACAAGAAGATACCCACTCCCTAATTAGAAAAGCTGGTCACTGGTTGAACTTCAATTTCAAATCCAATTGTTTTCATAATGATAAGATTCTCATGGCCCGAAGAGTGAGGAGGGTAGGACACTCCAAAGTATTGGAGGAGGGAGACTATGTTGTTTTAAATTTTGCTAATCCTCGTTCAGTAGACAATTTTTTGACCAATTTGGACTACTGTAAAATGTCAACTAACAGGATTCAAATACATCCCCTGTATCATTTTTACGACCCTGTGCTCCTACCAAACCGCATTGTCACTAATTCTAGTATTCGCAGACCAGATTTTGAAAGGTTTCATTTACAGGTAAATGTACCCTCTAGCAACCGGTTCTCGACTCTCAGTCACCTTGACGTGAACGATTGACTATCGGTGACCCACCCCTGCTCTTCTAAAAAGGAGAGACCAAAGGCTGGGAATGTCCACGCTGAATGTATCTGGGACACAGGAAAGCCTGATTTGGACCTGAAAGCTCCTATAAATACTAAAGTTCTAATGTCATGTCCTGTGTCTAGACCATTAACTCTGCTTAGCTGGAACATAGCAGGGCTGCGATCTAAATCTGACAATTCGGACTGAAAAAGCTTCATTTCCTCCTACGATATAATCTGTCTACAGGAGACCTGGTCCAAAGATACGTTCCTCTTGAACGGTTTCACCTCTTTGTGTCAGCCGGCATTAACTTCCCAGATGGGGAGAGCTAGTGGCGGCCTCTTAGTTCTCGTTTCTGTACATCTCCCGCTTTTAAAAGTGTCTTTAATCTGGTCTTCCCTTTATTTTATGGTTGTCCTTGTCTCTATCTGTGGCCAAAAGGATATCCTTATTTTAAACTTTTATAACAATATTCCACGGGGCCTCCTTATGGGTCATTTGGAAGAGGTAACGGATTTTATAGATTCTTCACATGCTTTGCAGAATAGTGACCTAATTATTATATGGGTGGGCGATTTCAACACTCCTCTGTGCAGCAAAGAACACATGGACCTGTGTGCCTTTCCTGCTGAGGGCAGAGAGTCAGTATTTCATTTTAACCACACATCTGAAGGAGATGCCTTAAACCTTTTTACTTGTAAATTTGACTTGGTCCATGTTACCGAGAAATTGGCCCCTGACGCCTGCAATATACCAACCTTTACAGGGAATTTGAGGGGGAGTATTATCGATTTCATACTTATCAGCTCCTCTGATTTTTACGTAATTCAAGAATTCAAGATTGCACCCCACTGTGCGAGTGATCATAACCCCCTTAGTATTATATTGGACCTAAAAATTATTCAGGCATCCAATAATAAAAGCTTGAGCGCTGCTACTGTTTATAATCCAAACTGTGGCATACGTTTAAAATGGGACAAAATAGATCCAAAACTTTTTAACCAGGAAATTGTAAGAAGTAGGTCGGACTCGATTCAAATGTGTCTCTCCCAGCAGTTAGATTCTGACCGCATAGTGCGTGAATTTGAATTTTTAAGCACTGACATTTCACGCACCTTGGCGGTGGACAGGCCTGCGAAGGGGCCGGCGGCCCACAGATGGTTCGATTCCGCGTGTTCATCTGCCCACAAAAAACTCAAAGATGCACTTAAAGCAGTTCCTCTCTCCCGACAATTAGTTAAAATAGCCAGAGTTGATTATAAGGCTGCCATTGACAAACGGAAATCAGAAATTAGGTCCAGGGCCTGGGGCGATCTTTTGGCTGCATCTGAGCAGAAGGACACTTCTAAATTTTGGAAAGTGATTAATCACTCATACTTTTCTGGTCACCACTCTTTGGCCGATGACTGTCTTATTACTGAGGATGTCTGGTTAACTCATTTTAGGAAAGTCTTCTGTTCAGGAACCTATGAGAATTCGCTTGTAAATTCTTCTGCACTTTTCAATTTAGATTCCAAAACTAAGGCCCCAAACATTATTTTTGACCTCCACGAGGTCAAAAATGCTATTAATAGATCAAGGCAGGGAAAAGCTCCCGGCCCTGATGGGGTTCCCGCTGATCTTTTTAAATCAGAAATTGATCTTTGGGGTCCGCTAGTTACAAATGTTTTGAATAGTGTGGTAAACAGTAACGTGCCCCTTTCATGGAAATCGGCCATTATTGTTCCTATCTTTAAAAAAGGTAATAGACAAGATCCTTCCTGTTACAGACCAATCTCTCTTATTGATTCGACGGCAAAGATTTTAGGTAGAGTGATCTTGTCCCGGTTAGAAGACTGGGTGTCCGAGGCCCATATTTTATCCCCTACTCAATTTGGTTTTAGACCTGGTGTAGGCACAGTTGAGCAAGTTTTAAACTTGCAGCTGATACTCAGCAAATATGTGACAGTCAAAAAAGAGTCTATTCACATGGCTTTCATTGATCTAACCAGTGCCTTTGATATGGTTAATAGGTCAAAGTTATGGCAAATTTTGGAAGCCTTAGGCTGTGATCCGCCTCTATTGGAGCTTATTAAACGCCTACACACAGACCTAACAATTTCTGTTCAGGTCGGCTCACATGGGCAGAGAACCTCCCCCATCCCGTCAACTAGGGGCGTAAGGCAGGGATGTATCTTAGCAACTTTTCTCTTTCTGATTTATATAAATGGGCTCTATGATTCACTTTTAAAACATGCAAAGGACATACCGAAGATGAGTCAGAGACACCTTCCAGTTTTATTATACGCTGACGATGCAGTTTTAATTGCCCGTACTGCAAACGGTTTACAGGGACTAATGGATGTATTTTACGATTTTATGCTGAATCTGGATCTGAAAGTAAATTACCCAAAGACTTTTGTTATGACTTGTGGCCCACGCAACACTAAGTCTAAACTATTTTCTATGGGAGGGCACACTCTTAATAAGGTCAAAGAATTTTGTTATCTAGGCATGTACATGAGTTCTTCTTTGTCCTGGAAGACACACATTAATTTTAAGCTCCAACAGTTGATAAGGAACAATGAAGCAATTTTTCGCTTTTCAAATAAACTAGGTCACAGACCCCCTGCTCAGTTGAAAACTCTTTATAATTCCAAATGCACTGCATCAGTCCTTTATGGGGCAGGCGTCTGGGGCTATAATAAAATACCGTCTCTTCAGAGTGTAGAAAATAAATTCCTGCGCAGATTATTGTTGGTTCCAAAATGCACCGCAAACATAATCTGCCATGAAGAACTGGGTCAGTGCTTTTTGGAGGACAGGGTCTTTATGGCTCCCCTACTGCTGTGGATCAAATGTTGGTCAAATCCTATGGCAAGTTTGGTCCAAGACTGTATCACTGATTGTCTTCAATTGGAATACTCAAATAGGATTCCCTGGCTTATGTTTCTGCAAAACTCCTTTGAGAACCTAGGGCTTAGATATATGTTTGATGATCCCCATCTATTAACCACAAACTCTAGGTCTGTTTTGAAGTCTACCTATTCCAAGCACATATCAGAGCTGAGATTTTATAGTTCCCTGAAATTGAAATCTTTTGATTCTTATTCTCGGATTGTGACTGTTCCATGCCTTGAACCCTATTTGTCTTGGTTTTCAAGTTTTAAAATAATTTCCTTTTTAACACTTTTTAGACTTAATCTAATTCATTTTAAGGTAGCTTTCCCTGAACCATGTTTCTGGAAAAAGGATTTACCGCTTTGTCCCTGTGACTCCAAATCAACCCAGAGCACTTTGCATTTTTTTCTTTTTTGCCCTTTATATGCTGCACCTAGAGGGGCCTTTATTTTACCCACGTTACGTCTTTTTAGACCTATTCATTATAAGGAAGCCCTGCTATACCTTCAGAGGTTGCCTAATATCCAAATTTGTCACCATGTATTAGACTTTGTCACAGCTTCTTTACGCATTAGGAAAAGGCCTATTCCTTTTTAAATATTTTATGTACGTATAGTATATCCTTTTAACACCAACATTTGTACTTTTCTGACTTTGTGATTTTTAATCATGTCTAGTATATCTATCTATGTATGTCAAGGGGTTTCAGTTTGGATGTTCATCTGGTGCTTCCAGTAATGGTTTTTAAGTTTTATTTTACTATTTATAGATTGGGAAATGTGTCTTGGTTTGTACTTTTATGGCAATTGCCGAATAAAGTTATTTGACTGACTGACTGACTGACTGCGGGCGGTAGGCCATTTGGTCCCGGGGCGCCATCTTTCCGGCACTTGGCTAACTGGTTATGTATAGTGACCGAATCGGTGAGTAATGAGTGCGTAGTCTTTGGTGAGGGCCTGTGTAGAAGAGGACGATCATGCTTTGTGTGACCATGCTAACTGAAATTGGTCCATTGAAATGAAGTTCAAGATATTTGGCCCAGACAGCTTCTGGTATATGCGATGTAATGGCACCGTGGTATGGGCGTGTGAGGTTACATATTGTGCACCAGAAGCGTGCACTATTATTACTCCTTGAATCCGAAAGGAGCCTGGCCCACAGGTCTTCGTTGCAGCGACTATTGATTGCCCATTTTAACTTCTTCAGTACTTGTTTGTGGTGCCTTAGGTTTGTCAGAAGTTATTGATTACCCGGGCTGCCACGGATTCGCCTTATGCTGGTGTTGATTTTTCGCTTTGCATCTCGTAGTGCTGTCCTATGGGCTTGTGCCAGGTGGGTAGCTGCTGCAGGAGGTGGTGGTCACTGTTCGTGATTGGCACCACGAACATTCCACTAAGCCTGGTTGTGAGTTGTTCCCATTTCTACACTTCGCTGTTGTTAGTTGTTTCTAGTTCGCGTGCGAGATCCGTTGCTGCTTTAATGAGTTGATCAATGTTTGATTTTCCACATTTGACACTCTTGCAATTTGTGGTAAAAGGGGTGATGTGTGCAATGTTCGTTTTCTCCATTTTGGTTATCCCCAGATTGATGGATATTTCCTGTGGGCAGTAATCACTCTCGCACCCGTTACCTAGCTGAAAAGAGGCTACTTTCTTGAATAGTGGAAGAGTAACCAATGTGTAGTCAATTGTGGTGGATGCTGTAGTAGAAAAGTATGATGCTGCCGGAGGCAAGTCCTCAGTAAATCTGCCGTTCAGGGCTCTTACCTGTAACAGTTCTAAGCCGTTGAGCAGAGTCCTGCTGATCTTTGTTGGACGGATATGTTTGTTGGCCCCTTATGCTGGGAGGTCCCAAGCACTTGGAAGAGCAGCTGTGGTTTCATCTGTTGAGGATCTTAGTAGGTGCAGATTGAAGTAGCCTGAGACGATGATGTTGGCCGCGTCAGCTATGATGCCGCTGCTTATATAGTTCTCGAGCAGATCCAGTATTGACATCACTGAGTTTGAGTTTGGGGTGAAGGTAGGTGTTTACAAGAAATATCTCTACCGCGGGCACACTCATTGTGCTGGCAATAGACACAGTATTGATGGAGGAGCGGGTAGAATGTAAAGGGATGACTCTAGCTGATAGTGCTAAGGAGACGTAGGTGGCCAGGCCACCTTGCGGATGTCCATACTTCGCTATCCTGGTTGCTGGGGTAACGAAACACATATAGCCCTGCAGGTGAAATGGTTCCTTCAGCCAGGTTTCCTGCATTAATATGATGTCAAAGGTGCTGATATAATGGATGAAATCAGAGTCCTGAACTTTGGAGAGGAGGCTGTTAACGTTCCATGAGCACATATGGAGGGTCTCCTTTATCGATGTCGAGCCCATCTTTTTATCTGAGGTTTGTCACCCTTGCCTGTTGCAGTTGTTGATTGTTTTTGAAAACCACCTTAAGTCGTCATTATTTGAGAAGAGGTTGACTGAGGTGGTAGATTTTTGTGGCAGAGATTCCCCTCTTACAGTCCTGGAGGAACTTGAGTTTGCCAGAGAACAGCACGAGCGCTCCTGAGTACAGAGCGTGTTTCCCAGCACTGGGGGCCTCGTACTAAAGCAAGCTCCAGTGATAGCAGGGGAGTTGGTTAGCCAACCTCACACTACATGGTAATACTGATACCCCAGCATTCGAAGGTTGTACTTTCTCCTAGGATTGTCTGGGCAATCAGACTTGTCTTCCATGTGGCTTAAGGGGGTTCGGGAGCAGTGGTGTTAGTTGGGAGGAGAAAATCAACTGCTAGAAGATCAGTTGAGCTGAGGCCACTTGTTGAAGGGATATGTTCGAGTAGCCGAAGAATGTTCCCCCTGTTCAGAATGTCACCAGATCCTTTGGATTTATATTGAGGGTGAAAGATTCATCAGTTGGTGGTTGGCGAATCTACTGGGGTCATGAATTTCTGCAGAGGATGCCGAAGGGACCCTGGGGAAGAGTCCTCTCCCTGGTTCCAGCAATTGTTAGACCTGCTGGTTGTGGCGTTTTCTGCTTGTGCGTGATATGTGGGGCTAGGAGGTGTAATAGTTGCTCTCAGGGCCTGAGGAGGAGGAGATGTTAGCAGGGCCAGGGAGAAGTTGGGGGAAGTTACTGTTGTGGATTGACCGTGACTTCTGGGAAAGTACAGTTCGGAGTTTCCCTGTGTTGCCCGCCCCTTCTGCAGACCAAGGGTGGTTGCTTTGGGCAGCGTTCTTCTGCTTTGTGGCCAAATTCAGGGATGGAACCACTGAGATTGTTGTTGGGGCAGATGACCCGGGGGACATAACTTCTTTGGAGGCCCAGATGTCAGGTATTGTTAGTTTGGGTGCTGCATCTGGGATTACTCCATTCCCTGTGATTCGCTTCTTGTGGCCTTTCCTCCGCTGACTGCGTCTCTGCTTGGCATTGAGGTTCACCATGGCATTGCTGTCCCCAGGGCTGCCAGATAGGAGTATATCCCTTGAAGGTGAACGTACGGTTACTGTTGGAGTCGGGTTACAAGAGTTTGCGATTACTGGAGTCTCCTGGAAGGAGTCTTTTGCTATGTCATCACTTTTTGTTCCCAGGCCAATGGTCGTGGTCTTGAGTGAGTCCAAGTGAGTCTTTCCCAGAAGTTGTGTGGAAAGGCCAGGAGAGGGATGCAAGTGTGGGTGCTGGCTGGCAGCTCCCGTCTTTAGAGATGCACAGAGGTTGGTTAGCATCAAAGGTAGCGTGGATAGTTTGTCAATTATGGGGCCACATAGGCAGCTTGTAGGAAAGTTCATGGAGTTTTCTTGTGGTTGCATAAAAAGGGATTTGAGAATGCCTAATTTCTCATCAATGCCTGCTACGAAAACTGCCAAAGTGTTGAGTAGGGTTACCTGAACGTCCATTTTGCCCGATTGGTAGTGAAGTGCTTCGACTAGGAGCTGCATGGTGTTGAGCAGGGAGGCCCAGGTGCCATCCATGTGTGGATTAAGACGGTTTGAGGCAGGGTCCCGTCTAGTTGTTGATGTGGCGCTGGTGTTAATGCTTGCTCTAGTCCTTGTACTGTCATTGGGAGACGGTTGGCTTAGAAGTGGAATGGCCATGTTTTTTCTTGGTTCGTCATCTGGAGGTTGCTGGCTAGGCTCTAAGGTGAGACTAGTGGCAGAAGGGGAGTCTTGAGAATATACAACAAGCATATCTTCCCACTCCTAAGTGTTTAGGTAAGATAGGGTGCCTGCATCCGCTCCTGTATGGAGGCCCTCTGATATCATTTTTACTGAGGGAGGTAAGGGGGAGGGGGCAGGACATCCATCTTTTGATGTGCTTTCCAGGCAGCCAACGTCGGAGGCCATCAGAGGTAAGGCTGTTCCACGTCGTTAACAAAATTGGGCTGCGCCGCTTTCAGTCCACGTAGCGCAAGATGGATTTGGTGGGCCGCACTTTGTTGGGGGGAAGTCCACCATGACTTTGCTGGTATCCGTCTGGGATCCTCGTGCACCTCTGCCCTGGCGAGTTTAGCATATTGCCCCACAGGTGTTGAGATTGTGCTAGCTGCTGGAGGTTGAGCAGAGATTGGGCTTGAGGAAGCCCCCGTTGTGGCTGAGTTGTTTCTTGATGGGAGGCTTTCTGCTGTGTGAGTGAAGATCAATAGAATTAGGGGTGACTGCAGCCCCTTTGTGTCATTGCTATTGGAGATAAAGACAGGTCTGCCGTTTTTAAGAAATGAAAACTTGGTGTTGATTTTCAGTTGGGAATTGGTGGGGCGTTTTTTTGATTGTTCCAGACTGTATCTCGGTACCAGACTGTGCCCAGCATGAGGTTGCTCTTCTGGACCTCCTTGGAGTGGGTCTGACTCAATCTCAATAAAAGGTGAGGTAGTCTGGGCCTCAAGATGGCAGTCCTGAGCTTGTGATCTCCACTTCCTTTTTCCCATAGCGATTTTGTGGGGGGGGTATCTTCCTTGTTTTGCCTGACCGCATGGTCATGTGATTTCTTCCCAGCACTTCCTTCCCTTTTTTAGCCTTCTATGATGCCTGTAGTTTCCTGCTAGTGGGGTTATTGTGGTAGTGGAAGTCGAAGTGGAGGCGTGGGGAAGTTGTGCTGTCACTCTCAAGAGCAATGGGCTCTGCTGAGGTAGAGTCAGATGAGGCCTGAGGTGTGTGGAGAACTTGACCCTGGTGCTGCTGCTGGTGATGTTGCTGACTGGCAAGTGAGGCTCACCAGCCGTCCGCAAGCCGCACCTGCCCTAGGAGGGCTGCTTCCGCGGATGCTGGGGCACACCCTTTGCGGTGACTGGGTACAGTCAGTGCACTTGCCTTGCACTGCACGCAGAGGGGCCCGACCAGCCCTCTTCTCTCGGCCTCGCCCTGCCTGTTTGTCGGTGCCACCGGGGGCCTGCACGGGGTTAGGGTTGGGGAGGATCGGGGAGGCCAGGTGCTGAGGAGCCAAAGGCTCTAGAGCATGGGGGCACTGTCAGTGGTGAGGCAGAATCCCAGAGCAGGTGTGAGGGGAGGGCCCCAACCGCAGGGCGGTGACAGGTGGGGCAGGGGAACCGGCGAAGATGGAGGGGAGAGGGGCAGAGCTGAAAGAAAGGGAGGCTGAGCTGGAGGAACCGGGAGGCAAAGGGGCAGAGGGATGGTGCACATGTCGGCGGCGGCAGGATGGTGAGCCGGTGGGTGCAGGGGAGTGGCACCCTGCACCACTTGCCTCAGCACCTCCACAGTGCCCACAGTGCCCAGTGTCCGACCAGTCAGTCAGCCTGGCCCTGGCCCTGTCTCTGACCCCGACACCAACCCAGGCACTACTCCTGCACCCGTTCACCCGTGCCCCGCACACTGCACACGCATGCAGTGTCGACCTATCCCCCTCACCGCCTCCTCCCTAACCAGTGCCTCAAACGCGGGCATGGGTGGGGTGGCGATCCAGCAGTGTTCCAGGGGTTCTGGCGGTGCCTCCCAGCAGTGCCTGCCGACAGCACCCCAGCAGAACACAGGGTACGGCAGGACACAAGTCGTGGGTGCGGGTGCTCCTCATTTCAAACTCGCGGGCGTTTGGCACAACAGCACAGCTTGGCTGACCAGTGCTAAAGTGCAAGTGCCCCCTGTATAAATTTCCTGAATAAATTGTGATTATGATTGGTTATCCCTGATTGGCATATTTGGTTTACTATTAAATCCCTAGCAAAGTGCACTAGAGGTGCCCAGGGCCTGTAAATCAAATTCTACTAGTTGGCCTGCAGCACTGACTGTGCCGCCCACATGAGTAGCCCTGTAAACATGTCTCAGACCTGCCACTGCAGTGTCTGTGTGTGCAGTTTTGCACTGCCAAATTGACCTGGAAAGTGTATCCACTTGCCAGACCCAAACCTTTCTTTTTACTACCTGTAAGTCACCTGTAAGATAGGCCCTAGGTAGCCCCATGAGCAGGGTGCAGTGTTTTTAAAAGGTAGGGCATGTACTGGTGTGTTTTACATGTCCTGATAGAGAAATACTGCCAAATGCAGTTTTCACTATTGCAACTCTCTGCCATAGGTTAACATGAGGACTGCCTTTAAATATCTTTTAAGTGCAATTTCCCAATGGGAACAGATAGAGATGTAGAGTTTGGGGTCACTGAACTTACAATTTAAAAATACATCTTTTGGTATGGTTGGTTTTTAGATTGTCTGTTTGAAAATGCCACTTTTAGAAAGTGGGCATTTTCTTCCTTAACCGTTCTGTGCCTCTGCCTGCCTGTGGAATCCACGTCTGGGTCAGACTGACTGATGGGCTGTTTGTAAATTCCCTCTAGACAGTAACACAAAGGGAGGTGAGGTGTGCCCTGTATTAGACCTGACAGCCTTAGGATGGTCACCCCTAACTTTTTGACTGCCTCCCTCCACTTTTTGGACACTGTTTTTTGCTGGTTTTATGAGTCTGCACACTTTACCACAGCTAACCAGTGCTAAAGTGTATATGCTTTATCCCTTGAAACATGGTGACATTGGTTAATACCCAATCAGCTTATTTAATCTACTTGTAAAACCCCAGTAGAGTGCACTACATGTGCCCAGGGCCTGTAGATTAAATGCTGCCAGTGGGCCTGCAGCACTGATTGTGCCACCCACACAAGTAGCCTCTTAACCCAAGGGTGGCCAGAACCCAGCAGCTCAGCCACCCAGTGCACGGCCACTGTGGTTTTGCAGTTACTGCAGATGTGAGAGGCTCCAAGGAGGCACCCATCAGCCCAGCTATTGTGCCAGCACCACCTGCCAAGGCCAAGAAGGGTCCGCCACCTAGCAAAGGCAAGAAGAGGACACCAGCCAGCAAGGAGAAGGAGGCACAACCAGCCAGCAAGGGCAAGAAAAAGACAGCAGCTGGCAGAAGCAAGAAGGCACCACCATCTGCCAAGGGCAGGAAGGGGCACACAACACTAGCCATGGCACTTCAGCCGTCCAAGACTACATGTGAAGGCCTGGGGGCTACCACCACCACTGCCAGCACCGCCACCTGCACCAAGGCCAGCACTACCACATGCCCCGCCGCCAGCAGCACCACTGCCAGCAGCAGCAGCCCCAGTGGGCAGCCGTCGGAGGCTGCAGGTGAAGGCCTGGAGGCCACCACCACCACTGCCAGCAATGACACCTGCACCGCGGCCAGCACCGCCAAATGCCCCGCTGCCAGCACTGCCACATGCCCCGCTGCCAGCAGCAGCAGCCCAGGTGGGCAGCCGTCCTAGGCTGCAGGTGAAGGCATGGAGGCTATCACCACCACTGCCAGCACCGCCACCTGCAGCGCAACTGGCATCCACTGAGCAGCCGTCACCACCGGCGAGCAGTATGTAGTGGTGACTACATGGGCTGCATTGCGTCCTGGCCCCTGCAACACCTGTCGGTGTGACACACAGGTGAGAGACTGTGACCTTGCCCCATCCAGGATGAAGCACACTGGGCACAAGGCCCCCTCCAGAACCAGTGTTAGAAGGCATCCACTCAACGCATCCTTGCCGGGTGAAGCACACTGGGCACAAGGCCCCCTCCAGAACCAGTGGAAGAAGCCATCCACTCACTGCATCCTTGCCAGGATGAAGCACACTGGGCACAAGGCCCCCTCAAGAACCAGTGGAAGAAGCCATCCACTCACCCCTTCCTTGCCAGGATGAAGCACACTGGGCACAATGCCCCCTCCAGAACCAGTGGAAGAAAACATCCACTAGAGAGACTGTGGCCTTGCACTCCCCAGGACCAAGCAGTGGGCAAACCACCCACTTGAGAGACTGTGGCTTTGCACTCCCCAGGACCGAGCAGTGGGCAAACCACCCACTTGAGAGACTGTGGCCTTGTACTCCCCAGGACCAAGCAGTGGGCAAACCACCCATTTGAGAGACTGTGGCCTTGCACTCCCCAGGAACAAGCAATGGGCATGGAGACCCTCCATGCCAGTGGCATTGTACCATCTTCAGGCTAAGGTGCTCGTCTCCCTGAGGTTCCTGTGTGTTTTTCGACCTGATGCCCCTTCAGTGTTCTCTCCGCATTGAGGCAGGAGTCAAATGTGGCCTTGGCCTATGTGGTTTGGCCCAGTGGGCCACGGACATTTTGGAGTGGGCATTGTCCCTCCTTTTGTATGTATTGTAAACATTGTACATACTGTTTATTTCTTTAATAACATATTTTTCAAAATGTATAATATACCACTCATTTGACTCCATTCCTTTTGTCCTTGCGTTATTCCTGAGGGTTACGGGGTATATATGTAATGTTGTTGCATCTGTTTGTGTGTATGGTGTTGGTGGTGGGGGTGTTGCGTGTTGCGTTTGTGTGTGTTGCTCTCTTTTTCCTCCCTCACTCCCTTGTGTGCTAGGTACAGTACTCACCATGGTTGTCTTCGCCGGCGTTTGTGTTCCTGGTGTATGAGAAGGTACACCAGCATGGGGAACACCTGTAGTTCGGGCTCCATGGTGTCGTGGTTCTTCCTTGAGTGTCGAGAGGTGAGTTGTTTCCCTTCAGAGTACTGTTTCCACTGTGCATTCGATGGCATTGGTACCACCCCGGAAAAGGTGGCGGATAGGTGTGTTGTAATGCAGTAGGTGGTACATTGTCTTCTGCCTGACTGTTGGCGGTCACCTGCGCGGTGTTTGTTGCTACCACTGTGGTGGTCGGTGTGTTAAAGTGGCTGTTTGTGTTGGTGGTTTCCGCCGTGGTCATGATTCAAATTTTTTTAGCGCCGGCCTGTTGGTGGTGTTACCGCTGCTTTATCTCTGACCTCCAGAGTTGTAATGAGGGCCAAAGTGTTTTCATATTTGTCCCGAAGGGGAGTTCACCTCGCATTACTACAGGAAACGCATTTACAACAGAAAGAGAGGCAAGCTCTAAAGAGGAAGTGGAGGGGTCAGCTGTACTATACAACATATTCAGCATTTGCTAGAGGGGTTCTAATCTGGGTCAAACCCGGGGTCCCGTTTCAGTGTACTGATCATATGGTGGACACACAGGAGTGCTTTTTGGCACTCTGAGGTCGCCTAGACGGGAAAGACATCACTATTAATAACATTTATGCCCCGAAAGTCAATCATACAGGTTTCTTTAATGAATTATCCCGGCAATTAGCTTCCTAAATCACAGGGAAAGTACTGATAGGAGGTGACTTCAACTGCGTAAGTGACCCTGACAAGGACAGGTCTCACCTGCTGCTAGATGGGACAGTGATCAGTAAACTTGCTCACACATTTAATGGCTGTGAGAAGAATTGTAACTTTATTGGTACCTGGTGAGTGTTAAACCCCCAAGTGTGGGAATATTCATATTTCTCCCCGTATACGATTTGCATGTAAGGTTAGACACATTTTTTAGCTCACCATCATTACATCAGAAAATACGCAATGTAGAATATCTCACCAGAACTATTTCTGATCACAACCCAGTACTACTGTATTTATGCTGGGGCACTGACCCTCCTCACATACCCACATGGAAGATTAGGCCTGGGGTGCTGCTGGATCCTCCCTTAAGGTGGCAAATAGGTACATGTATCACATAATATTACCAAGAGAACAAAGAGCCTGACTCCTGTGGCTTAGAATGGGCCACCTTTAAAACGGTCCTCAGGGGCCGCTGTACAGCAGAATCAGTGGGGGTACGCCGAACTTTACTGCGGGAAGATCAAGCCGCGGAGGCTAAGTTGAAGCAAGTGGAAGTTGAGCTGACGGAGGGGTTGGTGGATGAAGAGGCTTTACTAAAGGCCCAGGAGCAGGTTACAAGCCTACTGGAACATCTCCACTGTCAAGTCTACCGAAATTAAATGATAAAAACACATGCAACAAGGGGTAAGGCAGGGAAACTACCTACTATGCAGGTCTCTATAAATATAAGTCACAGGTCACCCCCACTGAAATTAAAGCATTCCTGCAACCCCTAGTCTTCCCTAGACTAGAGCTGGAAGAATCAGAATCATTGGGGGGGATATAACACTCCCAGAGGTACGGGCAGCAATACAAAATTTAGCAAGAAGGAAAACACCAGCAACGGACGGGCTCCTGGTAGAGTTCTATGCAACATTCGTAGAGCAGGTAGCACCTACATTGTTTGCCGTGTACAATGAGGCCAGACAACTACAAATCCTTCCGTCAGCGACCAGAGAGACACAGATGGTCCCCCTGTTAAAACCGGGGGAAATAATGCAAGACATGAAGGCCTACCACCCACTGTCCATTCTCAACAAAGATTATAAAATTCTCAGTAGAGTCTTAGCCACCTGGCTGGGAGCCCATATACCACAGCTGATCCACAGGACCAAACGGGCTTTATCCCGAATCATAACACAACCCAAAATATCTGTTAGCTATTGCTGATACTAGAGAAAACCCTGCCCATAGCACCACAGGCAGCAATAATAACTACTGTATTGACATTGAAAGCATTTGACAACCTAGAATGGAACTTCCTGGAGGAGGTACTAGTTAGGTTTGATATGGGTAATGGATTCTTATGCTGAGTCAAACTATTATATGCAGAGGTACAAGCAAGAGTTAAAAATGGTACATATATTTTGCGGAGTTTTGAAATAGAGCGGGAAACACGTCAGGGTTGCCCATTGTCGCTGATATTGTTTGCCCTGGGGTTGGAGCCCTTGGTGCTCCAAGCTCACCTGGGGACTGATTACAGGGGCCCGAAGATATTGTCTGAGCAGCAACATATTGCATTATATGTGGATGACATTCTGACATTCCTACGGGATAGGGACCTGGAGGGAGAGCAATTATTGCTGTACTCCTTCGGAGAGATGTCAGGCCTTCGGGTAAACTGGGAGAAGACACACTTATTCCTGGTCCGCCCAGATGCCCACTGTCAGGAATAAGTAGAGGCGCAGTCCAGGTCACGCACAGAATTCTGCTGCACAACTCTGCAGCGCTTTATGCACACTACTGGTCATTCCCGCTTGTTCCAAGAATGGCAATCAGCGTCGTCTGCCCTGTGGTAAAGCTCAAGTAGCTGCAGGTTCAGGGCATTTGTTGTCAAGATGCACTTATCAGTGTTATCCTATGAAAGGACTACATGTCCCATGTTTTTAGAGGCAGCAGCCATCTTGGGGTGTGGCAGGCCTATAAAGCCCAGCCACACCCAAGAACGTTGCTCACTATTTTGAAGACTTCGATACAGCCAGACCTTGTGGAGGTTTCTCTGGAAAAGTCCAGAGTTTCTGAATGGCAGAGAATCGTCTAACCAGAGTCAATGGTGCATCCAAAAATTAGTAGGTTGTACTCGTAGCAGTAAGGCCTTGCAAAAATCCAAGTTTGGAGGTAGTTAATACTTCCAAGAGGTAATGCGCTTTGTGCGCACGTGATTCATGTTTTTTTCCGTTCATAGGTGTAAAGCGCTCTTTTGGCTCAGTGATTTAAAGCGATTCAGTTCACAGAGACAACGCGCTTAGTGCAACTGTGATTCAAGGTGCTTCCGTTCACAGGTGTAAATCACTTTTTTGGCTCTGTGACTCAAAGCGTTTCAGTTCACAGAGATAACGCGCTTAGTGCACATGTAATTCATGGTTCTTTCCGTTCACAGATGTAAAATGCTCTTTTGGCTTAGTAATTCAAAGCATTTCAGTTCAGAGAGGAAAATGTTTTATGTGCACAAGTAATTCAAGGTGTTTTAGTTCCTAGATATAAAGCACTTCCTGGTGTTATTAAGTAAGGTGCTTTAGGTTTTGATTAGTAAAACCTTTTGTCAGTTATTATTATGTGAAAGTATTTTGGAGATAAAACTAATCAAAGTTTTCTTGACCTTTGAATAACTTTAGATATGAAAAAACATTTAAGTCTTTGAGATTTTCTAAGTCATGATCAAAGGTTTATGATGTGAATACATAAATGTTACAGGATTGATATTCTGTTGAAAATCATAGTTTAACGTTATTGCCATCTCTTGAATCTGAGGTCGTGTTTTCACAAGGGGCTTCGCCCCCATTTTAGAAGAGGTTTCCACCTGATATCTCAGAGACACATTTAGTCAAGAGTCTATAAACGACTTACGTTTTTCTATGAATGACTAAATGCATATTGTTCTAACCTTTCCTTTTCAGATCTCTCTCCCTGCTGTTCCCTTCCCTAAATTCCCTTCCCCCGACTGGCTTCACCATAACTCTGTGCTATAATAGCTTTCTGAGTTGGTGACACCGGGAGGTGGACCTTTTGTTCAGCAACGTGCAGATCCCAAGGAAAGGACACCGTGACACCCCCCCCAGTGATCCACGACAACATCCACTGGGAACTGCGTCAGATTACATATTTGGGAGTAAGAGTATATCATGACTATTCAGAAATGCTACAAGGTAACATCGGCAGAGCACTGGGTTCCCTAAAAAAGCCTATGGACTTTTGGAAAACACTGCCATTATCTGTCATGGGACGAGCGGCCCTGATAAAGGTGGTAGCATTGCCACGACTACTCTATTACTTTGGTACCTATTAAAATACAGCATGCAGTGATCAAGGAATTGGACAGCATGACCTTGTCCTTTATATGGGATACAGGGTTAAAAAAGGTGGCTTTGGCCATGTTGCCACTTCCCACTTCCACTGGCAGACTGGCAACACCTAGCTTTGAAGACTACTATGTGGTGGCGCAGCTACAATATTTCACACTGTGGATGAGGAGCCAGCGGAACCCTCAGAATGAGAGACGCTTGGTTACACCTCCAATGTCCAAACTTATCCGAGGACTTCTGGGGCTCAACAAACTAGGACCATGGGAGACGAAGGAACAAATGGCGGTGGCATACTGCTGCCATAGATGCCTCCAAAAAACAGGGACTAAATGCCCTTACTCGGCGGAACTCCTGCTTGATTCCTTAGCCACACTAATCCACAGTGCTCACAGAATGGGACTACACTACCTCGAGGAAACAGGGGTTTGCCAGTTAGGAGACCTATATAGAGATGGAACACTGCTCCACTTCCACAAATTACAGGAGGAATTTGATCTTAGGCCACAGTATTTCTTGGTACATGGGGCCATTATGACCACATTACAGCAGCTAACGGCGTCCGCCGGGGTCATAATGAGGGCCAAAGTGTTCCAGAGCAAATTGCAATACTTTGAAAAAGAACTCCAATACTTTGGACATATCATTGAAAAAGGAACAAGAAAAATGTAACCTAAGAAAATAGTGGCTATTCTACGAATGGAACCTCTGAAAATGCAAACAGAAGTCAGAATGTTTCTGGGGATGGTTGGCTACTATAGTCAGTGAATATCCAACTTTTCCTTGGATCTAAGCCTTCATTGAGGCTGACGCACAGAGATGGCACTGATCCGGTTCTTTGGGACAACAAATGCATGAAAGCTTTCCTAAATCTGAGAGAGAGTTTCTGTCATTCCCGGGTACTGTTAATGCCTGATTATACCAATATCTTTACTTTGTTTGGCAGTGAGAAGGGGGGCTGTGTTCTCTCTGTGGTTACCCAATTGCCTTGAGATGCAAGAAGGTCAATGGCCTGCTATCAATTACCATTAATACTGTTGCTGCTGGGCTGCTTGGTTGTTTGAAATTAGTGGCAGCTGTGAGTGCAAGCCTTGAGTGGTGTGAATTCATAGTGACGGGACATTCTTTAACTATTATGGTCCCTCACTCCGTCTTGCTTAACAAAACCAAACCTCAGTATATGACCAACAGCCAGCCTGTTGGCAGTACTTTCCTCCATATTAACGGCGTCCGCCGGGGTCATAATGAGGGCCAAAGTGTTCCAGAGCAAATTGCAATACTTTGAAAAAGAACTCCAATACTTTGGACATATCATTGAAAAAGGAACATGAAAAATGTAACCTAAGAAAGTAGAGGCTATTCTACGAATGGAACCTCTGAAAATGCAAACAGAAGTCAGAATGTTTCTGGGGATGGTTGGCTACTATAGTCAGTGAATATCCAACTTTTCCTTGGATCTAAGCCTTCATTGAGGCTGACACACAGAGATGGCACTGATCCGGTTCTTTGGGACAACAAATGCATGAAAGCTTTCCTAAATCTGAGAGAGAGTTTCTGTCATTCCCGGGTACTGTAAATGCCTGATTATACCAATATCTTTACTTTGTTTGGCAGTGAGAAGGGGGGCTGTGTTCTCTCTGAGGTTACCCAATTGCATTGAGATGCAAGAAGGTCAATGGCCTACTATCAATTACCATTAATACTGTTGCTGCTGGGCTGCTTGGTTGTTTGAAATTAGTGGCAGCTGTGAGTGCAAGCCTTGAGTGGTGTGAATGCATAGTGACGGGACATTCTTTAACTATTATGGTCCCTCACTCCGTCTTGCTTAACAGAACCAAACCCCAGTATATGACCAACAGATGATTAACTAAATACTAGCAGCAGGTTTTGCATCCAATAATGTGTTGATTAAAACGTGCCAGGTTTTGAATGCCAGTACATTGCTACCAATGCCTGAAAGTGATGTATGTGATAAAACTGAGTGTGACTGTCTTGATTGAGTTGGAGAGTCAATTGCCCTTACCAGCCCAAATGAGAGTAACTATTTTTACAGATAGGCAATATGACTTTGGTATGGTCCATGAATTTAGACATATATGATCATAAAGAGGTTTCATGATCCCACCTGGCTCTCCTATCCATTATGGGGAACATGTGAGAAGACTGCTGGAGGCCTTGTTGTTGTTATAAAATGTGCAGCACGCAGGTGTGATAATTGTTATGTCACTGTTGACAATAGATATGCAGATTGTGGGAGGCTGGTCTTGTTTGTAGTGGGTACCTTGGGTACTTACAACTTATATAAGGTCCAGTTATTCTTTATTAGTGAAGTAGTGGTGTTCTAGCAGCTTAGGCTGATAGAGGTAGCTATAGCAGAACAGCTTAGGCTGAACTAGGAGACATGCAATGCTCTTGCAATACTACTTATAGTTACACAGTACTTATACACAAGTAAGGACAATACTCAGTGTTACCAAAAATAAAGGTAGTTTATTTAGGTGACACAGTGCCACAAATATCATAGAGGCAATACTCCTTTTGGAGGTAAGTATTATACACAATATATACACTACACACCAAAATAAGGTAAGTAATTAGACAGAGGATAGTGCAAACAATAGGAAATGCTATAGAGTGCAATGGGAGGTCTAGGGGCAACACAAACCATATAATCAGAAAATGGAATGCGAATCACGAATTCCCCCCTAGACAAGTGTGGTGTGTGCAGAATTGCTGGGAAACTAAGAATACAGTAAAGGTAAGTAAATTACCCCACTCCAGAGCTCAAAAAAGCAGGAGTAAAGTACTGCAAGTTTCCTTAGAACACACTACACCTCGTGATTGGAATTATTACAATAACCAACCAAGTCTGCAAACAACAACTACTGGATTCCTGGACCTGAATACATGCTAAAGAAGGGGACCAAGTCCAGAAGTCGAAAGATGTTGCAGGAAGGACAGGAGTCCCTGCCAACCCAGAAGAGGGTGCAGAGTCCCCGGTTGGACGAAGACTGCAGAAATGAACTCTAGGAAGATGCCAGCGGGTTCCTGCATGACGAAATGGATGTCCCACAATGTGTAGATGGACGCAGACATGATTTCGTGTTGGAAGTCCCCAAGAAGCCCTGGTTACGACAACGTTGCGTTTTGTGTCAAACTGGTGCTGGATGGACCCAGGAGGGATCTGGGGGCCTTAACTCTGTGTGAGGAGGAGATGAGGCTCTCAGCACTTTAGAGAACCCTCAGAACACCAGACAGCACCCACAGGACTCCCAGGACACGGAGACAAAGGAGGTGCAAAATGCGGTTGGTGCAGCACTACAAAGAAGGGTCCCACATCGCAGGAGGTCAACTCAGCGAGTTGAGCATCACAGGATGGAGGCTGTACACAAAGGAATTTGTAAATAGTGCACAGAGGCTTCAGGAGGTGAAGAAGACACAGTGCACAGGGGTACTGACGTACTCTGCGAAGGCAAAGTCTTTCCTCCTCCAAATTGCATCAGCAGGACCTCCGGACAGTCTGTGTCGATGGGGTCCACCCTCTGTGTTCCAAGGAGCACGCTCGTCGCTGTGAGAGGAGTCCAAGAGTACCGGTCGTCGACTTAGAAGGGGCCTGTGTGAGCAGGGGAGTGACTCCGTCAACCCACAGGAGATTTCTTTGTCCTTCTGGTGCAGGGTGAAGACAGGGAGTCCTCAGAGTGTGCACACCATGGAAACTGTTGCAGTTGCTGGCTGGAGCTGAAGTTGCAGAGGAAAAGTATCCCCTGTGGATACATTGTTGTAGTTACAGTGGTTCCTGGAACAGGCTGTGGTTGATCCGAGGTCAGAGGATGAAGTAGTAGTTACAGAGGATTACTGCTGACAACTTGCAAGTAGAATCTGAAGAGAACCCACAGGAGAGACCCTAAATAGCCCTGAGAGGGGGATTGGCTACCTTATCTGGTAAGGACATGTCAGGAAGGGTCTCTGACGTCACCTGCTGGCACTGGCCACTCAAAGCACTCCAGATTGCCCACACACCTTGCAAAGCAAGATGGCTGAAGTTTGGGACACACTGGAGGAGCTCTGAGCTCCACCCCTAGGGTGGTGATGGACAGGGGAGTGGTCAAACCCCTTTCCTTTGTCCAGTTTCTCGCCAGAGCAGGGGACGAGGGGTCCCTAAACAGGTGTAGACTGGCTTATGCAACAAGGGCACTATTTGTGCCCTTCAAAGCATTCCCAGAGGCTGGGGAAGGCTACCCCTCCCCAGCCTGTAACACCTATTTCTAAAGGGAGAGGGTGTAACACCCTGCTCCCAAAGGAAATGCTTTGTTCTGCCTTCCTGCGACTGAGCTGCTCAGACCCCTGGAGGGCAGAACCCTGTCTGTGAGGTGGCAGCAGGTGTAGCTGCAGTGCAAGACTCAGAGAGCTGGTTTGGCAATACTGGGGGTCCTTAGTGGAGCCCCCATGATGCATGGACTTTGATCCCCAATACCAGATTTAGAATGGGGGGACAATTTCATGTTCTTAGACACCTTACATGGCCATATTCGGAGTTACCATTGTGAAGCTACATATAGGTATTGACCTATAAGTAGTGCACACATGTAATGGTGTACCCGCACTCACAAAGTCCTGGAAAATGACCCTGAATTATATGGGGGCACCTTTGTAGTGCAAGGGTGCCCTCACACTTAGTAAATTTGCAATTAACCTTCAGCAAGTGAAGGTTAGACATATAGGTGACTTATAAGTTACTTAAGTGCAGTGAAAATGGCTGTGAAATGGTGTGTGCACTATTTCACGCAGGCTGCAATGGCAGGCCTGTGGAAGGGTTTGTCTGAGCTCCTTATGGGTTGCAAAAGAAATGCTGCAGCCCATAAGGATCTCCTGGAACCCCAATGCCCTGGGTACCTAGATACCAAATACTAGGGACGTATAAGGGGGTCCAGTGTGCCAATTGAAATTGTTAAATGAAGTCACTAGCCTATAGTGACAAATTTAAATCAGAGAGAGCATAAACACTGAGGTTCTGGTTAGCAGAGCCTCAGTGACACAGTCAAGCACTACTGAGAACACATACATTAGGCCAGAAACTACGAGCACTGGGGTCCTTGGTAGCAGGATCCCAGTGAGACAGGCAAAATACACTGACATATAGGTTTTCATCTATGAGCACTGGGGTCCTGGCTAGCAGGATCCCAGTGATACAGTAAAAACACACTGACACACACTCACAAACAGGACAAAAGTGGGGATAACCATGCTAGAAAGAGGCTACCCTGTCACACAGATATAGTGGTACACTATTTTGCAATTGTGCTGGTACATTTAATGGAACATTCACAAATTCGTCTCAAGAGGACGCTGTCTTTTCAATGTTTACGTCTATAGCTGACGCATGTGAAGAACTGGATGTTTTGCAGGAAAATGTTACTGAAGAAGAACAGCATGGTTGGATCAGAGCAGGGTGTGCAATGTATGAAAATGACATTTGGCTTTCAGCAGAAGGGAGACCAGTGTTGTCAGACTGTTTACTATCTCCCATGACACATCAATTTCATGGCTTCACACACCTAGGTAGGCATGTGGTTCTTAAGTTCAGACAAAATTGGCTCAATCCCAGATTTAAGGCTCATGAAGGGGAACTTTGTCATTATTGTGTAACATGCCAACAGTTGAATGTAAGGAAATAAACACCAGTTACACTGAGTCATGTAAGGGAGTTTAGATGGTCCCTTCAACCAGATGCAGATAGACTGCGGAAAAAAGGCCTGTTTGTAATGGGCTGACATTTGTCCTAGTTATAGTGTGTATTTTCTCTTAGTGGTGGAAGCCTACTAAAACTAAGTGAAATGAAAGTCTCACTGTAGCTAAACTGTTGTTTAGGGAACTAGTACTGTGATACAGAATACCAGTTTCTAAACTTTAACATTGAGATCATTAAGATGTTGTGTGCAGCATTACAAGTAGAGCAGACTTTGCATTGCAGCTATGGCCATGAAGCATCTGGCACAGTAGATCAACTCAATGGCACAATCAAGTCCCGATTTGCAAAAGTCTGTGCATCCATTTCACTGAAATGGCAGACTGTTTTCCTTTGGTGTTGATGAGCCATCAAAGTATACCTGACAGGAAAACAGGTTTATCATCCCACAAGATACTCATGGGAAGAACTATGACATTGCCTACTGTACCTGCAAATGCACTTGTGAACATAACAGCTGACATGGTACTTGATGACTGCAAAGGATTGGCTGGTGTGGTGCGTTCTGTCTCTCAACAGGTTGAAGCTGTCACTGCAAACCCACATCAAGAGCAGTGCCATGACCTTAGCTCCAGTGATTGGGTGCTGATAAGGAAGCATGTGAGAAAGTCCTGTCTGGAGACAAGGTGGAAAGGCCCATACAAGGTGATTTTAATCATAAACCCTGCTATTAAATATGCCAGAGTGCCAAACTGGGGCCCATATTTATACTTTTTCAGTGACGCATTTGTGCCGCTTTTTGATGCAAAAGCAGCGCAAACTTACAAAATACAATTGTATTTCGCAAGTTTGCGTAACTTTTGCGTAACATAATGACGCAAATGCGGCGCTAAAAAAGTATAAATATGGGCCTGGGTGTGTGCTTCATATAGGTAGGAAGCAAGAGATCCAAAACCAAAAACAGTGGTGAATGTACCACCATAAATCATCCAAGTCACACGATAGCAAAGAGAAAAAAGGGGTGAAGAACTGTTGACAGGTGAAGAAATCCAATTGTCGAATAACTTACAAAGTGGCATTGTGGCTATTGGTGTAGAAGGTGGTGAAGCAAGAACTCAATCAGAAGTGACAGTCGAGACACCTTCATGACTACAAGAAGATCAGGAGAAGGAACAAGCACTTAATCAAGAACAGGAAGAAGAAGAAATGCACACCGTGGTGAAGGGCCAAGAAGCTATTGCTGAAATAAATTAAAGTCAAGTGTGCCAGTTGGTTCAACACCGCCAACAATTGATGAGGAAACAGGATCAATTGGTATAAATGATACAGAAGAAGATAATCAACACTAAGAAGAGCTAAAAGAGCCAGACTACCTTGTCAAAGATATTCTGCACCTGAATGGACTTACTATCAGAGCCAAGTGCTAAATATCCCAATATCACATTTGCTTGCCTGGAATAAAGAATTGCCTAAACCCCCTTGAAACTATTCAAAGCTAAATACTAGTTCTGAAAACCTCAATAAATGAACTGTGCTGATAGACTGAAACAAAAACTGATAAGTTGTCAAATAGAAAAAAGATTTACCTAATCCAGAGGCAGCAGAAGAACAGTAAGGGTAACATTTTAGAAGAAAACAGAGTAGGGTTATTGAAGACTAGATGACGATTGCTGTCTGAAAAGCTGCAAGAAAACAACCTGAATTGCAAGAAGAAAAGAAACATAAAGACTGCAATGAAATTAAGACTCCAACTTTGATGTTACACTTATGGTTTTGAAAGATCTGACTTAATACAAATGTGTATAATAACCAGAGCTAGATGCAAGATTTTTTTAGGTGTTACATTTTTATTAGTAGTTTTATTGGCAAAACAAATGTTATTGCTGATACACTCTACATCAGGACAGAGAAATCTGCATTTTCATTCACTAAAATAACATCTAAGCCTGACATAGATGTGGATGAGTTGAAAACTTCATTTGCAGATTACATAGATTACTCAACAAATGCTTATTCTAGATTAGTTCAAGGGTATACATGAGCTATAGATGTAAAGGATTGGTATGTGTGTGTGTGTATCATTGACCATCCCATTTCTTCTTCATATACAACTTCATGCAGTTTAGTTTATGGGCAGCAACATTCTGAATATTATTACTCTACCTTTGACATGATTCTTTCCAAAGTGTATTTACTAAAATGTATGAACCTACATCCACAAGCAATAGAAATAGAAATAGCTTGACATAATTTTAGACCTTTTTTTCCTATAGACACTGTTAAGGCATACCCAAATAAATTAACCTGCTTAATGAATCCATTAGAGAAAGCTTTTATCGTGATACTAGAAGGGAGAACATATTTTGCACGTAGTACTAACAAGAATGTAGATGTTTTGAAGAATGTTTGGAAAACGGAAGACGACAAGCATAGAAAGAAAATGTCCACTTCAAGACTAAAGTTAGAGAGGAGACACAAAGGGAAAGTGTGTGTTTTCAAAAGAAGAATTTAAGGCAAAAGGAGACCTGTAGGGAATAGTAAGTGTGAGCATGTATATGAATTAGAAAGAGGAACATGGCAGATATTACAGGAAGACGTTCCAACTTTACCTGGAGTTTATTTAATATGTGGTAAATATGCTTACTTTGGCTTGTCTACAGATTGGGAGGGTATTTTCTATTTGGGTTTACTTTTTTTGAAAATCTATCATCTATAGAGCTTAAATGCTCTAACAAAGATACCTGTTCACAGATATACATGGAACACTAATAGTAGGAGACATAATTGGAGCAAATATAACCTGCAGTGAGTGTGAGTCTAAATGATGAGATTAGAAAGCTTTCAACTTAGTGGACAAGTTAGTAATCAACACATGTGGAGATTTATTTGTTAAAAACACTGAACTAGTATCAATTAAATCAATGTTTTTTCAAAACAGGTATGCTGCAACATGCTGAAAATAGAACACTGCTGTATGTATATTCCTGATAAGAGTAAGAAAATTGTAGAATATGACAGGAATATTTCTCATCTAAATCTTGACTTAGAAACTACTAGTATAGTTAAAAGCTTCACAAAGGGAATTTCTGCAATAGGCAATTGGATTACAGCAGCCAGAAAAGGAATCCTTAAAGCTAGTTTAGTACAAGTCTTAATTGTAGCTGTTTCTTGACTACATTAGGAATTTATAAAGCTGTTAAAGTGTTATTGCAAATAAAAAAAGTAGAGAAAAGAATAAAAGAATGAAGACAGATTTAGAATTGAATGACTGTATTAACAATTAATATCAGAAACTAATGGAAAGGACTCAATGAAGAGGAAAGTGAAATATGAAACCATCTGTGAATAAAATTGTGTGATGGTTAGAAACCATCACATTAGGAAAGTTGTTAGACCATTTTAACTAAGTAAACCTCGTGTAAATTACATGTGAACTACAATGTTGAGGCCTCAGACAAATGCTGTATTTTAAAGGTGAACTTTCTCACCAGACTTCTACAGTCACCCATATTTAGCTTGAAACACTAACAAATACATTTTTCTTTCTTTCTTTTACCTTGACCTGTGTCAGGAAAGTAAATGTTAAAACTGTGAAGACACAAATATTCTAGGACAGTGGACTGCACAGATAAAATGTTGTATTTCAACTTTCTCACCAATATATTTTTGTAAGATATAACAATGTATTTAAATGTTTAGTTAAGTTTTCATAGAGTGTTTATTCACAAATAGGTTTTGTCGATAGATGTGTTTGGGATAGGTAATGATTTCCTCTAGAAATGGAATGCTCTAACCGTGAACTGTTTCTGATTCATAGTAGAAGGTGCTTGGAAAGCAGCCTGAGTCAATAGTTGTGTTGCAATTTGTGGCACATTTGAATCTTCCTTTGAAAAGCTCTTTGTCTTAGTTTGCTTAGATTACAGAATTGGCCTGTTCCCATGATGCCAGGTCCTGATTTGGTTGAGCTGATCGAAGACTGTAACAATTTGTTTCAACTACAGATATGAGATGTGTTAAATATATGCTCCTAGAGAGACAGCATCATTATCATCATTCCCTTTTGTCTTCTCTATTGACCCAGACTCTTTGCTCGTGCTTCTCAGATTTATTCTGAGAGATCCTTTTATTTCTGCTGCCTAATTCAGTGCTGTGCTGGGACTCTGCTGAGTTTCTTAAACCTCTCTTTATGGAAAGTTCTGCTAATGATCTGAACTATATGGTAAAAGCTTCATTCTTTCACCTCTCAAATTTAGAGCTCTTCATGGGTTCTGTTTGGTAATTTTCTCCTATTCTTCTTAGTTCGAAAAAGGGCTAAATTTAATGGAAGATACTTTATGCTTTGTTCTTTATTATACTGAGATTTTCATTAACTAATATTGATTACTTTTAATGAAGAAATACTTCCTAAAGGGTATAGTAAAGCTTTGAAACTCACACTAAATTCTCATCATTGACTCCCATAAAAATGTATATGATTTTTGATGATATATGGATTGTTTACAGTTTCTAATTAATTCCCACTTGCGACAAAGGTCCACCCTCTTGGGCCTAGTTGGAGCAGGGACTTCATGTTTCTGTATAGATTGGTAAAGTATATGCTGTAAACTGAACATTATTGGTCAATCTCCCAAAACATCCCCTACTAGTATCCAGAGGTCCTGGTCTTTGGGAAGCAGTGTTGGTGAGACTGTGTGGTAGCTCCCACTATGTTCTTCTCCACTGCATCAAATTCTCTTCTGTGGAACCTCTCAACATCTGCATCTGACCATGTGGATCCTTCTTCGGCTACAACCAGCAGCCTTATTCCACTGGGTCAATCTGAGCTCCAGAAAATCTTCTAAGACTGAAGGTAGAATTCTTCAACTGGGTCGGCAACAACCAGTACCCAATCAATGACAATGACCTCCTCTGCCTGGAAATCCAACTTCTCTTGAGCTGAACTTTTTCCTGCCTTTTTGAATGGGTTAACAGAGACCTCATCCTCCAGTTCCCATAATCAACAACACATCCTTGGATACAGACTGTTGCCTTGGCTCCTTGAGACTCTAGCTTCTATAGGACCTTTCTAAAGAATTTTTCAAACTTCAAAGGTAATTTTAAACTGGGCTTGATCAACTGCTTGTATACAACCTGTGCTCCATCATGGCAAGCCTTTACTGTTGACCCTGTCCTAGTCTCACACGACCAAATACCTGTGGTTGCCATTTAGATCTTTTACATTTAATTGGCTTTCATGTCATTGTTTTTTTTTCTTATGTTTGTTTTCACTTGCCTACTGTTTGTGTGCTGCACATATCCTTCACACATTGCCTTACAGCTAGCCTGAACACTTAGGTGCCAAGCTACCAGAGGATTAAGCACAGATTCATTTAATTACTTTTTGTGGTTAACCCTGACAAGGATTTGTGGTTATTCCTTGAGTGGAGCATCCAGCCCTCTCAACTAATATTCCATTACTTGTGTCTCTTTAGGGCCACTCTCATTGATTTATGTAAAACCAAACAAATCCCAAAAATAATCTGAAATCAAGCTTGATTTTTTTTTAACTTCTCCTTACTATTTGGTTTGGCTATTTTTCACTTTTCCAAATTTAAGTCTTGACCCATATATTTTCTGTTGGAGCTGAGCAACATTGACAGCCTCGAGATGACAGAGCTGAGGAGGATCTACAAGGGGAGAGAGCTGAACGTAGGAAATAGGGCCACAAAATTGGACTGTTAAATAGCCCTCTAGGCCTTTGCAGAGGCCAGGAGGATACAGGCTAAAACAGAGAAGAAGGAGGAGGATACTCCTAAGGATGAGGTGGAATTGGAGGAGGAGGATAAGGCAGCGTTAGACCTGACAGCCTTAAGGTGGTCACCCCTAACTTTTTGCCTGCCTCCCTCAACTTTTTAGATACTGTTTTTGCTGGTTTTAAGACTCTGGGCACTTTATCACTGCTGCCAATGTGAAAGAGCATATGCTCTCTCCCTTTAAACATGGTAACATAGGATCATACCCTATTGGACTAGTTATTTTACTTAAAAGTACCTAGTAAAGTACACTGTATGCGCACCGGGCCTGTAGATTAAATGGTACTAGTGGGCCTGCAGCACTGATTGTGCCACCCACTTAAGTAGCTCCTTAACCTTGTCTCAAGCCTGCCATTGCAAGTCCTGTGTGTGCAGTTCCACTGCCAATTTGACTTGGCATTTAAAAGTACTTGCCAAGCCTAAAACTCCCCTTTTTCTACATATAAGTCACCCCTAGGGTATGCCCTAGGTAACCCATAAGGCAGGGTGCTGTGTAGGCAAAAGGCAGGACTTGTACTTATGTAGTTTACATGGTAGTGTAAAACTCTTAAATTTGTGTTTACACTTCTGTGAGGACTGCACCCTTCATAGGCTAACATGGGGGCTACCCTCATATATTATTTGAGTGGTAGCTGCTGATCTGAAAGGAGTAGGAAGGTCATATTTAGTATGGCCAGAATGGTGATACAAAATCCTGCTGACTGGTGAAGTTGGATTTAATATTACTATTTTAGAAATACCACTTTTAGAAAGTGAACATTTCTCTGCACTTAAATCCTTCTGTACCTTACATTCCATGTCAGGCTGTGTTTAGTTGACAGCCCCCTGGTGTATTCACTCAGACACACCCCAAACACAGGATACTCAGCCTCACTTGCATACATCTGCATTTTGAATGGGTCTTCCTGGGATGGGAGGGTGGAGGGCCTGACACTTGCATGTCAAAGGACTGTAGCCTGCCCTCACACAAAGGACTGCCACACCCCCTACTGGGACCGTGGAGGCAGGATTGAACTGAAAGGGGACCTTGTGCACTTCTAAGCCACTCTTTGAAGTCTGCCCCACTTCAAAGGCACATTTGGGTATTTAAGCAGGCCTCTGCCCCTACTAACTCAGACACTTCCTGGAGAAGAGAACCTGAACCAGAACTTATATCCTGCCTAGAACACCTGCCTGTCTGCTTTCTGTGAAGGACTGCTGCCTTGCTGTTGCCCTGCTGCTTTGCTGCTTGCTGGCTGTGGAGAGAAGTGTTCTCCAAGGGCTGGGATAGAGTTTAGCTCCTGTTCCTTGAAGTATCAGGACCAAAAAGACTTTGGGGGTCATTCTGACCCTGGCGGTCATTGACCGCCAGGGCCAACGACCACGAGAGCACTGCCAACAGGCTGGCGGTGCTCTCAAGGGCATTCTGACCACGGCGGTTTGGCCGCGGTCAGAAAGGGAAAACCGGCGGTCTCCCGCCGGTTTTCCGCTGCCCTATGGAATCCTCCATGACGGCGCAGCTTGCTGCGCCGCCATGGGGATTCTGACACCCCATACCGCCATCCTGTTCCTGGCGGTTCGCCCGCCATGAACAGGATGGCGGTATGGGGTGTCTTGGGGACCCTGGGGGCCCCTGCAGTGCCCATGCCAATGGCATGGGCACTGCAGGGGCCCCCGTAAGAGGGCCCCACAAAGAATTTCAGTGTCTGCCTAGCAGACACTGAAATTCACGACGGGTGCAACTGCACCCGTCGCACCTTCCCACTCCGCCGGCTCCATTCGGAGCCGGCTTCCTCGTGGGAAGGGGTTTCCCACTGGGCTGGTGGGCGGCCTTCTGGCGGTCGCCCGCCAGCCCAGCGGGAAACACAGAATCACTGCAGCGGTCTTTAGACCGCGGAGCGGTGTTCTGTTGGGGGAACTCTGGCGGGCGACGGAGTTAGAATGACCCCCTTCATCTCTACAAGAAGGACTTCTTGTGCGGCAAAAATCGACTCACAGCCTGCCAGAAACGACGCACAGTCTGCAGTGCGGTGATAAATTAATTGCGTGCCGAATCAGAACGACGCAGCCTGACTTTGCAATGAGAAGATCGATGCAGCGCCAGCGTAGCGACTAGAAATTCGATGCACGGACCACTGGATTTATGCACAGCCAAGCCGGAACAACGCAGCCTGACTTCCAGAGAGGAACCGATGCAGCACCTGCAGTGCGGTAGAAATGTCCGCCCAACACCCATCGGATCAACGCAGACCCTGTGACTTCATCCTGTCAGCGCCGGAAATCCACGCATTGTTCCCGGGGTTTCCGAAAACCCCACAACCCGAAGAGGATCCATGACCTGGATTTCTGGAAATCGACGCACAGCTGTTCCTGCGTGAAAACTAAACAACGCATTGCCGTGTGCATCCAGAGGAATCAACGCACACCCCCTTTGTTTCCACGCATTTCCTCCTCTGTGGTTCTTTTGGAGATTTTGCACACGAACCAGGTACTTTGTGCTTGAAAGAGACATTTATTGCTTTTTAAAGACTAAAGACACCTTATATCACTTTTACAGTGATATCTCAACATATACTTATTGCATTTTAATCGTTTGGACCTGCTTCTTATCAGATAAATATTATATATTTTTCTAAACACTGTGTGGTGTATTTTCGTGGTGCTATACTGTGTTATTGCATGATTTATTGCACAAATACTTTGCACATTGCCTTCTAAGTTAAGCCTGACTGCTCAGTGCCAAGTTACAAGAGGGTGGGCACAAGATAACTTGGATTGTGTTTGACTTACCCTGACTAGAGTGAGGGTCCTTACTTGGACAGGGGGTAACCTGATTGCCAACCAAAGATGCAATTTCGAACAGGTAGGAGATGGTCTGGTCACAGGCCCTGGGCAGCCACATAAGGAGGAACCACTTGGCCACAGGAGTGAGGTCCCCTGTCATGGCAGGGAGCAGTGTATCCTCCCACAACCTGTCCACTGAGGAGCTGGAGGATAGGGGAACTGGGAGGGAGATCAAGCTGCAGCTGGCCCAATTGAAACTGGAGGAAAGAAGGTAGGCCTTGGATGAAATGCAAGCTAAAGGGCCTTATAAGAGAACAATTACTTTTGGATCTTTAAGTCTGAGAAAGCTAGAACTGAAGGTCAAACAATTCCCGGGATCCAGAAACAATGGTGGCAGCGAAAGAGCAGCACCTGATGGAGGTAACAGAGTTCACATTCTCAAAGAACTGGTATAAGAAATTGCATCCTAGTATATGGTGCCCAGGGTATCGAGGGCATGTAAGGCAGAGTGTTCAGCCAGGGATGCAGCACTGATTGTACCACCCTGTGTGTGAAAAGCCCAAAATGTCTCCAAGCCTGCCATAGCAGACTGGAAGGCCAGTGGTCACACTGTTAGTACGACTTTGCCATTCAAAGTAATGGTAAAACTACCACTTATCTTAGCAACATATCTAAGTCACCCCTAAGGAAGGCTTATGGAGTCTTAATACGGGGAGTTATATATTGTTAGGTTTCACATGTATTTTTATGTATGTCTCGTAACAGCAACACCTCTAAATTGTCGTTTTGCTGTGCAATGGCTAATAGCCCCATTCGCTGAAGGGGGTTACCGACCAATACTTCAGACCAGCTAACTTCTTAATGGGACTACCTAGCTGGTAATGCAAGGAATCATAATTAGTTGTGGGAGTAAACCTGATTCACTGCTCAAGTTGATTTTAATGTCACTATTAAAGAATGCAACTTTTAGAAAGTTGTCACTCTGTGACCCAGAGTGTCCGGTGGTCTCATACGGTCACTGGCCACCAGAAAACATTATGCCCACCACTGCAGTACTGTGAATAACTCACAGGCTTAGGAAACATAGCAGGGCAAGGTGTTACCTCCCCTTATCAAGAAGGTCAGAAGGAGAGCTTCAAATGTGAAGCTTCCTTTGGTGGGCAAATGGCAGTTATACTCCTGAGGGGCTACCCTTTGTTCAGGTAGATGGGCTGGCGATGGGAACAGAGAGGGGAGATCAGTGTTAAAACAGATTTTGCCTGGGCATGTTGCACACAGAGAGCCACATCTCTAGGGTTGACTAACAAGCTCCTAACAGCCAAGGAAGGGTGCAGACATCTTGGAAGTGGGCAAAGTAGTGCACTAAGGGATTCGCAGATGCCACACACTTTCAGGAAGTCATTTGCCTCTTGACTAAATCATACCCCGGGGCATATTCTGGAAATAAAGGTGTTAACCCTGGCACCCTGAACCTCGGATCACATCGAGGTGGAATACGGACTGAAGAAGTACTAATCTGCTCACCCCAGGACTGCAGAAAGAGAGACTGCACCATCTGCTGAACTGTACCTGCTGCACCTTCGGCTAGCAATTAGAGGACTATGGGGGTCATTCAAACCATGGCGGTCATCGACCGCCAGGGTGGATGACCACGGAAGCACCGCCAACAGGCTGGCGGTGCTTCCACAGCAGCGGTCAGAAAAGGGGATCCAGCGATTTCCCACCGGATTTCCGCTGTCTGGGCTGAATCTCCATGGAGATTCCGACCCCCTTCCTGCCACCCTGTTTCTGGCGGTATTTACCGCCAGGAACAGGATGGCGGGAACGGGTGTCGTGGGGCCCCTGGGTGCCCCTGCACTGCCCATGCCACTGGCATGGGCAGTGCAGGGGCCCCCTAACAGGGCCCCAGCATGATTTTCACTGTCTGCTTAGCAGACAGTGAAAATCGCGACGGGTGCAACTGCACCCGTCACACCCCTGCAACACCGCCGGCTCCATTCGGAGCCGGCTTCTGGGTTGCAGGGCCTTTCCCGCTGGGCCTGCGGGCGATCCCTTGGCGGGCGCCCGCCGGCCCAGTGGGAAAGCCAGAATGGCCTCCGTGGTCTTTTGACCGCGGAGCGGCCAAATGGCGGTGACCGCATGGCGGGCGGCTACCGCCGCCCGCCGCGGTCAGAATGACCGCCTATGTCTGTGGCTCCTGGCTTGGGATAAAGTCATGCCCCAGCCCAGATCAACTCCAAAGGTCAATTGGATTACCCCCTGGAACCAGGGTTAGGAACAAAAGAGCTGAAGTAGCCAAAACTGGCAAGTCACTTCGGAAGAATCCCAAATGACTGCTGCTGGGCACCCCAAGAGACAGAGTCTCCATGGCCAAAAGTTGCACCCAAGGCAGTTTGACCCAGGAGTGTCAACTGAGTCTACATTTGTTACCCAAGAGGGACGACAGCCTCCAACAAAGGATACTGCTCTGACTGCTTTGTATGGAGACCAGTAACACAGCTGCATTGGCCTTCTACTGGCTCAAAGAAGGGTTCAAGTGACTCCAACCTCTGTGGCTAAAGTCATCCCACCTGGCACATAGACTGAGAAATAACTGCAAATGCACCCGCTCACTGCATAGCACGTGGATCATCCATGAGCATCTTTATCTTTTGTATCCTCAACATCAGGAACACGTTATTGAAGTCTATGGCGTCGTGCCGTAAAGTTTTGAACTGGAGTGGAAAATGCTCTTGTGGCCTGGTAACTGCCCATATCTACCCCATTGGCCTCCCAGACATTCTCCCTGTCAAATTTGTCATTCAAGGTGGGCCAGAGTAGTTGAACTAACTTTTACAAACTTTTTAAAAGTTTCCAACTTTTACAGTTGTCATTGCTTGTTTGAAGTCATATTAAAAGTTAAGACTTCTTTAAAAATCGGTCTCCATGGAATTCTTCAGTGGATTTTGCTCATCTTGGACTCTACAAATTCATTAACATACAATCTCTTTTCATAAATTGATGTTGTGTTTCTTTTGGGTTGTGTGTTCTTATTTTTTTGTTTGGTACTGTTAAAGTCTTTTCATTAGTTCCTTTGTGCAAGGCTTGATGCTCGAATCCATAGCTACCGAGGGTAGAGCTTAAGGCTATCCAAACATTCTTGACTGGACCCAAGACTGCTTTTGCAAGTATATTCACATGTAAGGTGGCACAGCTATTCCATAAAACACACCCTATTCCTCAAACCTGGCATTAGCTATGTGGTGGGGGATGACATCAAAATCTAACACCACCCCCGGGGTGCAGTTAGCATGGTGCAATGAGTAGAAATGCTTTCATTTCTCCTTGATTTTTGCTTTTTCTCTATGTGCTGCATTGTGCAGCACACATAGAAGGACCAAATCGCCATTAAAGATTGTTTTTGTGAAGGAAGGTGGCCTTTCCTGCACAAAAACAATCTCCCCCACAACACAGCCATCCTTGCACCATGGCGCAAGGGTGGATGCATTGGTGCTTGGCAGCTACTTTAGCGCCGGCGCTGGGAGAAACACATGGATACACCATGTTGTTTTAAATACGTTGCATCCCTGTATTTTAGAATTGAAGCAGCACAGCGCTGCCAATTTTGGCAAAGCGACAGCACTGTGCTGCTTCTAATAAATATGCACCATGGTCTCACCCCGAGTAGTACCACATAAGGAACAGCCAAAAGCTATCCAGCCTGTCTTGAGTGGACTTTCTCCAATGAGGCACTGAATGGTTTTGTGAGAGCCAGCCAAGTGCTTAGTTATAAGGGGTGGTATGATCTGATTTTGAGAGACATATACACAATACTTGCTTTTGCAGAGCTACACCAACACATGATTGACTGCAAAATTGCTTCACTTATAGAAGGCAGACCTCCAGGTCACCCCTATGCCCAGTTTGAATTTTTAATTCCGGTTGCAGAATTGGAGGTGACCACATTACTCTTCTAATGTAGAGTTCCAGCTGAATTTGACCAATTGGTGATTGGTGGACTTTTTTTTCTGTTCTTGCAGTGCAATCACAATGGGAACAGTGCAAGGCTCCAGCAAGCATGCTGGTGAACATGAGAGGTATTTGGCCTCCCTAGCTCAATTTCCCTGTCACAAGGGAGCCTTCAGGTGTGATTTTCTAATGCAAGCAGTTGGGATCAGAGGACTGTTTGTTGAGTAGATTTTCTACTCAAGAACCAATGAAATAAACTCAAAAATAATTTTTACTTTAGGTATTCTATCCAAATGAATGCATATTAGAGTTGTAAATCCACCATCAAAGATCTTTATTTCCATACAGCATCTAAAAAATCTTAGGGCCTGATTTAGAACTTGGCAGAGGGGTTACTCAGTCACAACGGTGACAGATGTCCCGTCTGCAGAAATCTAAATCCCATTATATCCATTAGGAATTAGATTTCTGTGGATAGGACATTTGTCACCGTTGTAAAGGAGTAACCAATCCGCCAAGTTCTACATCAGGCCCTTAGTCTTTATAACCATACAACTCCATTCCTGTCATCATGGTTCTTCGTGTCAGATAATTAGACCACTCTCTGTAGAGGCTGGACCTAAAGCATCTTAAGGCTGTGGGACACCATATTTACTTTCTATTGGATTTTAGGTTCTGGGTTACTGTGTAGTTGATTACTTAAAGATTCTACTACCTATTGAGGATTTGGTTCTAGCTCTGATGGAGTCTGCTGATGTACTGACAGCATAAATGAAACACCTGTTGTCAGGCAAAAATGCAAAAGACTTCTGAGATGCTGTATGGAAATAAAAACTTAGGGCCTGAGTTAGATCTTGGCAGTAACTGTACGTCCATTGATTTTTCAATTGAAAACCTGTCTGCCACCATGATGGTCCGCTTACTGGATTTAGATGTTGGCAGTCCAATAGGCGAGTGCCCGCATTTGTCCTGCTGTTGTAGTTTAGCAGCGATTAGATTAAGCATTAGCAGAAGACATCTTGTATTTAGTAACTATTGTGAACATTTCGCGGAATCCATTTTGTATTCATGGAAGCCATTTTCTCTGCCACATGCTGCCATGTGCTTACCATGTGCTCTGTCCTACCTTTCTTTTACCTACTCTTGAAAATCTGCCTAGTGACAAGTTATATTTAGCATCTCCCACTTTTGCACATGCTCAGTAAGGTCTGCAGCTGTTAGTCCTTGAAAACTGTTAGCTCCTCCTACCTGTCGACTGTGCATTTCCACATGACCTTACATGTATGCAAGTCTTGCTTCTATAATTGTACCACCTCCTTTTAGCCCCTGCGTGGGTATAAAAGGACCATGCTCTCTCAGTTCAGTGTGCTACTTCAAACATTACCGAAGGGTGCTGTTTGAACTGTAGTACCACCTCATGAGGTTAATAAACTTTGTCTTTTATTTCAGTTTCTGTGCCAACTTCTTCCTACATGTTCTGAGGACTTCGTGCAGAGAAAGGTGAACCTCTTGCACTAGTAGGCCTTGCTGAGGCTTACTTCAACAAATTGGAGCCCGAACAGGGACTCATCGGCGACTCGGATGCCCAACGGATTGGTCGCGACGAAGGATTGGGATCTCGCTGCGGACGATCAATGCCTGAGGAGACCCGAGTCTTGGCAACCCCATCGTTTTTCCCTTCTTTCTGATTTGACCATCCAGGTGGCGCCGGTCCTCGACTGAGATCCTTTTTGTTCATTCGTCATACAGTGACCATTTGGTCGATTTTAGAACTTGGCAGTTGGAACCTGGACACCCTGTGATTGGTAAGAGCCGTTTTACGGCACTTGCTGTGGGTTTTGATGCCTTTGTTTGGTAATGTAGTTTAGCACTACTTACTGTGGCTCTCGTGTTTTGGGTGACTAGTCAATTTGTGTCCTTTGAATTGATATATAAATTGCAATTTATATAGGCAGGTAATGAGGAGAATTTTCTCCAATTTAATTTTGATTTGAACGGCACCTTAAGTGCTACTTTGATTATAATATTGCATATTCTGCACTATTTTGTGGCATGCCTGTTTTTAGCGCACTTCGTAGGATGTGTTGCTTTTGTAATGGTACCAATTTGAGACTGGGAGAATCGCAACCGGCACCCCCAGAGGGGACGCCAAATAGAGATATGTATGTTAAACATGGTCTTTCTTCTATAATGTACAGCAAATTATGAAATAAATACACTCATGCGGATCTTGAGTTACGTTGGCCTAT
The DNA here is from genome assembly GCF_031143425.1 of Pleurodeles waltl. NCBI lineage: Eukaryota > Metazoa > Chordata > Amphibia > Caudata > Salamandridae > Pleurodeles > Pleurodeles waltl. Next base: position 248,554,152 of record NC_090446.1, read on the forward strand.
GCATGGGTCATTTGATTTGCGAAAGATTGAGTATGTGGAACAATGTATGTGCAAGCGAAAGTCTAGGCAAGATATGTTTGACTGTGTACGAATGTGGGAGAAAGAAGTGCGTGGACGAGTGAAGCGTGAGCAAGCCTTGCTTGAGAAAGAGCAGTGGAAGAATGTATATGTGAAAGCATTGGAAATGAGAAATAAATAAATAAATAACTTAAAGGAGCTAGAAGAGAAAGAACGTAAATTACAGGTAACTGGCCAATACACCGTTAGGCAACCTCTCTATCCTATCCTTAATAAACCACATGATGATTTATTGTTATTAGATCGTCCTCCACCTCCGTATGTCGTTCCTTCTGCCCCTCATGAGTTAGCTAAGGTCTCCAGTTCGGAGCAACAGAAGATGCGAGACAGTCGCCCTATGTTGCCTGCTGACCGTGCGTCTGAGCTTAGATCTATTGCTCGTAAAACAATTTGTAGCGTTGTCTCTGCTTCTGAACTTTTAGACAACATGAAAGGGTGGACGGAAAGGGAGCAGCTATATTTTACTGAGGCATTTGGCTCAGAAGTTATTGAACTATATTGGAAATATTCTGATGAGTTAGAGCCCGATGATGTAGCAGCTGATCATAAGCAAATATGTGATGGTCTTTTTGTTTTCTCCCAGGTGGCTGATGCAATCAGGCGTTTGGTGAAATTATGTGTTGTGGCAGTCCGTTTGCAAGAAGAGAAAAGGGCTGTGGACGTAGTTGAACGGACATCTCAGACCGGTGGGGTGCAAGCTTCCATCTTCGGAACAGATAAGACTATAATAGTTCACGCGAAACCAATGCGGGAGGCCGCGCCTTTGTATGTTCCTCCTAAAGGATTGGGTACAAGTGATGATAAAACTTCTGTTGATGCTAAGGGTTATTTTTTATTTATAATTGGGTGTATACTCCTTGGAATAGGGCAGATGTAATGGCACTTAAAACAGCATTACCTGACCCGCGGAAAAATCCAGCCGCCTTTTATGAGGAAGTTGAGGGAGCAATTAGTTCTTGTACTATGACTTTGGCTGACATTGATTAATTTTTCGGATTGATATTACCGCCAGATATGTGGAGAACTGTTCGTAAAATGGATGATCGTGCAGTTTTTGGGGCGTCATGGAAAGAATTGGAACAGATGGACGTGGATAGGGAACCTGCGAAAAAGCCATATCAGTTGATTCTAGATCTTCCTGCAGCCATATTAGTTAAGTTAAAAACGATTATTCCCCCTAAAAAGATAGATTGGACTGTTTTAGCGTCTTGTAAGCGAAAGGCAGATGAATCGGTCTCTGATTTCTTTACACGCTTTGAAGAAGCATTTCATGATTTTAGCGGCCAGTTATTGTCGGATGATATGGGCAGACATTTGTTTGTCGATAAATATGTCGCAAATCTGTTGCCAGGAATAGCTAGTCGTCTAAAAGCTAGTGAAAGTTCATGGACTACCTCTACTCTGGTTTCTCTTTTGACTATGGCTCAGTATTATGAACGTCAGGAATTAGAAGCAAAAGGTAGCGAGGATAAAAAGATTAAAGAATTAAAGACGGAGGTTATGTTGGCTCAAGCTTATGATCCGCCTTTTAGAGGTAGTGATAGAGGTGGACGTGGATCTTATGGTTCTTCTTACACTCATTCGAATTTGTCTGTTGATCAGTGTGCGTATTGTAAGAAATTTGGGCATTGGGCTGCCGATTGTCCAGCACTACGTGTTCAGCAGTGTTCACGTGGTCGGGGACAAATGAGAAATCGCTCAGGATATTCAGGACCTAGAAGAAGCACGAATGATCATGCTAGGGATGATGCTAATGTACGAGGGCAGGATGGGTTTAACACTTTTGATAGACGGAACCAATACCAGATGTCTAACCATGTACAGCCTGATTTCCAAGATTCTGCTTATGCATAGGATTGCCGAGGATGGGGTAAGGAATCAGTTGAAGTTCCAGTAGATCAGAGGGGTCCCTATGTTACAGCACATGTTTTGGGTTCTACTGATCAGTTCCTGGTTGATACAGGAGCTACTCGTAGCGCCTTTTCTAAACAATTGATTCCAAGGGCTCCCCTGTCTGGCTTAACCATTACATCGATAGGTTTCAATGGAACACCTTCCCCTAGCCCATTGTCACAACCACTTGCATTCCATGTTGATAAATTTACTGCTCCATGTCAATTTTTGCTTTCTCCAAATACACCAGACAATATTGTGGGTCTTGATATGCTCAAGTATTTCAGGGCTACAATACGATGCTCTCCTGAAGGGGTGTGCGCTATTTTAAATGATAATCATCCTGTGATGGAAAGAGTTTGTCTTGTTAAAGAGGATAGGCTACTTCAGATACTGATGTGGGACAAATGATTATTCCACCGGTACATATTAGTGTCAAGGAGGAAGCTGTATTGCCACGTTTGCCTCAATACAAAATTTCACAGGAGGGCGAAGAAGCACTCACACGAATTGTGCATGATCTTATTGCAGTTGGAGTTGTTGAGGAAGTTCGGTATAATGTTTGTAACAGTCTGATTCTTCCTATTCTGAAAAAGGATACTGATACCAGGATTTACCGATTCATTATTGATTTACGAGAAGTCAATAAAATTGTGATACCACAATATCCTGTGGTATCTGACATCACGACACTTCTTACTTTGGTTCCCCCGACAGCAACTACGTTCTCTGTGATAGACTTGAAGAATGCTTTCTTTTCGATCCCTATTCATCCTGACAGCCGATATTTGTTTGGTTTTACTTTGAATAAACGATCATGTAGATTTTGCAGAGTTCCTCAAGGTTATACGGAGAGTCCAAGTATTTATAGTCAAGCGTTAAAACGACAACTTGATTCTTTTGTTTTGCCCGAAGGTGTGGCTCTCATACAATATGTCGATGATATTTTGTTGCCGGCTGATACCCCTGAGCAATGTGAAAAATGCACTTTGTCCTTACTTTCTTTTCTTGTTTCACACCATCATAAAGTGTCACGAAAGAAATTGCAATATTGTAGACCAAAGGTAACCTATTTAGGTCACCTTTTGTCTAAGGAGGGCCGTGCACTTACATCAGATCGTATTTAAGCAATTTTAGACACACCAGTACCCTCTACTCAGAAAGATGTTCGTGCATTCCTTGGTCTTACTTCTTTTTGTAGGCAATGGATATTAGGGTTTTCACACATTGTCAAACCTTTGGTAGCACTTTTGACTAAAGCTACTCCAATGCCCCTCCCATGGACAGATGAATGTGAGACTGCTTTCCGGCAGCTACGACAAGCCCTTTGTTCAGCACCAGTGTTAGGTACTCCAGATTACATGAAGCCTTTTGCACTTTACGTACATGAGAAAGATGGATGTGCATTGTCAGTTTTAGTACAGACACATGGCGATAAGCAGCGTCCCTGTGCATATTTTTCAGCAGTACTTGACCCTGTCGGTCGAGCGTTGCCTGCGTGTTTTCGTTCAGTTGCCGCAACAGCTGTGTCAATACATCAGAGTGAAGGGATAGTTTTGTCACAGAAGCTGTTGATGTTAGTACCCCATGCGGTTGATGCTCTTTTAAATCAAACAAAGACACAACATTTAACTAGCGCTCGTATAACAGGATATGAGTTGACATTGCTGGCTCCTCACATTACACTGAAGAGATGTGCAACACTAAATCCAGCCACTTTGTTGCCATATCCGGTGACTCAGCCTCAGCCACAAGAAACACATGATTGTATATTCCTTACCGAAGAACAGACAAAGGGTCGTATTGATTTACAAGATACGCCCCTTCCAGATGTAGACGGGGAATTGTGGGTTGATGGGTCTTGCTTGAAGTTGCCAGATGGTACGACCTCAGCTGCATATGCAATCACCTCAAAACACATGGTAGTGGAGACAGCTCGTATACCACAGAAGTCAGCTCAAGCAGCTGAACTAATAGCTTTGACACGAGCATGTGAGCTTAGTACTGACTTATGTGTGAACATTTATACAGACAGCCGCTATGCTTTTGGAGTGGCTCATGATTTTGGTTTGCTTTGGAAGGAGAGAGGCTTTCTCACATCCCACGGGATGCAGATAATGCACGGAGAATTAGTACATAACCTCTTGACTGCATTGACATATCCAAAGAAACTAGCAATTGTGAAATGTAGTGCACACAAGAAAGTGACCGATAAGATAGGGCAAGGTAATGCTCTTGCGGACCGCGTAGCACGTGAGACTGCGATGCAGCGAAGTACTACTTCTATGTATGTAGTGAAGTCACAAGCTGAACGTTGGCATAATGCTAGACAAGACGTATTAGATATACAGAAATCTGCTTCTGTGAAAGAACGTGAGCAATGGTCTGAAGATGGAGAATTGGATGATGAGGGCTGTTGGCGGAATAAGCAGATGGATAAATGGAAATTGCCTATAGCTTTTGTACAACCTATGGTTCAGATGGCACATGGGCTGGCACATGTTGGAGCTTCAACAATAACGAAGTTGCTTACGCAAGTTTGGGAGCATCCAGAAATTTCCAGTACAGCTAAGAAAGTAGTACAGTCTTGTTTGATCTGTTTACAATACAATCCTGGAAAAGGGACACATACTCCTGCGGGAGGGTTTGCTACACCAACTGCACCTTTTGAAGTTCTACAAATGGATTATATTCAGCTTAAACGCTGCAACAATTTAAAGTATGTCTTGGTGGTGGTATGTGCCTTCAGTAAATGGATAGAGGCGTACCCCACAAAGGATAATACTGCCATTACCACAGCGAAGGTGCTTTTGAAAGAATGTTTCCCTAGGTTTGGTGTTTGCAGACTTTTATGGAATGATAACGGACCTCATTTTGTTGGGGAAGTTATTAAGCATGTCCTGAAAGGATTAGGGATCAAACAGAAGTTCCATGTGGTTTTCCACCCACAATCAGCAGGGTTGGTGGAAAGGTATGATGCTGCTTTGAAGCTGAAGTTAGCGAAGATACTGGCTTCCACATCCTTAACTTGGCCGGATGCATTACCGTTGGCATTATTGTCTATTAGGTCAGTGCCACACTCTCAACTCGGCCTTAGCCCATATGAAGTGGTTTTCAGGAGACCAATGAATATTTGGGGAGTTCCTAAGCCAAATTCTGTATATGATGTACCTTGTGTCCTGATGAATGATTATTTGGCACAGTTAACCGACAATTTGGTTTTTATTCATCAACAGGTTCGAGAAGCACTTCCTGACAGATCTACAGGTGAAGGCCATGAACTCCGACCTGGTGACCAGGTGATGATTAAGTCCTTTGAAAGATCAAGCAGCTTGGAACCAAGGTGGCGAGGCCCAGAACAGGTGCTCCTTGCGACAAGGACCGCAGTTCGAGTGACGAACCGAAAGAATTGGGTCCATAGTACTCACTGCAAGAGAGTGCTACCTACCTTGGTGGAACCTGCTGTGCTGACCGATCATCGAGAGATTTTGACTACGAGAAAGGCCGTGCTATATCACCTGACGAATCTGCAGAGGTCTTCCCGGACCATACGACTTCTGGAGTGTTGCGATATAATTTGAGACCGATGAAAGAATCTGAACATTTTTTTAAACAAAACTGGTTGAGCTACCGCCCTGGGTTAGTGAAACGGAGAGCCAATGTGGCAAGGGGGGGGGGGATCAGCCATGCATTAGAGTAGTGACACCCGTCTTGGCCCGTGGTGAAGAAATCAGCGGCTGCCCAGGGATAAGAGCTCCAACAATTGTTTTTAATTCATTTCTAAAAGGGTCGATTATCACTGTTGCTAAAATGAATAACAAACTGATCATTAGTACTATGGGGTTTGTTGTTGTTTTGGTGGTTACAGCAACAATCACTTGGTTTGTTGAAAAGAAGGCTCCTGCTCGTGAGTTTTTTGTTGCCACTACTCCAGTACCAGAGGATCACTATTGCTTTACGCTTCTCTATCAGGAGCAGAAGCACCGTCAATCGTACTTCAATAATACCTTCATTCAGATGTTGCATCATACTCATAATGCTACAAAGACTACTAACTGTTGGGTATGTGGAATGATACCTGCGCATCAAAAGAAAGGAGGAACATCTTTCATTCCTCTTCCTTCTTGTCAAGCTTGGTACACTCTTTTGTTTGCATCTGGAAAACGTACAAAGGGCGGACTTCTTTTTCGCCTTAATAAAGTATGCTACCAAGACAAAGATGGGTATCCCCAAGCCAAAGGAACTAAATGGGAATGGGAAGAGTATCAACCGGACAATGTTTCAATACCATATGTCTTCACAAATATAAGGGACTTTGACAAGAAAGAACAATTTGTGATTTCTGTTACAAAAACTAAAGTAGATTTATGTATACGTAGCATTGGGCGAATTCCAGTAGGGATAAGCAATTGTGCCTTGATTTGAACTATTGAGGGTGTAAATAATAGTAGTTTTACAGCTTCACATAATACATATTTTGTTTGTGGTAACTATGGATATTACCAACTACCTGTTGGGTGGTCAGGTGTGTGTTATGTATCTTTTCTATTACCCCCTGTGTTTTTGGCCCCTGCATCATATCACTGAGATTTTAAACTGTTCAATGACATAGTTAAAAATAGATATAAAAGGGCAATAAGTACAAATGAGGTAGACCAAACGGATACTAGCCTGCAACAATATGTTGATTTTAATTTAGGGTTGTTCCCCTTTGTGGGTGCTGGGTTAAACAGTAGGAAAGTGAGACGATTGACTAGGGTTGTGGAAGCTGTTACCAATCAGGCAGCTCTGGCACTTGGGAATATTACTGAGGAGCTCCAAATTGTGAGGATTGTAGCGCTCCAAAATCGTATGGTACTAGATGTGATATTAGCTGACCGAGGTGGTGCATGTCGCATCATCGGTAGTAGTTGCTGTGTTTTTATTCCCGATCACTCACCTTCAGTATACGATGCAATATCTAAATTGCATAAAATTGCTGCAGAAATCCACACAGAGACTGGTACTTGGACTTTTTCTGGATGGTTTTGGGCTCTTGTTTCCGCCTGGGGCTGGAAACTACTGACTATCCTGTGTGTAATGATTGCAATATTTTGCAGATTCTCACTTCATGTTATGCGGCCTTGACAGCTTGGGATCACAATCCCTCTCTGTTAAAGTTAGAATCCTGAGGAGAGTTCTGCAATTCCCATATATTGGGGCATATTTATACTTTGTTTGCGCCGAATGTGCGTCAAAATTTTTGACGCACAATCGGCGCAAACCCTGCCCCATATTTATACTTTGACATCCGACCCCGCGGGCGTCAAATTTCCACCATGTGCTTCATTTTTTGGAAGTGGGAACCAGCCTTGCGTTAATTATATGCAAGGTAGGCGTTCCCTTCCAAAAAATGACTTTAAGGCCTGTGCCCCATATTTATACTCTGACGTCATTTTGACGCACAGGAGGGGGCAGGACTTAAAAAACGGCGCCCTGGGTCAGGGCAGGCGTTAAGGGACCTGTGGGCTCAGAAGGAGCCCAGAGGTGCCCTTCCATGCCCCCAGGGACACCCCCTGCCACCCTTGCCCACCCCAGGAGGACACCCAAGGATGGAGGGACCCATCACAGGGAAGTTGAGGTAGGTTGGGGTAAGTATTTTTTTTCTTTTTTTTTTGTGGCATAGGGGGGCCTGATTTGGGCCCCCCTACATGCCACTATGCCCAATGACCATGCCCAGGGGACATAAGTCCCCTGGGCATGGCCATTGGGCAAGGGGGCATGACTCCTGTCTTTGCTAAGACAGGAGTCATGTCAATGGAGGTTGGGCGTAAAAAAAATGGAGCAAATCGGGTTGAGGCCTGAATTTTGCCTCAGACCTGACTTGCCCCATTTTTTTACGCCCAACCACCATTTTCCCCTACGCCGGCGCTGCCGGGTGTGAGTCATTTCTTTTGACGCACACCAGTCCGCAGCGCCGGCTAACGTCATTCAATAAATAAGGCGCCCGCATGGCGCTTTGGAATGGCGTTAGACGGCAGTAACATTTTTGACGCACAACTGCGTTGGCGCAGTTGTGCGTCAAAAAGTATAAATATGGGCCATTGAGTTTACACGTGACTCTACCAACTACTGGTCTCCCTGTGTTACTCTTATACGTAAAAAAAAATCAAAATCGTTGGGTGTCCTATTTAAATCTTTCCACAAATAGCACCTTTCTCAAGATCAATAGGATGCAATAATGTCCGGTCATTTCTTATGGTGCTTGGATCTGGGGCTATATTATTTCGAGGTGCTTGCAGGTAGAGGAGAATTGTTTTTATCGCCACCCTTTTCCCTTCCTCTGAGCTGTACATATTACTTTTCCCATGCGGAGTTGAGGCTGACTACTTCGAAGAATTTATCAAGCATGCACCGTTTCTGCTAAAGGTGCAACCTTAAATCAGAATATCGTTGTTGACTGCATGAAATGTAATACTTGTTTACATATTCTATGGTTGCCATATATAACTTCCACAAAGGAGAATACGCATAGACGTCTCCATTTTGAAATCATCCTTCCATAAGCAAACTGGATAAATCTTAGCTTAAAAACTATTTTCTAAATAGGAGAAAAGTTCAAAGAGACCCCATCAATTGTGATTCCAAACATCATATATCGGCTCTAGTAATACTGAAATTACAATTCTTGTTTCAGAAACAAAAACATGAATGTATAGAAACAATAAGCTAAGCTGTGTAAAAAGAAGCTAGACAAGCGGAATCTCATTTTTTATAGACCCAGAGCAAGACAGTAATGTTCAAGAACCCTATGAGCAGGTGGAAGCAGTGACTTTGGGCAGTGAAGTACAAAAAGGTGACAGGGGAAATGACTCAAATTGTACATTTCTGGCCGTATAATATGAAGTAACATTAGGGAGACGTGTTGCACTAAGCAACGATCTCACACCTGATTCAGAGTGTGAAATGCAGTTACTCATCACCACCCAAAGGCAGCGTGAACTCTTAAAATACCTGAGTAAAGGAATTTGATGATACACGGCCTTGATTTGTAAAGTTGTGTGACACAGGAACTTTAAAAAAAAACGTTTAAATAATAGAGGTTGTATTAACTTCGCTAACTGAGCCATCAGGCAGGAGGGTTCTGACCATCATGTGATTCATGGAACTAATGTTTTGTGAAAGACCATTGGGAGTAATTTAGGAAACGTGGCACTGCTCCCAGTGCAGTGCCACTTTTTGTGCGACCCTTAGCACCCCCTACTGCTCCTATGTGTGTGCTGTATTTAAAATACAGCGCACCATGGCGAAGGGTAGGGGACAATAGCAACACCATTTTTGACGCTATTGATGTACTGTTCAGGGTTAGCCGCAAAAATGATGCAATGGAATCTCTAAGATTCCACTGTGCCCTTTTTGGTGGTCCCCCCAATGGGGGAACGCCCCACTTTGCATACATTATGCATGGCACATGTATAATGTCGCACAAAAGGTTACAACGTGGCACAATGCGTGCATTGCCCCACTTTGTAAATATGGCACAGCAATTTTTGAAGCCTAACGCAACATTAGCTTTCAAAATATTATGCTAATGTGGCGCTGAGCATCATAAATCTGGGCCAAGGTTTCACAAAGGAGGGTATCTTCTAATAGTGCAGTGTGTCTCAATTCCATTCTAAACCTATGAATCGGTCATAACAAGGTACATTCAAGGAATAATTTCACAAAAACAAGAAGACATTTTTAGAGTTACATCTTTAATAAGTGTTTACTATTTTAATATTTCTGACATTTTTCCTTTCATATTAAATATTTAGATATGCATTTAGCCTGTGAATTAAACAAAATTAAAACCAGACTTCCCAAAATTTCAAACAACATATTTATTTTTAACTACAAACAATTTGCACTGATGTTTGTGGTAAACTAGTGTGAATTAACTTTAGGCTGGGACGTTAACTTCAAACTGAGCTTCTTTTCTATTTCTTCTATAACTCACAGAGTTTCTTTCCAAACATTTTACACTATATTAAATATGTGATTATTCTGTTCAGGGGCTCTACTAACATACACTATGTAGTCCAATAGTGGTGAATTACAGTAAAAAAAACATCTGAAGATGTGTTGGTGAATCTGATGATGGTAACCGGTAAGAAAATGGTGAAAAGTATCAGATAATGGAAGGGCTCAGTGCCCCTTAAAGCACTAGTCTGGAACTCCCACTTGCCTAGCTTATTTAAACACTTGTCTGGAGCTCCCATGGAGGAAGAGAGGACACATTGCGCCTAAAGGCACCCCCTCATCAGCCAGAGAGCACCCACCTGGGTAAACACAGCATGCCCGGTGCGCCTCATCCATCCATCCACGCCATGAGGAAGTGTCCCCAGTAGCGTTGGCCTGGGAGTGGTCTGGTCTTGTCTCCTGGGAGGGCTCGGTGTGGGGCCAGTGGTGGATGGATGTGGCCTGGGCAGGAGGCGCCTCCCACAGGGCCTGGGACTCCTGCACTGGTTACTGTTGATGGTGGACCACGCTCTCTATGAGGGAGACGCCTCTGTGACATGCGTGTCCGGATGGAGGAAAATAGCTTCCATTTGTAACTCTGCAGGAAGAGTGAGAACAGAGGCACGTGAGGAGTGTGAGGACGTCACCACTACTGCCACCGCTGAAACTAAAACCGCAGGGGACCGGAGACCAAACACTGCTTTGATTATTGTTTGGCGGCCACTTTAGGAGATGATTTGGCCTGGCAGTTCCTCCAGCTGCATCAGCAGCATTGTGTTGCAGTTGCCACTTACAGGAAAGCTTGCAAGCTTGTAAGCTTTGAAGCTTCTAAGATTTCTGAGCCCTCTCAGTGTCTGCAGTATAAAAGGAGGAGCAGAGGAGTAAAGCAGCTTTTGGTTTTCAGTGTGCAAGGAAGTGTGGCAGCAGGAGCTGCGTTCATGTGATAGAGCGGCTGAACGACCACACCGTCAGAATTGTTTGGACCATTACCTCACTGTTTTGAGAATTTCAGGGCCCTTTGGACCCGGACGAAGAGAGCAAAAAGAGTCAGATGGGAGTGGCAGAGCACCACAGTGAGTGGGAGAGTGGGGGAAAGAGGCCTTCGGGTGTCATTTGGTACTCTCATCACCCACCAGCTGCTAATTTCCCTCCTGTACACTTTAGTTACACCTAACCACCACCTGGCTCTGCATAGTGACTATTGAGCAAAGTGACTATTAGAATATTTGACTGGATTGATTGTACTGACTGCATTGGCAGTTGGTTTCCTTGGGCCCTATTAGCCTGATAGGCCTTTTGCATTTGATTTTGTGGGCCTTACGAGTGGAGCCTGAGTCCAGTGGAAGGTGGTTGGACTACCTTAAGGGATGTGAGGTTGCATGGTCTGTACAGGTGGGAGCGGTGGTTAGTGCCCCGTAGTTGGTAAACCACCTTGGTCTTTGAGGTGACCTGGTTAGGTCCGTATGTGACCTGAGGATGGGGGTGCACACGCACCCCATGTCAGCTTTCTCCCTCCCCTCTTTTATCTTCTTCCTCCTCAAGGATGTCCTTCCTTTCTGCAGCTTTTAAGCACGGTAATTGACTGAATTGCCCAAGGGGACCATTTTGTTTATTGGTTTATTTGAGTATTCTTTCACAGCTCACTGTCTCACTTACATGTTCCAGAACCAGCCAGTGATAATTTAACCACATACCCCAGCGACACTTGCGGCAGAGGATACCCATCACACAGAGAGCACCAAGGGGAGCGCTTAAGTTGAGCTCCTTGTCTGTGGGTCAGAAGGAGGGAGAAAGGGACCATAATGACCAGCCACACATGAGGCAGAGGCCATCTGCCACACAGAGAGTGCCCAGAGGTGCATTAAAGCTGAGCTCTTTGCCCGCAGTGCGAGCCTGGTTGAAGACCAGGCCAAGTCCATGGCCGAACAAGGCTGGGCTGACTCTCTTATGCCTGCATTTCAGGATTATAGTGGTTCCACCTTCCCATGAATCTGGTATCAAGCTATCTGGATACTTGCTTGGAGGTTCTGTAAGTATGATCTTCAAGCTCTATCCCCTTATTTGAGTGGTGTTGTGTTGTTTTGTCTTGTGGCCTACAGCTATTGGGTGTCCCCTTGTAGCAGCATCCCCCAATGGCGACCAGTCTTGACAAAAAGTTACAGAGAGCTATGGGGATCATTTCTGCAGAAATCAAACTTACTGAGAGATGTCTGTCACTCACCGGCGCTCAATCTGTGAACGGCCTGTATCACACTTTCCTACCTGGGTTAACATGAAGCCTATTTCTAACTGCTTGCTGCTATTCAGTTTGGGGAGCCTGTGAAGCTCTGCGCAGCATAGCATCTGCAGACACACGGGCGAAAGCAACCCCTCGGCATTCCAAGACCTAAGCTGCACCCAGCAGCACCCAAAAAGAGTCCTTCGTCTGGGATGGAGACTGCAACTCGTCCAATCCCCAGCCATGGGAGATTGCATGGGTCAACACTTTCCTGGAAACCTTACTGGGGAATATCAAGGTCTTGTTTAACTAAAAACTCTCACCTATTTTGAACTAGTTAGAGGTGCCGGAGAAGGCCCTTGACTCTGTCATATTGCATCAAAATCAACCTACGCTTGAAGTTTTATCTGCCTGTCACAGGAGTGCTAGGAGCATTTTGCCTAAGCCTAGCTCTAGCTTTGAGTTGCCTACAAGGGGGGAACCTCTCATTGGGGCACCGCCCATCCTGGCAAGCTCTCACATGTGGGTAGTGGCTGATGGTCCTCCCTCTATGACCAAAGGGCTTGATTACAATGGGATCTCTTTGCTACGTAATGGAGACAGGGTGGTAGGCCTTAAACCAATTTCTAAAGCCCCATGCAACACCAATAAGCTGCATGTGACTGACCTTCCCCGTGCTTCATGCTCATAAGTTAAAATCCGGGCAGATGCTCTCGAGCTACGAGTGGGCCAGAAAGAATATCATGGGGAGTTGATCAACAACTGTATAAACTGGTTAAACCATCATAGAAACTTTTCTTTTCATATGGCTAGTGAAATACTTTTAACCAGGCATGTGGTCTGACTGGGTTGTAGTGCCAAGGACATAGATGGGGACTGTATTTTTAAAAATGTCAGGTCCCCTGTAGTTGTGGAACAGCAATTGTTTTCCCCACCTGGTCATATGACATGGGGGTCTAATATGATTTTATTGCCACAAGGTTATTTTTAGAAACCAATCTATTATAGGCCGAAATGGCCTCTGGTTCAAGAATTTAGCAAACACACTGCTCTGTATCTACCAATGAACCAAGCAAACCAGGCAATTCATTTGGACTGTTTTGTCCTCCCCATGTCTAACCGGTTTGATGGGTTGGATGGGGTGGACTGACTTGAATCTTGTGGGGGGATAGTGGGTGGCACTACAAGCAAGAGTTGGGTGACAGACCTAGTTGGCTTGGATGTCATTGCAACTGGCGGTAACCTTGAGAGGGAGATGATGGATGAGGGGCCACAGTGCTAAGGTTATAGTTTGTAAGGGGTTGCCGGCAAACACCCAGCCAAGTGAGTGCTGAGGTTGCCTTCTAGACATACCATTTGAGGATCTCTGTTTGGAAGGGGCAGCACCCTCAGATTCCCTACCCCAACAGGTTCCCCGGACAAATAATTATCCCAATGTGAGAGGGATGAGCTCTTTATAGCAATTCTTGTCCAGGAGTGTCAGGCACTTCAGTGCCACCTACAGATTATGATGATCAGCGGGATTACCTGATTTTAGTCAACCTCAACCCAAATGCCCCCTTTCAGCTGTACAAGTATTGTCTTGGAATGTGGCTGGGGTTGGATCTAAACTATCCATTTCAGAGTGGGGTAAATTTATTGATTTACATATTATTTGCCTCTTTCAAGAGACCTGGTATGTTCGGCCTCAGTTTAGACCAGGCTCTGTAAACTTTAGTAAGGAGGCTATCTACAATGGTAGGGGTCGCCCTTCCGAGGGCTTATTACTTGGGTTTATACTGGACTATCTTGCCAGGTTAGGGAAGTCCCCGTGCCTTCCCAGGATATCTTATCATTGCTGTCGGCACTGCGTGCTATACTCTTTATCTATACAAAGTGCATCTCAGGCCAGGAGGGGCTAACCAGAAGTCTCCCCTTATTGAGGTGTTAATTCAGCATATGTCAGATATCCCTGGTGGTGTTTTCTTGCTTGTGGCCGGTTGTTTTAACTGCCAGTTTGCACCCCTGGTAAAGTGTGATGAGACCATCACTTCGATTAAAGACAATGTTTGGGGGTTGACTATGGTGGACATTATGAACATGGCGGGAAACACCGCACCGCCGGCAGTGGCGGTAACTATCACCAACAGGCTGGCGGTCCAGACCACCAAATAATGAAGTGCATGAGAAACAGCCAGCGTGAAAACCACTCACCGCCAGCATAGGAGTGCCAACATCAATGGAAGAGGCCGCCCAAAGGCTGACGGAAAGGCCCCACCAGCCCAACAAATAATGTAGCACAAGACCGCTGTCAGCTCCGGGGCGGGAACCACCGCCACGCAAATCCTGGCAGAAACGAACCAAATAAAAGGAAACACTCACCATAGGCACACACAACATGCCGAAGCAGACATGGAGAGACAATTGGAAATCATGCCAGTGCTGCTCCTTGCCATATACCTCCACGACCGTGACTGACGACGACGACGGTAAGTAACGCAACCTACTAAACAAGGGAAGAAAGGGCACAGTTACACAGCCACCAACCCCACCCACCCTGCAACACACCCCCAACCCCTCACAGCATCAAGAGATATACACCCCATAACAAGAGGTACTTACTCTACACAAGACCAATACAACCTGCCCAAAGCACAAACATGTGCGCACCACACCCCCACAATGAAACGATGAACCATGTCTCCAGAGTATGCCAACATAAACACTGGGCACACAAACTTTAATGACAAAAAGAAAAATGCAATGTCCAAATAAGGCAATTGGCCAGTCCAACTGTAACAGGCTGAAGGGCCCAAATGGCACGAACTTGACTCCCACATGTGCACATGGTACTTCACCACAAAAGGGACATCAATGGGGCAGCCAGGCACCACAGGGAATAGGGGCAGGTGGTGGCGGGGTGGGGACTTACGTCTGGGAGGGGGGGCTTGGGCTTACGTTTGGGAGGTGGAGGGGGCTTGGGTTTGCTCTTGAAAGGTGGGGGAGCAGGCTTGGACCGGGGGGTGGCAGATGGACCTTGGCCAGCACGGGGCTTCTTGTTCGCTGGGGAAGGGGCACGGAAATGGGAAGGGTGGACTGGGGTGGACTTCGACATGGAAGGAGTGGACAGGGCAAGGAGGTGGGTACGTTTAGGGACGAGACAGGGTGGGCCAGTGGGTTCAAAAAGGTCAACAAAGGACAGGAAAGGTTTTTAAGGGGCAGTTGGGGTGGACATGGAGGAAGGTGTTGGAGTGGAGGTAGAGGGAGTACTAGTAACTGGTGTAGGTGTGCTAGCTGTGGATTCAGGTGCCTGTGCAGTATGCTGAGGTGTGGTGGATGTGTGTTGGCTGGGTGTCTGGGAACGTTTAAGTGTTTTGGGAGAAGCGGGGGTGGACACAGTGGGACAAGACAGGCTGCCATTGTAAATGAATGTTGTCTGGGTGTCTGCAGGTCTAGTGAGTGTGCTGCATGTGTCAGTCAATTTTGTTGTGGTGAGTGCAGGTGTGGTGTCTGGTGGTGGATGACTGGATGTCTGATGTTCTAGTGCCTGCAAGAATGGGGCCAGCAACAGTGACTGAGGGTGCAGTGCTTGTGGGTGTGAATGTTGAGGTGGCAGACAGGGAGGCGGGAGAGGAGGACACACTGGGGGAAGTGGATGTTGTTGTGTGAGCTTTTGTATGTTGGCTGTGTGTATTTCTGTGGTGAAAAGTGTGGTGCTTGTGTTTCTGTTCTGTGCTTCTTGTGTGTTGAGGTGTGTGCATGGCTGTCTGAACGTGTGCTTGGGATGGGTGAAGGGAGTGGGGTGCTGGAAGGGGCAGAGGTGGTTGAAGGGGGGACGGAAAGATCAGGGACACTGGCTGCTGTCAAGGAGGAGGCCAAAGCCTGAAATGATCCCTGTAGGCCAGACATGGCACTGTGAATGCCTTCCAGGTATGCATTGCACTGCTGCATCTGGGATGCTAGCCCCTGGATGGCATTCACAATGGTTGTCTGCCCTACAGAGAAGGTCCTCTGGAGGTCAATAGCTTCCTTCGTGAGGGCAGCAGGGCTGACTGGGGCAGGGGAGGAGGTGCCTGGGGTGAAGGAGATGCCCACCCTTCTGGGTGAGCGGGCATGGCCAACTGGGTGGGGAGCAACAGGGGAGGGGGTGATGGTATGGGGGTGGCGGAAGATGACACAGAATGGGTGGGCCCACTAGGGTCCTCCACCACCAGGAAGCTTCCATTGGAGGTGGTATCAGAGTCACTCCCTCCAGTGGTAGTAGCCTCCCCGTGGTACTCCCCTCACCCTCCAACCCACTGGTCCCCTTGGCGTCGGTAGACTCTGCCTCCTTGGAACTGTGGACCGCTACATCCCCACTCGCCTGTACCACTGCTCCCTCGCCAGATGATGCTGATGTACACAGGCAACACAAGAGTACAGGGGTGGGGAGACAAAACATGAGAGATATCTGTAAATACCTGAATGGATGTACAAACTTGGTGCACACACACTCCCACCCAGCTTACATACTTACATGCAGCACCTACAACTATAGTCATGCCTATGCCCCTGACTAGTGGCCACAACCCTAGCATACAACTCTTCTCCCACATGACACAAGGACCGGATTAACTGCAGACCTGTCCCTAATCATCTCAGTGCCCATGGGGGCAGGACTGCTGGTAGACACCTGTCAGAGTTCTTGGCACTAGACAGCATAGATACTACAGCACCCTCAGACATCCATCAAAGAGGCATCAAATGGTGTTGGTACTCACCCCCTTGTGGCTTCTGTGCAGCCTTCAAGCGCCCATCCAGTTCTGGATATGCCACTGAATGCGGCACATTAGGGGGGTCAGGGCCCGAAGGGCACCCCTTCCTCAATGGGAGGACTTCCTTAGCTCGGCCTCTTAGATCTTCCTGGCCCAGCGCTGCAGGTGCTTCCTGCAGTGGGTGCTCCGCTGGTTGTAGCCCCAAGGGCGATGGCCTACCAGAGTGTCCTCTTCCGATGGACGCTGGCCTGTATGGGACACACAGAAAAGAAAAACAGAGTTCAGGATTTGGCCATGTGATACCGCTGAATATACGTCCCTTGTGAGATGGACACTTCACAAAATCATTTCACCACCTCACTCACTGTACTTGCCACACAGTCTAAGCTTGTGCAGGTACATACTGACCACACATGCATACAGGCATCCGACACCATCACACACATCCATGCACGTCATCCGCCTACTCACCTGCACCTCTGGTCACCCATATAACTTGGCATACAGGGGTAGGACCCCGTTCACCAGCTTCTCCAGCCCATCCGTGGTGAAGGCCAGGGCCCTTTCCCCTGTGAGTCATGCCATTTGAGTAACCAGAGTCAGGACACAGCAGCACACTCAGTGGAGTACTTCCATGCACGGGATCCGGGAGTCAAGTGAACTTGGGGTTACGACATGGCGTGCCCTCCGCAGTGGTGTGCACCCTCACCACCGGTGGCAATCATGATAGACCTAGGTTCCCCTTTTACAACCATGTTAAACAATGAATGGGTGCACGGAAGTGGACACCGCCTTACGCCACAACAACAACCGCCAGCGGAATGAGGTCACTTCCACTCCTACATATCTGGATGGCAGGAGGCTGCCATTTTGCTAGCACAATGCAGATATTTCCTGGTCATGGGCCCCATTCAGGCCCTATGGACCACAGCCCTTAGTCACATGCCCAGATGAGTGTTTGTTCCCCACAACAGTACAGACGTATCACTTCATACATGTCCCTACAGTTGTACATCATACAACATTGTGTGTGTACCCTACATATTGTACAGCAGTTATTTCTACACAACATGTTTCACATGTGTATGTGTGTCCCTCACATGTGTTCTCTCCTTCCCCTAGGTACAGACCCATTTGGCGAGGGAGGGCCACATCTGTGTACAGACCTCTTGTTGATTTGGATACCATCGTGGAACATCACATCATTGTCACCTGCAGACTCAGTCGTACAACAATCCATGAGCTATGTGCATTACTGGATCTTGTACTGAGACCGTTTAATCGGAATCAGCATGCTATACCTACTGAAGTGCGAGTGCTCTCTGTACTCTATTTCTTGGCCACGGGCTCATTTCAGGTGACAGTGGGCATGGGTGCATGGTTCTCACAGCCAATGCTTAGCCTCATTGTGTCCAAATTCTTGGATGCATATGTAGTACACCTGCAGACATATGTAAAGTTTCCCCTAAGGGCTAAACTCGCTGCCATCAAGTCTGATTTTTATGCCTTTGCTAACATTCCCCATGTGAGAGGTGCAATTGATGGCACCCAAATAGCTCTCATCACCCCAAGACTAAAAGAACAGGTGTGCAGAAACAGGAAGAACTTCCACTCAATCAACATACAATTGGTGTGTACTGCAGACCAGTACATATCACATGTGAATGCCATGTGTCCATGATTCATTTGTCCTGAGAAACAGCAGTGTATCACACATGATGGATCAACTACAAGGGGACAGAGGATGGCTCATAGGTGAGTGTGTATGACACTGGATTCGTACATAGCTGACAGCCAGGCTGTCTGCAAGTAACAGCAGCTTGTTACAGTCCTGTTCCAAACACTTTTGCAGGTGATTCTGGCTACCCCAACATGCAATGGCCCCTGATACCTGTGAGAAATCCCAGGACAGATGCAGAGAGGAATTACAAAGAGGCCCTCTAGCAGGGTGATAGAGCGCACTGTGGGTCTCCTGAAGGCTAGATTCCGTTGCCTCCATCTCTCTGGGGTTCCCTGTGCTATGGCCCTGAGAAGGTGTGTAGAACAGTGGTGGCCTGCTGCATGCTTCATAATCTGGCTGTGAGGAAAGCTATCCCCCTACTAGAGGAGGAGGGTGCTATATATCTAGTCCTTCTTCTTCTGAGAGGGGATGAGAGTGATGGTGAGGATGATGAGGGGGAAGATGTCCACTCCAGGATCCAGCTGATCCAACTATACTTCCAGTGACTATGAGGTACTGTTCACTGATGATGTTGACTGCACTGCATAATGTCTGCCTGACTTATTCAATATGGGGATGTGGGGTCTGTAGTCATTGACACTGTTACCTGAAGAATAAGGTGGCATGTGCCATGGAAACAAACATGGTGTACATTTATGTTTACTCCACACAATGTTGTGTGTGGGGTGCCATTCCTGCAATAAAGGTCTTATTATGGAATTGACTGGCAAATGCATTCACATTTACAATTGATTCATCATTATGACATGGGACATACGAATTGGTGTACATGTTTTTTAATTGGTGTCCTACATGCATTGGTGTGCTTTACAGAGATAGAGAGTGGGCTAATGGTGGATGTCCATACTAGTTACATGGGCTCAGCGATTAGTGGCAGTGGGTATAGGTCCATCTGTCCCTTGCAAGTTGTTATGTTGCTATTTGTGGGTGAGGGTGGTTGCACAGTGGCACACTTGGTTGACAGTCCATGTTAGAGTCACTTCTTAGTGGGGGCCTTGATCTTGGCAGGTATTCCTATGCCATATCTGGGTCTGAGGGACTGTTTGACTGTCTGGTGCTGGGCTGCACGGGTAGGGGTGCTGCTCTCCTGTGTGTCCTTTGCCACTGCCACCAGTCCAGTTGCTGCTGCTGATGTTGATGGCTGGTCAGTGTCCTGGGCAGTGGTAGGGGCTTTCAGGTTTGTGGGGGTCTCAGGCTGGGTTAGGTAGTGGTTCTGCATCACCCCTGCAATAGTGGCCATGGTGGCTTTCAGTTGTTTCCACTGCTCCATGGTCTCTTGATGTTGGGCTATCTGAAGCCTTTGGCTCTGTTCCAGGGTGGCCAGGATCTGGCCCATCCTCTCTTGTGTATGGTGGTATGTTCCCAGGAACTCTGAGACCACCTCCTGGGCTGCAGCATCCATCCTTTGGGCTCTCCACTGGGCCACTTATACCCTCCCACTGGGCCTAGCCCCCTGTGCCTGTGTCCCCTGTATAGGTCTGACAGTGCCTCTTGTGCTGGGCCATCATCATCCTGCCTGTTAGTAGGTTGAGACTCTGACCTCTGTACTTGTATTTCACAAGTCTGTGGCCTGGAGACACTGGTGTGGGGTTGTTTGGCCAGAGCTGTTGTTGGTGGCTGGGTGGTAGGGGTGTCAGTAGTGACCTGGGTGAGACTGCTGGAGGGTGACAGTCCAGGACTGTGTGACGGGCCAGGGTAGTCCTCACTGTCCGCACTTCCCTCTCCAGTGTCCTGAGTGGGGCCAGTGTCTCCATGTGGGGCGTTGGCACTCCTTGGCCTTTCCTTCAGGGTGGCATGGGTGGTGGTGCCTGTGGGGGTGTACTGATTTGAATAAGAATGCACAGCTCTGCCCTATTTTGTGCTGTTTATGCCCCTGTTAGGCCATGCAGGGACCTATTGTGGGTTTGCCGATGCATTTTGCATGAGATGTGGAGGTGCATTGTGGGTGGTGTAGTGCCATTGTGATTCCTTGCATGGGTAGGGGGCTGTGTAGGATGTGGGCCTGTTAGTGGGTTTGTGGACATGCAGGGTGACTGGATGTAGTGATTGTGTCCAGAGTGGGGCAGTGGTCCTGGCTGTAGTTGGAGGAGTGTGGTGGTGCAAGTATTGAAGATGTGGTGGATATGGGGTAATTGTAGATGACTTACCCAAGTCCATTTCTCCAGTGAGTCCAGTGAGGCCCTCAGGGTGCAGGATCGCCAGTACCTTTTCCTCCCAGTCGGTGTATTTGGGAGGTATAGGTAGTGGTCCTCCCCCAGTCTTCTGGATCACAATGTTGTGGATGGATGCCATCAACCTCACCTTACTGCACAGGTTGTTCCATCTCTTGCGGATGCCGTCCTTCGTGCGTGGATGGTTTCCCACTGTGTTGACCTTGTTGACAATCGTCTGCCATAACTCCATCTTCTTAGCGATGGGTGTGTACTGGACCTGTGCCATGAAGATTTGTGGCTTTACCTTGAGTATTTCATCTACCATTGTTCTTAGTTCCCTATCTGTGAAGCGTGGGTGCTTAGTGGGTGCAGTGTGTGTTGTGGGTGGTGTTGTATGGATATTGGTGAGGGTGCTGTTGTGTGGTTGGGTGTGTTTCTTGTGTGATTTTGGGTTCAGTGTATGCGTGTTGTGTTGTTAATCTCATTTGTCCTATTGGCGATGCAAAGGATGGTGGGGTATGAATGTGTGTTTTTTATAGTGTTGTGGATGTGTATCAGGTGTGTGGGTGTCAAACTTGCCAATGTGTGTATTTCTCGCTGCTGGGTCGTACCGCATTCGACATCCACTATCCACCGCAGTGATTTGTGCATCATTATTTGGAGGGTGGGAGATGTGTCTGCTTGGCAAGTTTTCCGGTGTCCAGTTAGTTTATTGAAAAAATGTGACACTAGGGGTTGTCAGCCTTCACATAGCTTTTGTCAAATTGTGTTTGGCCTTTGACCTTGTACCTTGGCCAAGATGGACGTCCCTGCCGATCTGGTGGTTATTTTGATTAGACTCCACTGTGATATTTTGCCCAAGTGCGCTGTGGACGCATGGTGAGTTGTAGGACTGCTTTTTTGTGGCCTGAGGGGTCAGGTAGGGCTACGTCCTTGCATCTATCCTTTTCTTACTCTATGTTAATTATCTGGTCGCCTGTTTGAACAAATATGAAGGGTACGCTCCCAGGTTGGCCAACTTTAAGATCATGGCATTCTTATTTGCAGACAACACCATTTTGATTTCAAAATCTCCTATGGGGTTGCAAAGTATGCTTAAGCACTTTGTTTTTGTGCAAAGCAGGGCTTAGAAATAAATGTGAGCAAAAAAAAGGTATGATCCTTAATCCGTGTTGTACCTCCAGAGCAAATCCCAAGCTAGCTGGTGACCCTCTGGACCACGTTTGAGTATTTGACTATCTGGGGTTCACACTCACTGAAAGTGTAGACTGGAGGTGATATCCAGAAAAGCAGAGGTTAAAACTAATGCAATGTACGGGGGCACTTCTAAGATTATTTCGTAACTCTTCATGTCGACCTGTTACTCCTACTCTATAAATTTATAAATCACAGGCTTTGGGTGTGACCCTGTATGGGGCTGAGCTAGGGCCCCCAGGCAGCACCCCTTTCTCCCACTTAGATTGGACCTGGACCTTAAGCCTTTCACGATGGGGGCAGAGATCAGGCCAATTCTCTATTGATGTAGAATTTGGCCCTTCTCCAAGCTTTATTATTATTGTTCTGTTGGGCTCAAGGAGGTGTTAGGCATTCCTGGTTCTGGAAACATTCTGTGACTAAGGTATGTTAAAGATCTATTAATGAAATTGGGATGTGGTAAATTGTGGGAGAAACCGGAGAAAGCCCCTGTTATTGGCAAGCGTTAAGAGTTAAAATGGTTGTACTGGCAGCACAAACTGGCCAAACTTGTGGTTCCCCCAGTGCATGGAGTCTGGTTAATCAGTCTCCTGCTGACTGAATAATATGTGTGTTAAAGAGGTGATATGTTTATGAGAAGGGTTGTGACTTCAAGCATAGAAACCATGGATCTGGTGAGAAGTATCCTTGATATAATAGTGATGTTACATTGACTTCGCTGCCTGAAGTAGCCTTGAAAAAGCAACATAAGTCACCATCCATCAGCCAGGCTTGCTTGAATCGAGTGAGGCAGCAAACAAGACCCATTTCTGGGCATACCCTAGCCACAAACTGGGGGGAGGGGCATGGTCAGCAAAAGAACAATGAATTAAACCCAGATCTGTGAATGGGGGGAGTGGTTGAAAAATGTCAGCACTCCATCCATCATCCTTTTGTCTTGCTAAAGTTGCCCTAAGTGGGAAGGGAATGCACAGATGTGGGTCCCTTGCTCACTGTGCCACAGGATTCACGCTAGCCTGATTGATGAAGGGTGATACCCTGATACCAGTCCCAGGATGCTTGTTTCCAGTCCAAGGAGGACCTGGCCTGGCAGTTTGGGCAGGACGGTTCACATGGGAAACAGGATCAAGGCTGATTTGCATATGGATGGGTCCAAACTGGAGTGGCATGATGAGCAAAAGAATGATGGATTAAACCCAGATCTGTGACTAGGGGTGAGTGTTTGAAAAATTTCAGCACTCCATTCATCATCCTTTTGTGTTGGTAAAGTTGCCCTCAGTGGAAAGGTTATGCCCAGACATGGGTCCCTTGCTCACTGTGCCACGGGATTCAAGCTAGCCTGGCTGATAAAGGGTCATATCCTGAAACCGGTCTCAGCATGCTTGTTTCAAGTCCAGGAAGAACCTGGCATGGCAGTTTGGGCTGTACTGTTCCCATGGGGAACAGGATCAACACTGATTTGCAGATAGCTGGGTCCAAACTGGGGTGGCATGATGAGCAAAAGAATGATGAACTAAACCCAGATCTGAGAGTGGTTGAAAAGTTTCAGAACTTCATCCATCATCGTTCTGTGTTACAAGCACATGTGTGCCATATTACCCCTCTCTTGAGAGAAAAAAAACAATGTCAAGGTACGCCATGATATGTGAGCGCATAACAGCAAACTTATATTACTATTGTCGATCCTACCCGATGTGACCTCCACATCAACCCCAAGTCTCCAATAATTCCAACCTTTCACCATTCCCCAGGTAATTTTTTGTCCTAATGAAACCCTAGTATCCAGACAAGACCTTTTTGATTATGTTTTGAATTATCAATCTATGTATTGACAAGCATATCTTATAACTTAATAAGAGGCTGTCTTTGTGAGATACACCAAAGATTACAGAACTATAAGCGATTCCTTTATTGCTTTATGGTGTGGTGTCTCTTTGCTCACTTGGAGATCACTTTTTTCTATATTCACTCTTTGTTTATTTTCCTAACGTATGATTATAAAAATGATTCACGATTATATGCTGTTGCAGCTTCCAAAATACTTCAGTGGAGCTTTTTTGAAAGATTCTAGATAGGTGTTTTTTGTCTTCATTTAAGATTTGTTTGTATGAGTTAACCAATAGCAAGATTTTTCTTCTACAATATTTAAATTGATTGAAAATGAGTTTCAGGTGGATATGCGTTTTGTGATAATTTTTTCCAGATTCATGTGGACATTCTGGGTTGCTCTTGATTTGTTTAGTGTCACTTTCTCAAAGTGGCATTTTCAAACTTATGATTTCAAAAACAAATTCACTGAAAGAAATATTTTTAAATTGTGCTTTCTGAGACCCCAAACTCTATGTCTCGATCTGCTCCCAATGGAAATTACACTTGAAAGATATTTCAAGTCAATCACAATGTTACCCTACAGGAGAAATAGGCCTTGCAATAGTGAAAAACAAATTTAGCAATATTTCACTATAAGGACATGTAAAACATACCAGTACATGGTCCACCTTTTAAATACAGTGGACCTGGTCTATGGGGCTACCTGGAGCTTACCTTAGGAATTACAGATATGTAGTAAAAGGAAGGTGTGGGCCTGGCAAGTGGGTCACTTGCCAAGTCAAATTTGCAGTTCAAAACTGCACACACAGACACTGCAGTGGAAGGTCTGGGATATGTTTACAGGGCTACTCAGGTGGGTGGCACAATCAGTGCTGCAGGTCCACTAGTAGCATTTGGTTTATAGGCCCTGTGCACACATGGTGCACTATACTAGCTACTTACTAGTAATCGAAATATGACAATCATGGGTAAACCAATCACCAATACCATTTAGACAGAGAGCACTTGCACTTTAGCAATGGTCAGCAGTGGTAAAGTGCCCTGAGTTCTAAAGCCAGCAAAAACAAAACTCAGCACATGATCAAAAACAGGAGGTCAGAAGCGAAAGGTTTGGGGATAACCCTGCAAAGAGGGCCATTTTCAACAGGCAGCAACACCACAATAGTCATAGGTGATTGCCCCCCCAATACATTTGTTTGGCCGGAGGGGTACGTGTTCCCAAAACACCATAAAAGTTAGATGCCACATAAAGTTAGGAACACTCAGCCAATCAGCACACAACACACACATAACACACAGTTATCAAGCGCTCCTCGTGCCAGACATTTGGACATGTTACCTACTGGCCTACATTTTGTCCATGCAAAGTTGAGACCTACCTGAGCACTTTATCAGATAGTCAGATTTACGACTCCCTGACTGGGCCCGGACTACTTTCTGCAAAAATGTATAGAATTGCTTTATAACCTTTCAAGAATTGTATTTAAGGGCACTAGGAACTCTCTAACTTTGAGAGACAGTCATCAGACCCCGACTTCGTACTGTGCTCTCGTGGCCACTGCTTTTAATTAAACAAACTGTTCCTGTTTTGCCAAACACCTCTTGTCTTTTATTTCTTTAAGGTAAATCTGCATCTGTGCAACACTGTAATACATATAAATTATAGCACAACTTTAAAAAAATATTTAAAAAGTGTCCCTCCTACACTGTTGTAAAAATACAGAGACACATATGAAAACATTTCTCTACTAATTAACACTTTAATAAAGTATTTATGGGTAGGAGACAACAATAAACGCTACTATTTATCTAGATCTAAGACTCGAACCAGGAATGCAGGGAAACACAACTTGTAAACAAAATTGCTGAAAACGACATGGCTGCCTTTTACCTTTGGTAAGCATAGCCATTTGCTAATCACATAGGGCCAGATGTAGCAAACATTTTGCATGGTGCAAACCTCGAACATCGCAGTTTGCGCCATGCAAAATGCCGTTTGCGATGCTCATTCACAATTTACGAGTCGGTACCGACTTGCAAATTGTGAATGAGACTCCCAAATAGGAAGGGGTGTCCCCTTCCTATTTGCGACTCGCATAGCTATGCTAAATTGCTCTGTGACCGCGAATGCGGTCGCAAAGCAATTCGCAGTTACCACAAGTGTCACACTGGTGGTAACCCATTCGCAAAAGGGGGGACCCCTTCCCCTTTGTGAATGTTGCCAAAAAGGGGTTTTCAGAGCAGGCAGTGGTCCAATGGACCACTACCTACTCTGAAAAACCAAAACCAAATGGTTTCGTTATTTTTTTTATTTTGCAACTCGTTTTCCTTTAAGGAAAACGGGCTGCAAAATAAATTAAAAAACTGCTTTATTTCAAAAGCAGTCACAGACATGGAGGTCTGCTGACTTCAGCAGGCCACCATCCCTGTGAGTGCAGGGGCTCGCTATGGGGTCGCAAAATGCGACCCACTTCATTAATATTAATGAGGTGGGTCTTTGCGATCCCATAGCGACTCGCAGTCAGTGTCTGAGACACAGTACTGCACCCGATTTTGCGATCGGAAATTGCGAGTTACACCGACTCGCAATTTCCGATTCGCAAAATCGGAAAATGCTACATCTGGCCCATACTTCCTTATCATGCGCATGTACCATAGTGTACCCTGAATTTATTGTGGTATCACAGCATAATATATAACTTA
This sequence comes from Pleurodeles waltl, assembly GCF_031143425.1. Lineage (NCBI taxonomy): Eukaryota > Metazoa > Chordata > Amphibia > Caudata > Salamandridae > Pleurodeles > Pleurodeles waltl. The sequence goes on from NC_090446.1 coordinate 248,580,675, forward strand.
GGATTTTAATATTTACAACAACTTAAACTGTTCACACATACTACCAAAAATTAAAATGTACACCAAATAATGTATTTTACTGGCACATTACATTTGTATCCATTAACACATTTTCACCCTATGTTTCAATTACCACACTCCACTGTACAAAACTACACTTGTTGCCACTCCAATCCACTCTACTATATACTATTACACTCTACACCACTCCTCTCTACATCACTCCACTACAAGTCACTGTACTCTACACTAATTCACTGCACACAAACTCACTCCACCTCACTTCACTGTACACCACTACCCTGTACGCTATTACACTCTATGCCACTCCATTTTATGACACTCCAGTGTACTCCAATAAACTGTGCACCCTTCCACTCTGCACTACTCCACTGTAGGCTATTGTACTATACACAACTCCACTCTTTAACAGTACACTCTAGCCTATTCCACTCTATGCCACTCGATTGTACACCACTGCACTGTATACTATTCCTCTGTACACCACTGCACTTTACACCACTTCACTATACGCCACTCCACTCTAGAACAATCCACTGAACACTATTACGTTGTACATCAGTCCATTATACAGCACTACACTCTATGCTAATCAACTCTACCATACTACATTATACCCTATTCCACTCTTACATTGTACACAAGTGACACCTAACATTACTACACTCTACACCACTCCACTGTACGCTACTCCACTGTATGCCACTCCTCTCTACATTACAACACTATATTGCAGTAACAGTCAACATTAGTCCACTCTATACCTCTACACTGCCACTATAGCCTACCCCTCTACACTGTAATTGGCTAGGGCGTAGAAATCCGCTCGGCTGGCAGAGCATGCAGGATTCAGGAACTTGACGCCACACAGAGTAGCTCAAAGTTCCAGAATTCCATAATCCGGTGCAGAGTGCATTTGCATGGGTGAGGTTGGGTTTTGGTACTCTCTCGCGACTGCCAGAATACTCTGGGCCGCTAGCCAGCATGCGCAAGACTTTTCATTCAATCATGCTGTTTGCGGCCGTGTGCATTTTCTCGTGCTGCTTCCGGCCGCACCAGCAGCCAAAACAGTCCAGGTTGAAAGTGCTAATGCATCTGAACTGGATTTTCTATTCCAGATATATCTCAATCTAATCAAAACATGGTTTTTGATTGGATTTTCTTTTATAAAGGACACTTCAAGTTGTTTTTTAGATTGAGAAGCCTTTTTTTCAAACAGGAAGGAAGTGCCCCAGAGAATCCAACTTCCTGTCTAGCACGCTCCTCCCAGTGCTTTGTCCATCTCCTGGTCCCATTTTGGTTGGATTTTGAGGTGGAAGGATCACTCTTTTAGTCTGGTGGATATACCTTTGAATTTAAGGACTTTGTTTTGTTTGAAATCACACTAGTAAGTTAAAAAACTATTAAATAAGGGTGCTATTTGTTTGGTTGGGTATGCACCAGCATTTCTATGTACTTTTCAAAATGTTATAGGGATGGGTGGCTTGTGCTTAAGTATGGGCCTAGTTATTATTTATTTTGCATTTCATTAATTTTTCATCTTTTGCAAAGGAAAATTGTTGTTCAGCTCAATACATGTACTTTTCTACATGTTTGTGACATTTGCAATATTATTTTACTACATGGCCCAGATTTCCAAAGGGCCATCTAGCCAGTACGCCCAGTACTAGTAGTCATCAGTGCATGAAATAAATATTTCAGTGGTGTCTGTTTTCATAAAACTTCATTTGGGACAGGGATGGCATTGGATTAAATAAAAAATGTTGGCTATTTTTTGCATTTCATTTTTTTGCAAAAAGTGCATATTTTTGTGGTAATATTTGATGGCATGGGAGGATATGTGTACTGTTGTTGAGTAATTGTTATAGCTCAGTTAATTTTTGTGTTTTGCATTGCTGAACTAATGTTAGTGTTTTGTCAGTGTTACCACCATGCCTCCTTATAGCCAGTGCGTTTGTGTGTTTTTCATTGTCCACCATTTGTCTTTGTTCTACATGCTGTGTGTCCAGGGGCCATTTTGTGTGGTCTATGTCCATAGTCTTGCATGTGTTTTGTGTTCTCCATGAGTCCTGGTTCACAGTTATAGTTTGACCATGTGGCTGGCAGCCATTTTGTGCATCCAGCCAGTTTGTCTTTGTCATCGGCTTGCATGTGCTCTTCTTTGTTCTCCTTGCTCCATGTTGTTGTTGTTTGACCATCTGGCTGACAGCCATTTTTGCATGCAGCCAGTGTTCTTTTGCTATAGGATTACATGTGTTCATTCTTTGTTCCCCAGGCCTCCTTGCTCTTTGTTGTTGTTTGACCATGTGGCTGGCAGCCATGTTGTGCTTGCAGCCAGTGCTCCTTTTCCATAAGCTTATATTTGTTCTTTCTTTGTTCCCATTGTCTCCTTGCTCCTTGTTGTTGTTTTTTTACCATGTTTCTGGCAGCCATTTTGTGCATGCAGCCAGTGTTCCTTTACCACAGGCTTTTATTTGTTCTTTCCTTGTTCCCAAAGCCTCCTTGCTCTTTGTTGTTATTGTTTGGCCATGTGGCTGTTAGCCATTTTGTGCATGGAGCCAGTGTTCCTCTGCCATAGACTTGCATGTGTTCTTTGTTTGTTCCCATTGGCTCCTTGTTGGTTTTGTTTGACCATGTGGCTGGCAGCCATTTTGTCCATCCAGCCATTGACCCTTTGCATAGGCTTTCATGTGTTCTTTATCTGCCATGCCTCCTTGCTCCTTCATGTTGTTTGACCATGTGGCTGGCAGCCATTTTGTGAATGCAGCAGTACCCCTTTACCATAGGCTTGCATGTGTTCTTTATTTGTTCCCCATGCCTTCTTGTTCCTTGTTGTTATTAACCATGTGGCTTACAGCCATTTTGTGCATGCAGCCAGTGTTTCTTTGCCATAGACTTGCATGTGTTGTTTGTTTGTTCCCCATGGCTCCTTGTTGTTTTTGTTTGACCATGTGGCTGGCGGCCATTTTGTCCATTCAGCTAGTGTCCCTTTGCATAGGCTTTCATGTGTTCTTTATCTGCCATGCCTCCTTGCTCCTTCATGTTGTTTGACCATGTGGCTTGCAGTCATTTTGTGAATGCAGCAGTGCCCCTTTACCATAGGCTTGCATGTGTTCTTTATTTGTTCCCCATGCCTCCTTGCTCCTTGTTGTTGTTGTTTAACCATGTGGCTTACAGCCATTTTTTGCATGCAGCCAGTGTTTCTTTGCCATAGGCTTGCATGTGTTCTTTCTTTGTTACCCATGCCTCCTTCTCCTTGTTGTTGTTTGACCATGTGGCTGTAAGCTAATTTCTCCATCCAGCCAGTGTTCATTTGCCATAGACTTGCATGTGTTCTTTGTTTGCCTTGCCTCCTTGCTTCATGCTGTTTGATAGTGTGGCTGGCAGCCACGTTGTGCATACAGCCAGGGATCCTTTGCCAGAAGCTTGTGTGTGTACTTTCTTTGCTCCCCATGCCTCCTTGTTGCTGTTGCCTGATCATGTGGCTAGTGGCCATTTGGTCCATGCAGCCAGTGTCCCTTTGCCACAGGCTTGCATGTGTTCTTGTTTGCCATGCCTCCTTGCTCCTTGTTGTTGTTTGCCATGTGTCTGTTAGCCATTTTGTGCATGCAGCCAGTGTTCTTTTGCTATAGGTTTGCATGTGCTCTTTCCTTGTTCCCCATGCCTCCTTGCCTCTTGTTGTTTGACCATGTGGATGGTGGCCGTTTGTTTGTATGCAGCCAGTTCTCCTTTGCTATAGACTTTCTTTGATCACAATGGCTTCTTGCTCCTTGTTGTTGTTGTTTGACCATGTGGCTGGCAGCCTCTTTTCCAACCAGCCAGTGTCCCTTTGCATAAGCTTGCATGTGTTCTTCATTTGCCATGCCTCCTTGTTCCCTGATGTTGTTTAACTGTGTGGCTAGCAGCCATTTTGTGAATGCAGCCAGTGTTCTTTTGCCATAGGCTTTCATTTGTTCTTTCTTTGTTCCCCATGCCTCCTTGTTCCTCTTGCTGTTTCTTGTTGTTGTTTGACCATGTGGCTGGAAGCCAATTTGTCAATCCAGCCAGTGCCCCTTTGTCATAGGCTTGCCTGTGTTCTTTCTTTGTTCTCAATGCCTCCTTGTTCCTCTTGCTCCTTACTGTTTTTGTTTGGACAGGTAGCTGGCAGCCTCTTTGTCCAACCAGCCAGTGCCCCTTTGCCATAGGCTTGCATGTATTCTTTCTTTGTTCCCCCTGCCTCCTTGCTCCTTGTTGTTTGACCGTGTGGCTGGCAGCCATTTTGAGCTTGCAGCCAGTGTGTGGTTGTCAAAGGCTTACATACAAACATCATTAATTATTGATCATTTGTTTATTTTAAATTTCAATTTTATTGTTTTATTTTCTATTTAAATTGTTTATTGTAATTTTTTATTCTACTATTTCTAATTCTATTGTTTTTACATCGTTTTTCTTTTAATATTTTAGTTTTAGTTTTTTGTATTCACTTTTTTAATTTTTAATTTTAATTGTTTTCATTTGTTGTTATTTAAATGTTTATTTTAGCTTTTTAATATTTTTTTATTTTTCAATTTAAATTTTATTTAATTCTGCATTTTGCCTTGACCTATCCATCCACATCCATTGCTACATCCATAGATCAAAGACACACATCCACACTACAGCATTCAGTTTCTTTAGCTGTATAATAATTCAATTTCCTCCTGGACACCCTGGCTGTGGAGCACTGCAGACAAATTAGCAGCATAATTCATGTTTTAATGATTATTCTATTTCCCCTGGACTACTTTGCTGCCATAGATTTTTTAAAGGATGGTTTCATTTACCAATACATCTCTGTCTGACTACCTCATGTGTTCCCTTTAAATGAAAACAGATGGAGATACAGCAAAGAGCTATGTTGTGCTGTCTGATTTGAAATTACATTTTAAGGTGTGGTGGTGTGATTTGACTTTACAATGTTTGATTAAATTGGTATTTATTACATAATTAACCAACCACACTAAGATTGCATTTGTCTGTACTATTTCAACCTGCAACAATGCCATGTTTCACTTAATATATGTCATTCTTGCTTAGTTCCTTTGAGGTATACAAGAGAAGAGATCTTGGTTAGACGAAGTAACTACTGACTATTGCTCCAATGAGTGGTGATATATTGGCTGATGATTGATTATATATGTGGTGGCTGAAAGTGAGGAAGGGAGTTCAACACATTTGTAAACTTGATTCTAATAATTTGCAATGTTTGGGGGCTGATGGGTGATACTTTTTACCTGAAGGTGATTGGTCTGTCAAACTTACTGAAATTAACTGCAGAGTCCACTCCTTTTTTCTGGTTCCTCAGACCAGACTAATCACTTTAGTTACGAAACATAAACTCGCACAAAATACTCCAGTTCTATTTCTCTATTTGTTCATCAACTGCAGCACACTTGACTACACAGGTCTACCTCTCTTGGTTTGGAACTGGATTCAGGAGGAGGAGGATGGAAGGACTTAGGGCAGGACTACCTCAACAACTAGAAGGAGAAAGGTATTGATGCCAAAGAGACCATGATGATGGTGAAGACTCTGAGGCCAGTACTCACTCAGCTCTGTGGACTGGAGAGAGGTGCATTGATTGGAGAAATGCTGCTGAGTGTGTGTTTGCTGCATTGCTGGGTCAAACGTGAAACTCCTCACGTTCTTGCTCTGCCTCTGAGTTTTTTTGGTACACTCCTGATTCCTCAAGAAGCTTACCTTGCTTCCTTTTGTCCTTATCCTGTTCCCTAAAATGCAATTACTGTTTTTTTCAATATGCAGGCCTTTTCCTAGTCCTCTCCTGCACATACAAAACTTTGTGAAAGCTCAAGACTCCAGCTTACCTACTGGACGGGTTCAGCCAGGCACCCAAGAGTGATGGATATTCCAAGAAGAATGGAGATGCACCACCAAATTTGGCAATGCAGTATCATTTTCCTTTTAACAATCATCATTTTTAGAACTGGGTGGGTTAACATCAATCCTCCATAATTTGAATTTTTCAAACCTAGAAGACATAACATTTCGAGATATACTATCTTGGGTTTCTCTGGGGCAGAAGGACTGTTTGCAGTTAATTTAACTGAACTGTGTCATACTTATACCTTCATTGTTTCCTTCCACAACAGATAGATGATGTTGTGCTGTTCTGTGCCCTGATGAATATTGTCATGGTTTCTTTTGTGTAGTGTTTGTCTTTGTGACAGCTTTCCCCACATCCCCTTTCCGGTTCATTCATCAAGCACCCTAACCTCCTTCCCCAGTCTGTGTGATTTAACATAATTTTACACCAATAAATAGATCACACACTTGCTGGGGTGGATGTGGTGAAGTTGATAGCAACTCACTGCATGAACTTCTATTACCTGAGCAATGTTCTACACTGGCCCCATCAACATCATAATGAAAGCTTGTTTTGCTGTGTGTTGCATAAATGGATAAACGTGTCCAACCATTCTTGACTCTGAGCTACCTTCTCCTGACTCTATGATTTCATTTCCAAAGTTTAGTTTTTATATACTAACTCCTCACCATTGCTCAGAAGAAGTTGACATTGCTAGGTTTTATTATCATATTGGGTCTCCTTTGATGTGTGTTAAATACTGTCATTGTGGTAGTCTGGTTCTCAGTCTTCTTAAAGTTATGATATAATAATATGAGTCTCTGTTTTCTTTTCAATCAAGTTGACAGTGATGGATAACCCTTTGATTAATGCTGGAGTTTGTGGGAGTGGCACCTTCTTTCTTCCCTGTTAGCGCGCTAGCCTGCTACTACTACTACTCCCTACCACTCCCTTAAGATGCCACCTTGGGAAAACCCAGCAGAAAGAAGACCCCTTCGATTCATCTATAGAAATTAAGGCATACAGAGGATGGAAGTAGAACAAATAGAAAAAAAGGAGAGATGCACAATGTAAGAAAAATATATGGGTAACAAATGTAAACACTGAAAATGCTGGAGTGACATCTCTTAATGTTCATCATGAGGTTTGGTTCCCAGTATTCATTACAATAACAAAGAGGGAAACATGAAGTTATTTTTGCTTGGCATGGCAAATAATGGAGGGTCAGTACGGCTTCCCCAGATGGCAGAAATGTATCCTCTGCTTTTCTGTGAGGGTGAGTTCGAGACACTGAGGTGATTAAGATGGTGATTTGGATCTGTTTAGAAATTTAATTAAAACTTTGATAGGAAGCAGGCCATTTGATCCGATTTTCTGGAGGACTGCCCTTGGTCTTTTCATTCATAAACCCTCATACTTGTAGGACATCATGTTCAATGCAGGCTAACCACAACTACCTGCTCACCCCAATGCAACTTAAAGACTACCTCAAAACCTCACATGAGAAGCCAAACTCTTCCTAAACAAGACACACCTAAAATTCAGTCTTCAAACAATACACTATAAACAGGGTAGCCAATTACCTGACTGCCAAGGAGAGAGTTTCAGCTGCACTGGCAGTGGTATAAATTCTATTCAAATACTACAAAGCTGTGATACGCATTAACAAAGCTTTTGCTATTAGTAGTGTGACTTATGCTTATGAAACTCCTGGATTACTCCTGATTTCAGGAACAAATCTGGAGTACTACCAACTTGCCCCTAGAATTTCAGAGTACAATAGGTGCACTACAGGGGTAAGTCACAGACATCTTTATGAATCAGGTCACATCTATTTGGAGATCCTTACAGCAATTAGGAAGAGTGAAATGTTTTACAGTGGAGTGCCGTACAGTGGAAAAGCATGCAGTGGATTGGTGTACAGTGAAGTGGCATAGAGTGGAGTGTTGTACAGTGCAGTATGGTACAGTGGAGTGGCATAATGTGGAATAACGTAGAGTGGACTGTTGTAGAATGGAGTTTTAGAGAGGGGAGTGGCATACAGTAGAATAATGTACTTTGGAGTAGTTAAGAGTGGAATGCTAGAGAGTATAGATTGGTAGAGAGTAATAGCTTACAATGGATTAGTGTAACGTGCAAGTCAAAGATAGGAGCAGTGTACAGTGGAGTGAGGTATGTTGTAGTGGCAAACAGTACAATAGTGTAGAGTGGAGTGGAGTATAGTGGAGTGGGGTAGAGTGAATTGGAGTAGAGTGGAGTGGTCTACATTAGAGTAGCGTACGACATAGTGGCATAGAGTGGAGCGGAGGTGTAATGGTGTGCAGCAGAATAGCATAGACAAGAGTGGCACATAGCAGAGTGGTGTACAGCGCAGTGACATAGAGTGAAGTGTTGCAATGTGGAATCCTGTACAGTGGAGAGTTGTAGAGTGGAGCAGAGTACAGTGCTGTGGGGTAGACTACAGTGCAGTACAGAATAATAACATATTGTGGAGTGGTGTAGAGTGGAGTTTTACTGAGTGAAGTGGTCTACAATGGAATAGCGTAGAGTGTAGTGGCACAGAGTGCAGTGGTACACAGTGGAAGAACGTTAATTGGAATGGTGTGGAGTGGAATAAAGCTGAGTGTTAGTGGCAAACAATGTAGTGATGTAGCATGGAGTGGCATATAGTGGAATATAATACAATAGAGTGGCATAGAATGGAGTGTTGTACTGTGGAAAAAGGTACAGTGTAGTAGGGTGAGAAGATTGTCATAGAGTAGAATCGCATAAAGTGGAGTGGTGTAGAATGAAGTGATGTACAGTGTAGTAGTGTACAGTGAATTTTTGTAGAATGGAGTGGAGTGGAATGCCATACAGTGCAATGGCGTGGACTGGGGTGGCATAAACTGGATTGGCAGAGAGTGGGTGGCATAGAGTGGAGTGGCACAAAGTAGAATGAAGTAGCTTAAGGTGGAGACCCAATATAGTTTATGTAGTATGGGTACCAAGATGCACCATTTTTGGCATCATTTTTAATGACTGCTCAAAGCAGACGTTAAAATGATGCACCCATATTGACCTATGGGCCTCCTTGCACTGGCCTCCACTAGCGTCAATACTTTTGATGCTAGAGGAGCAAACTGCCACAATAGCCTCAGAAATGAAGATTATTTTGGGCCCAAATACCAACATGGTGTACCATAACATGGTATTGTTCGTTGGGGCAGGGACGACGCAAGCAAACTGGTGCATCAGTATTGATGCCCCAGTTTCTTGTAAATCTGGCCCTTTATTTTTAGTACCTTCATCCTAATCCTCTCTACCCTGGGAACAGTTAGGAGACAACAATGGCTCTAATGGATCAGTTTGGGGTCCCCACTGGTACTTGAATGCTGTGAGGCACTAGTTCATTGGGTACTTAGAGAATAGATATGCCTTTCAATGTGACATTGTCTAATCTCTTACTTGTTAGCACTCCTTTTTCTTTATAGCTTAAGCTCACCCAGAGAATACGAATTCAAGAGGGCACTGGAACAGCTCAGGTATGCTCTGTTGTCTGGGTTCCCTAACTCGCCCATGGGCATATTGATTATAATTGTTTACTTGTCTCATCTATCAAAGCCGCAGAGTTGAAGTTTGCCACTCCAAACTCCTCTTACAATACAAGGAATCAAGTGCTCCTCCATGTAGGCGCCTTCCTTCATTCTGTGATTTCATTCTAATTATCAGGCAGTGAACTGACATTTTATAGTAATAACCCAGTAGCATTTTGTGGTGTCTAGTAAAGCCTTTCAATGTGACTTTCAGGCACACTACCCACCCCTAACTTTGAGCCCTTCTGTCTCTTTATGGTGAAAGCTACCCAGAAAAGAACTATTTCAAGATTGCAGTGGGGTCGCTGAGACCTTCTGTTTTATCTGGACTTCCTAAGCCAATTCATATGATTGTCCATTCTAATCATGTGCAACTCTTGCTAATCAAAGCCCCTTAAACCTTTGACCTTATCTATTGTTGCTCCTGCTCCTGGGCAGCAAGGAACAAGTATTTATATAGGAAGGATGTCCTGCACCACAAGCTCTTCCCCGCTTAATGTTTTTATTTGGCAAAACAACACCCCTAAACTCCAACTAAGGTGCCTGATTTAGAACTCAATGGATGGGTAACTCTATCACAGTGGTGACGGATATCCCATTCACTGAAAACTAAATCCTATAGGACAGAATGGGATTTAGATTTTGGTGGACAGGGTATCCATTACCATTGTCACGGAGTAACTGGTCTGCTGAGTTTTATATCAGGTCCTTTGTCCTGCTCAAAACATTTCATGTCAAAAGCAATTTAATTAGCAGAAGTTAATTGAAAATGTATCCAACTTTGAAGGACCGTCAACAGAATGAAGCTTGTATCTTGCACCACTGGACTATTTTGACCTCTAGAAAGTAGACTAAATCAGAAGGTAACATTTTTGATGTAGACAACCAAGATCAACCTCTTCTCTAATAGTTTGGCCTGAAGTCGCATCTGGGTCCTGGTCAACCGTGAACTAATATTTTATAATTTTATATTTTTTTATGCGGTTTGCCTAAAACATTAGCAAAATCATATTTCGGGTTCCTATTATCTCACTTTGATATTTGTGTTGCTTATGACATTATTTTCTATTTCTCTAAATTAATTTGGGAGTATTATTGTGTTGTTTTCTCATTTTAAAATTGTTGATAGTACTTGAACTTGGCATGCATTTGTCTGGGAATCGCCTGCAGCTTGTGTGAGAGTCTCTTAGAGCTGCATTATAGCTTACGCAGCTTTTATTTGTTAAGTTAGTAGAAGTAACACCGCCAAGATCAATAACATAATTTATGACATTGTTGGCTAGCAGCAGACTAGGACTTTCTCCATCAGTTACAGTTTAGTTTTAACAGCTGAGAAAATATACATCTCATCCTAGATTTAGAGACAGACATGTATTTTTCTCTTTTAATTAGCAAGAAGGGTTTTCAGTAATTTTTATTGTCATAATCTTGGATTTTTTAAGGTTTTGATCAAATGTTCCAACCTTGAATTTTTTGGACACATGGGGCTAATCAGGCTTTCCTGCCTGGTCTAATCTTTGTGGAGCTGAAGGTATGTACAAAGAAAGAATGTTGAAGGTGAGCTAGAAGGCCCGGAAGGAGGGCTATGACATAGTCCTCTGGCCTGAGAAGATGCCAACCTAGAACAGATCTCTTCAGAGGAAAATAATAGTAAATGAGTTGAGGTGACCACCTGTAGGAGGCTGGCCTGGCTTATAGTGGGTACCTTGTAGTACTTACACCTTGTGCCAGGTCCAGTTATCCCGTATTGGTAGATTAGAGGTGTTCTAGCAGCTTAGGCTGATAGAGGTAGCTATAGCAGAGCAGCTTAGGCTGAACTAGGAGACATGCAAAGCTCCTACTATACCACTTATATCACTTAGCACTATATCATAGGAAACACAATACTCAGAGTTACTAAAAATAAAGGTACTTTATTTTAGTGACAATATGCCAAAAGTACCTCAGAGGATATACTCCCTTAGGAGGTAAGTAATATACACAAAATATACACACAAACCCAAATCAGGTAAGTAAACAGTTAGAAAAGTAGTGCAAACACTGTAGGACACAATACAATGCAATAGGAGACAATAGGCCTAGGGGCAACACAAACCATATACTCCAAAAATGGAATGCGAACCACAAATGGACCCCAGGCCTAGTGTAGTGTGTAGACAGTCGCTAGGAGTGTAAGAAAACACTAAGGGTGTCCAAGATACCCCACCCCAAGACCCTGAAAAGTAGGAGTAAAGTTACCCTACTACCCCAGAAAGACAGTAAAGTCAAGATAGGGGATTCAGCAAAGACAAGAACTGACTGCAAAGCACTGAAGACAGATTCCTGGACCTGAGGACCTGCAAAGGAAGGGGACCAAGTCCAAGAATCACGCAAGTGTCCAGAGGGGGCAGGAGCCCACTAAAACCCGGATGAGGGTGCAAAAGGGCTGCATCTGGGTGGAAGAAGCCAAAGATTCTGCAACAATAGAAGGTGCCAGGAACTTCTCCTTTGGTCAGAAGATGTCCCACGGCGTGTTGGAGGATGCAGAGTTGTTTTCACACAGAAAGACCACAAACAAGCCTTGCTAGCTGCAAGATTTGCAGTTAAAGGTTTTGGGTGCTGCCAGGGCCCAGGAAGGACTAGGAGGTCGCCCTTTGGAGGAAGAGACAGAGGGGCAGCACCCGCAGAAGCTCCTGAACAGGCATTCAGAAAATCTGTGCACAACGGTCAACTCAGCACAACAAAAGAGGGTCCCACGAAGTTGGAGTCATACTCAGCGAGTTGGGCAATGCAGGACGGAGTGATGGGGACCTGGGTTAGGGTGTGCACAAAGGAAATCTTGCAAAGGTGTACAGAAGCCCTAGCAGCTGCAGTTCAAGAAGTACACAGGTTTACTGTCTGGCGTGGGGAGGCAAGAACTTATCTCCACCAAATTTGGACAGAAGGGCCACTGGACTATCATGGACACTTGGATCCAGCTCCTGTGTTCCAGGGACCATGCTCGTCAAGATGAGAGGGGACCCAGAGGACCGGTGATGCAGAAGTTTGGTGCCTGCGTTGGCAGGGGAAGATTCCGTCGACCCACTGGAGATTTCTTCTTGGCTTCCAGTGCAGGGTGAAGGCAGACAGCCCTCAGAGCAGACACCACCAGGAAACAGTCGAGAAAGCCGGCAGCATGAGGCGCTACAATGTTGCTGGTAGTCTTCTTGCTACTTTGTTACAGTTTTGCAGGTGTCCTGGAGCAGTCAGCAGTCGATCCTTGACAGAAGTCAAAGAGGGAAGTGCAAAGGAACTCTGGTGAGTTCTTGCATTCGTTATCTGGTGAGATACCCACAGGAGAGACTCTAAATAGACCTCAGAGGAGGATTGGCTACAGAGAAACGTAAGCACCTATCAGGAGGGGTCTCTGACGTCAGCTGCTGGCACTGGCCACTCAGAGGTGTCCATTGTGCCCTCACACCTCTGCATTCAACATGACACAGGTCTGGGACACACTGGAGGAGCTCTGGGCACCTCCCCTGGGAGGTGCTGGTCAGGGGAGTGGTCACTCCCCTTTCCTTTGTCCAGTTTCGCGCCCGAGCATGGCTGGGGGGATTCCAGAACCTGTGTAGACTGTCTTTTGCAAGGAGGGCACCATCTGTGCCCTTCAAAGCATTCCAGAGGCCAGGAGAGGCTACTCCTCTCACGCCCTTCACACCTATTTCCAAAGGGAGAGGGTGTAACACCCTCTCTCAGAGGAAATCTTTGGTTCTGCCATCCTGGGACTGGGCTGCCCAGACCCCAGGGGGGCATAAACCTGTCTGAGGGTTGGCAGCAGCGGTAGCTGCAGAGAAAACCCCAGATAGTTAGTTTGGCAGTACCCGGGCTCTAGGTGGAGCCCCAGGGATGCATGGAATTGTCCACCTATACCAGAATGGTATTGGGGTGACAATACCATGATCCTAGACATGTTACATGGCCATGTTCGGCGTTACCATTGTGACGCTACATATAGGTATTGACCTATATGTAGTGCATGCGTGTAATGTTGTACCCGCACTCACATAGTCCGGGGAAATTGTCCTGAACAATGTGGGGGCACCTTGGCTAGTGCCAGGATGCCCTCACACTAAGTAACTTTGCACCTAACCTTCACTAAGTGAGAGCTAGACATATAGGTGACTTATAAGTTACTTAAGTGCAGTGTAAAATGGCTGTGAAATAACGTGGACGTTATTTCACTCAGGCTGCAGTGGCAGTCCTATGTAAGAATTGTCTGAGCTCCCTATGGGTGGCAAAAGAAATGCTGCAGCCCATAGGGATCTCCTGGAACTCCAATATCCTGGGTACCTAGGTACCATATACTAGGGAATTATAAGGGTGTTCCAGTGTGCCAATAAGAATTGGTCAAATTAGCCTCTAGCCTGCAGTGACAATTTAAAAAAAAGCAGAGAGAGCATAAACACTGAGGTTCTGGTTAGCAGAGCCTCAGTGATACAGTTAGGCACCACACAGGGAACACGTATAGGCCACAAACTATGAGCACTGGGGCCCTGGCTAGCAGGGTCCCAGTGACACATATCAAACACACTGACAAATAGGGTTTCCACTATGAGCACTGGGGTCCTGGCTAGCAGGATCCCAGAGAGACAGTAAAAACACCCTGACATATACTCACAAACAGGCCAAAAGTGGGGGTAGGAAGGCTAGAAAGAGGGTACCTTCCTACACCACCTTCATCTTTGTTGTCCAGGTCTGTGAGCAGTGTGCCCTCCTCTTGCAGTCTGTTCTCCTCAAAGGTGCAAATTTGGAAATTGGTATATGAAGACAAGAATGATAACAGGGACTTCAAATTTAAACTGGCTACCCTTGCTATCAAGGAGAAAAAGGGTGCCATGGCCCTTGAAAGGCATTAGCTGCAGAGGGTGAAGATGCATACGGACCCTGGAAGAGAAAAAGGTAGCAATTGCCATTAAGGAGCTGAGTCTGTCAGCTGAGGGAAAGAATACAATTGCAGCCCTGACAGCTGAAGATAAACAAGTAAAATCAACCTTTGCATTCAAAGAGAGAATATTGGCTTTGGAAAGGTGAAAGTACCCACTGGATCATGATAGAAGTAAGTGAAAATGAACACGAGAGTCAGCAAGGATTGTCTGTAGTGGCAATGAGGTACCCAGGAGTGGTCATTCACATTGTAGCCTTCCTAAGGATATTACACCTAGTGGTTGGTGATATTGCAAATAAATGCTTTACAGCTTATGAGATTGTTTTAAGAATGCATAAAGTAGATAATGAAAAATGAGTGGATAGGGTGTGGAGGCGTACTCCCACATAGGTTAAGAATGCCATGCCAAGGTTTCAAAACATGTTCAGTATCAACCCAAGAAGGACACTCTCTTTTCCAACTTTGGTATTACTTCTTAAAATTATTGTAAGATGTTTTGCGACACCTAAAGGAGTCACAATAGTTTTGGGAGGAATTCTTGGCTGTTTGAATGAAGGTAATGAAAGACTGGGTAAAGGGCAACAAAGTTACAGACTATTATGGGGTGTATAATTTGTTTATGCAAGAGCACATTTCGAGTTACCGTTTTACAGAACCAAGACAGAATTTGATTGACTCTAAGCTCACAGTTCCACTGGAGTTTGAAAAACAAACTGACCTCTAACTCAAAAACAGAATGTTCTGATGAAACCAGGAATGACCATAAGAATTTGGGATCAGGTCCACAACATAATGGTAAAAATAGGAGCACCTTGAAGCCCCACACTTCTGATGAAGGCAAAGAGTCTCCTCCCACTTTAGGGAAGCAGAGAGGAGCGAGCCAAGGTGGAGGAAAGCCCTTTAAAAAAATCAAGTGCTTTGACTTTCATTAGTCAGGTCACAAAAAAGGAGACTCCTAGTGCCACAGAAAGACACCCACTAGTGGGCATTCTTCAGAGACAGTTATTGTAGTGCTGTGTAGCAGTAGCTACAAGGAGGAGAGGATTAAATATGCAGTAGTGCCTTTTAGTTGGAAGGTGGACCAAGAAGGTAAGCTGGAGTTAGCTGAGAGTTTATGGAAATACTTTCAGAGGATAACTATGAATGGGGTTCTGTTTCCTGCTCTGTGGGAAGATACCTGTGACATTCTCTTCTTGGTAGTAGAGTGGTTGGTATCCCCAGAGAAGAACCTGCAATGAGAGATCTGTAGGAAAGAAACACCCTTGGCGAGGGAGTATGACTGTCCTATGGCCATGATATCTTTAGATGGTGGTGGTAGTTGCTCTGAGTAAGATTTCTGTATGTCCACATCACTGAAAAATTATATCCTTGACTTTGAACTAATGTAGGTGGAGAGGGGACCAGTGGGTGGGAGCACTAAGGTTTCCCAGACTTTGAGTCTACTGGCCCTATGTTTAGGAAGCAGAATCTGAAATTAGGGAGTTTGAGGTGGGTGCCATATACAATTGGAAGACCAGTGAACCAGCGGTTACCTTTTCTAACTTGAGGGGACCCTAACACTGATGCTTCTCCTATTCTCGAAACTAACTCCGCATTTATATTATGACGTTAGACCCATCTAACGTCAAAATATTGGAGTTTGCACCATTTTTTAGATGCGTGAACCTACTTTGCACCAATGAGATGCAAAGTCGGCATTCCCATCTAAAAAATGGTGCTAACCCCATATTTATCCTGTGCTAAAATGATGTTAGGAGGGGCTCAATATTGGTGCAAAGCTTGCTGTACACCATTATTTAACACCTGGGTCAGACCAGACGTTAGGGGGCCTGTGGATCCGTTTCCATGGTTAAACACCATGGAATGGGTCCACAGGTGCCCTCTCCAAGCCCCAGGAACACCCACACCAGAGGGACACCGGAGGATGGGGGATGCCATCCCAGGTAAGTTGGGTAAATACAGTTAAGTATTTTTATTTTTTAAATTTTTTAACTTGGGGCCCCCTACATGGCACAGGATGCAATGGCCATGCCCAGGGGACCCTTGTCCCCTGTGATGGCCATTGGGGTGGTGGGCATGACTCCTGTCTTTTCTAAGACAGGAGTCATTTGGTATGGTAGATTTTGGGTGAAGAAATTATGCTAGGCTTGTTAGAGGCATTTTTGTTTTACTCTCACCAGCCTAACATAATTTTTTGGTGCAAAACACCCTTTCCTCATACCGCCACCCCCACCTGGCTAATGTAATTTTCCTTGACGTTAGCCCACCCTTAGCGTCGGCTTGCGCCTTTCCGTAAATATGGCACCCGGCTGGCGCTCTGGAATGGTGCAAGCTGGTGCTATAGTTTTGGACGCAAAACTGCGTTTGCACAGTTTTGTGTCAAAAAGTATAAATCTGGGCCTGAATACATTACTAATCCATGCTCTGAAAATATTTGTCCTGGAAGGCTGTGTTTTTTAGTTTGGAATACATAGTACCTTATCAGGTTGCATGCCCTAAATTGTACCAGAAGCAGACATTTGCAAAAGCAACTAAAGGTGTGTCATGATGGATAATTATTGTTTTTGCACTATTTTTATAACCATAATTGACAGAGCACCCCAAATTTGTTGGGAGTAATTCTTAGTTGCTTTTCATTATCAGTAACATTATATCCCATGTTTGAAACACACGTGATGAAGAATGTGGGAAAAAGCATGATTTTTTTAAATAAAATTTGTCAAAACATCATTACAATGTCATGAAATTATGTGTAGTTATGCTTTTAGAGTGATATATGGTTTTGCATGGTTTGGCAATTGACACATTCCCAGATTTACAAGAACTGTTAACCCTGGGAATGCGTCAAAGGCCTACACCTCCTCAGGGGAGGCCAAAGAGAACTGCAATGATGAGAAATACCTTTATTTATCTTTGTTTTTCCATTCTGCAGCACACGTAGAAAGAGGAAAACGC
This sequence comes from Pleurodeles waltl, assembly GCF_031143425.1. Lineage (NCBI taxonomy): Eukaryota > Metazoa > Chordata > Amphibia > Caudata > Salamandridae > Pleurodeles > Pleurodeles waltl. The sequence goes on from NC_090446.1 coordinate 248,597,971, forward strand.
GTCTTGTGATTGTTTTTGTGCAGGAAGGAATGCCTTCCTGCACAAAAACAATCATCACAGCAACGCAGACACCCTTGCACCTTGGTGCAAGGGTGCCTGCATTGGCGCATGGCAACCCAATGTGTGCCAGCGCAGGGGACAAGGACTGAAATGAGCAGTATCTTAGAGATACGGCACATTACTAGCCCTTTTTCTTTTACTCAGGGCAGTGCAGCACGAATCCTCGCAGACCTGTTCTGTGCCAAAACCTCATAAATGAGGTCCCAAAAGCTTAGACTTTAGTTTAAGCAAAGTAAAGGTCTCTTAGCAAGACATTTTCTGCACAAACTAGTCTTCTACTAGCATCTCATAAGATATTTTTACACCACGGGGCATAATTATAAGGAAATGGCATAGCGTAGCCTTTTTGCTGTGCGGCATTACATAAATTTGAAAGTGCAGAAATACACTTTAGTTACAAAATATGGTGCATTTCTGTCCTTTCCTCCTGTGCTGACACAAAAATTGTTGACTGGCACTAACGGAGGCACCCTTGCACCATAGTGCAAGGACATCTGCGTTGTCAACAGGATTTCTGTACAAGAAGGGACACTTTCCTCCACAAAAACAATCCTTGGAGGCATTTTCCTTTTTCTATGTGTGCTGCAGAATACATAAATACCAGCTTGTATTCTGCAAATCTAGCTATGGGAGGAATTTCTTGTGATTCAGGAAAATCAAACACACCAAACAACAAGGGTCAGTACAGATGGTGCACATTTCTTCATGACATGGCAAGTCTGCCTTTCAGCCTGCTTGTTTATTTCTCCCACTGTGCTCTTCTGTCTTACTGGGCATATTTTGCTTTCATAGGACATATACAACAGAGTACACCAGTTAAGGAATTTAGGAGGTGTTATTAAATGCATAATTTTTAATTACACAGTGCCTTGAGAGAATTCAGGATTTAATATTCATTATTCAACAAAGCAGTCGTATTCTGCCACTTATACGTATTTCACTTCCCTTTACTTGCATTTACACAGCTTTAATTGGCTAACTGGGTTTCACTGAAACGATTTCTGGGACAGTAAAGACATTATGGTATTTGATTTAACATTGGGCATATTGGCAGCATTTTGTAAATCAGCTGTATTAAAATTCAGTTTGGTTGGCAAATCATTGTTTAACTTTCATAACTTCCCTGTACTCAAAAGAAATGATATATCGACCATGTAGATAATACTCTCTTGGTTAAGTACCAATTCGACGAATAATTGGGTGACAGAATGATTTACCTAAATCATAGTATTTGATTACATATTGACATTGTTGAAAAGGATGCAGCATAACAAATTAAAGTATGTCTGTTCTCATACCATCAGTCACCCGCAGAGGAGGAACCACCTCACAAAATGGAAAACACTGTTGTATAATGCCTTTTTAAGCCTTTTCTAATGCTAAATAGTTGTTTTCATAACCTTCCTTTGGAGTCTTTCTTTCATGTGCATGACTCGGCTAATTTTACGGTAGACACAGAGTGACTCGTTTTTGTGTTGCACGAATAATTCTAGTGCACCCGCTGCAGGAACATCCCTAGCACTGGAAGAGTTTGTTGTAAAGCATGAATAGCAAGTGTCACAAGTCTCATGTTAGTGACCGTGCGCTAGTCCTGTGTGAATCCCGCCATCCCATATCCATTAACATTCTCTTTGTTTACTGTTTTGCATACTTCAAAAGGCTTAGAAAAGCTATCAGTCCGCACTTTCCTGAATGTTAGTCATTTTGATACACAGCTTCCCACAGGTGACGCGCTTCCTTTACAGACAGAATTTCTGCTAAGTAAATGGAGGTGAGTGCAGGAAGCATGTTAGTCGTTGAGATATGGGTGCTGCGTTCAGTAATCCATTTGTTAAATATTGTATTCTGATTGACCAGCTTTTCCATCGCCCATTATGTGTTCTAGTAAATGGAAGCTAGGAAACCTTTGTCACGAGTGCTTGTCCACAAAGCAAGCAACAATAAGGGAGGGGTGGGGGATGGGTAAAGCTGCGAATTGGGAGGGGTTTGGGTGACGGGCAAACAACAAAGGAATGTCAGCAATGTGATGAGATAAGAACAAGATTTACAGGCCTGTTGAGAAAATCGCTTGTAGCAAATGTAAACACCACTGTTTGTCAAAAGTGCTGTTAACCAAAGAAGCAAGATTTACAGGCTTGTTTAGAGAAATACTCAGAGCAAATGTATACATGAGTGATCATGAAAACCGCTGTTAAGCAAAGAAAATAGCAGTACTGAAAGAATTTCCTAAAATGGCTGCTGTGTATGTATATTAATAATTGGTCCCTGCTCTCAGGAGACAGCTCAAGACATGCACATGCATGTCATGGACACATGGGATAAAGAATAGAAGAGCGACAATGGAGCCAGCAAATGAGAAGCCTATGGATGGGCTGAGGTCCACAAAGGAGATGCAACATGACTCTTTCAAGACAGCTCATGCACTATGTAGAGTTGAGACCTAAAAACAGAGGTGGCCAAAAGTATCCATGCTAGTTTCTCTAGTTCACTTCCAGTGGACCATTACAAGAGCTTAATTTAATTTTATGTCATAATTTCTGCTGTTCGACGTCTTGGCATTTTAACAAGCTCCTGTTTTTTCAGATCACTCATGAAGTGGGTGGGTATTAACATGTTTAACTGATGTCCTTAAATATGCATGTTTAAGAAGTAGCCTTTTAGCCGAAATACATTGAACTTTCATCAATTGCATGCACCTCGCCACTCGCATACCACCAGGGCTTCATGGCTTGCATGGGAAGTCCCACGCAGCTCCCATGGTTTTTGATGCATTCCCAGATTTCCCAAACTAGGTAAACCTAGGAATGTGCTAAAAAATATGCCTCTCTGGAGAGGCGTAGTGAGGAGAAATATCTTTATTTCTCCTTGATTTACCCTCTTTCGATAAAGAATCTCTCAGGAGTGTATTGTAGGGGATACCTTCCTGCACAAAAACAATCCTGCATGCAATGCAGGCACCCTCACACCATGGTGCAAGGATGTCTGTGTTGGTGCTAGGTTGCCAAAGCAGCGCAAACACAAGGGAAAAGGACTGAAATGTATAAATACAGTGTATTTCTGCCCTTTCCCTGTGAAACAGGGCAGTGCAGCAAGGTGACTTAATGCACTGTTCTGCACCCTCAAAGTTGTATAACACCCCCTGATCTGTTTAATATGAAATATTATGATAAAGGCAGGACACCTGACATACATCTTGTGAAAAGCATATGTCAACCTCAATCCATTTTCCCGGTCAGTGCTGAGGATGGTGCAGTGCTGTCCTCAGCCACGGTGAGCATGTGCTGAGCACAGCACCATACCACCCTCGCACCCACACACGGGGAAAGCGCTGCATTTTCGCCATGGTCCACCCATTCAAACCTCCCTCACCAGGGATGCCAGCAGAAGTCCCTCCTTGCGATCCCCAACCCCCTCTCGGTGACCTGATTAAGCCGGCGATGCGCTGGAAGCCACGTGCTAACTGTGCGTCAATGGAGAGGACATGTATCAGGTAAGTCCTTCACTGAGGGGTTTTGCTTTTGGGGAAAACAGACACAGGTGAAAGGACAGAGCTTTTGCTTTCGCCCTGAGCCTGTGTAGTGGATTTCTGCTACACAATCGCAATTAGGGCTGCGATCATGGAGCAGAAAACCAACCACTTGACCACCAAGGATTTTTTTTTGTTTTGGGGGAGCGACACCTTGGGCAGTGGTGGACTCAAGAGGCATAATATTTATCTATGTTTCCGCCCACCTTGGGGTTGGATCAGCTATTTTGTTCAGCTGATATACCCCCAGGGAGATGGAACCCACTAGATCACCAGGGATTTTAAAATATTGGTATAAGTTATGGGGAACAAACCCATAGGCAAGGGTCATTCCTCTTGGAGGAGAATTATTTTGAAAATTCAATTCCCTCAGATGGTAGATCTGCCCTTTGGTGGGCTGGAAGCCCACTAAACCACCACGGATTGTTTTGTTGTTGGGGGAGCAACCCCTTGGGCAAGTCTCCCTTCTCTTGGGGGCATCTTTTTGTATTCCACTCCCCCCGAGGGCAGATTGGCCATTTTGAGGCTGATCTTACCCCTGGGGGGAGTGGACGTCTACTAGACAGCCAGGGTTTGTGCTTTTTTGTTGCTGGGAGCGTGACCCCATGGGCAAGAGTCGCTTCCCTTTGGTGGCATCTGTTTTGTATTGTAACCCACTAGAGGGAAGATGTGCGACATTTAGGCCAATCTGCCCACTGTGTGGGAGGAAGCCACTAGACACCAGGCATTTTGCGCAATTAGCACAATATTGGAAGCGGCCCCTTAGGCAAGGGTCGCTCCCTTTTATTTTGGGCACATATTTTGGTCCTTTCTGCGCCCCTTAAGGGCAGACTGGCCTTATTGTTAAGGGCTGATCCGCCTCCAAGGGGATAGAAACACTCTAGACACAAGGGAAAATAGTGCAATTTGGAGACCTCCCCTTTTATTTGGGCACATATTTTGGCTGTTTCTGCCCCCCCCCCCGCTTGGGACAGATCAGCAATATTTTAGGCCCACCACAGAAAATGTAAGAGTATGTGTGAACTGGAGTTCGTCTGACAGTGTGCGTGTACTGGCGTTTGTCTGGCCTTGTGTGTACTGGCTTGTGGCCGGCAGGTTGTGTCGACTTGCGCTTGGTTGGAGGTGTGTGTGGACTAGTGCTTAGCTGGCAGCATGTGTAGACTGGTGCTTGCCTGGCTGTGTGTGTTGACTGGTGCTTGCCTAATACCGTGTGTGGACTGGCACTTGCCTGGCAGTATGTGTGGACTGGTGCTTGGTGGACGGTGTGTGTGGTCTGGTGCTTGGCTGGGGTGTGTGTGGAACTGGGGTTTTTGCTGCCGGTGTGTGTAGACTTGCTTCTGGCTGATGATATGTGTGGCTGTCATTTGTGTGGCGTGGGGCAGACATAGCATTGTATTATGTTAACTTTTTTATTTCTTGTCATCATTTGCATTTGTGATTGTAATATTTTATTTATCCTTTTTATTCTAGTGCAAAGATTTTGATTTCCTTTGCTGTGACTCCTGCTTGCAGTTTCGGCACTTGTAGCTCTGCAGTTTGCATAGCTGCATGTGTTTAATAGGAAAACATTTGTTTTGTACTGTTAACGCCAAATGAATACCATTGCCCTGCATGAATGTGTGTTTTTGTAAATGGTGTAATAATGGCAGCATATTTAGCTTCATTTTTTGGTGTGTGAAATTCTCCTTGGATTTGTGCATGATGTGTATTGTGTTGTCTTGTGTGTAAGTTTATTTTGCTTTTCCTTTCTAGTGGGATATTGTTAGTGCTTGCTGTGTCTGTGCGGAGCAGGTGCAGGTAATACTGAGTTTAGCTGTTTCTGGCAAGCAAGTGGTATTGTTTTTGAGTTTATAGGTCTTTGTGTGCTTTGTATTGATTGACTTTTCCTTCCAGATTACTATATGGCAGTAGTTTTACTCTCTGTTCGATAAAACTACATTTTGTTTATTACTTATTCTACACAGTGTTGGTTATTTATGGCTTATTTGTCGAGTTACTTTTATTAGTAAGGTTTATGGCTAGCCGCAGCATTTCAGCTCAGCAGTGGTTGTTGGTATACCTTTTGTTTCTTTCTCTGACCATGGTTCTGAGACTGACTCTGCATCTGAGGTAGAGGAGGAACTCCAGGATTCCAGCAGTAAATTTTCTGTCCAAGAGGAATCAACAGATGATGAAGCCACTCTCAGTGGGGAGGAAGTGCCTCTTTTAAAGAACACTGGTATGCCAAAAGTGCAAGAGGAGTCTGGATTGCAGCCTGGGTTAAAAGGCTTCCCATTGGAAGTGATGAACTCTGGATTGCCCCAACCATAATGCAGCCTGTGCTGTCTGCCTTTACTGGTGTCATAGCATCTAGCGTGAATACTGAAAACTTTTTGCCTATAATGTTTTTTCAATTATTTATGGACAATGTATTTTTGGATGAGATTCTTGATCAGACTAATTTGTATGCTGGCAATATTTGAGGGACAACAGTGCCAGTCTTAGGCCCTACTCTAGAGCTAGCCTGTGGACTTCCACAAATCTGAAGAAGTTGAAGAAGTTAACTTTTTTGATGGGCTTGATAAGAAAGACGTCATTGACTTCACATTGGTCTACTAGTTGGTTGATGGCAGTGGCTATATTTCCTGGAACCATGAGTCATGATCGGTATTTTCTTCTGCTCCAGATGCTCCAGATGCTGCATTTTGTCTATAATGCTTCAGCATAACCATGAGATCACCCAGATGGTGACTGTCTCTTCAAGATTCGGCTTGTCCTTGATTATTTTATAGAACGCTATTCCAAGATCTATGTTCCAGGAAGAGTGATAGCTGTGGGTGAGTCTTTGGTCCGGTTAAAGGGAAGTTAATTTTTTAGGCAGTAAATTCCTAGGAAAAGGGCATGTTATGGAATTAAGATGTACAGGCTGTCTGAGTGGACTGGAGACTATAATTTCAGGGTGTACACTGGTAGGGATCATTCTAAACCCTCCCGCTTCAGGCTATCTGTCCTCTTTTGAAAAATTGTATGGAACTTGGTAGAGGACTTTTTAATAGGGTCCACTCTGCGGAATTCTGTGGACTTGCTGAAAAACTCAGTGGAATTCTTCAGAGGTGGAGTTCTGTGAGCGGAAGAATGCCACTGCCGTCTGCCCTAGTGGCACCCTGTATTGAATGCACCCAATCTCAGAAGCGCTAAGCAGGGTCGGGCCTGATTAGCGCTTCCGAGATCAGGCGCATTCAGGACAGGGCCGTAGGCACCAAAAGCTGCAGTTTCAGGCCTATTGTGCACTTGGCCTGCCCCCTGTGCACTGCACACAGGGTAGGCTAGTGCAGAAGAGGCCTGAAACTGCAGCTTTCGCTGCCTATGTCCCTGGCCTCAATTCATGCGAGGGCCTTACGCAGTAAAAGCTGCTGTTTGTGGCCTCTTGGGCACCAGTGCGCACAGAAGAAAAATAACGAGGACTTACCCTGGGTCCTCCCATGGGGTCCTCGTTCCCAGCGGCCTGGCTCTCACTGAGCGGGGCTCACCAGCCACCCATACTTTTTTAAAAAAGGTCACCATTTATACATAGAAAACTTCTACACTGGTGTGCAATTGTTCAGGGAATTGTACAAAGTAGACACTGTTGCATGTGGCCCAATCTGCTCTAACCATAAAGGTTATCCTGAAGAATCTGTTTGCCACAAGCTTAAGAGGGGACACTGCAATACCTTGCATAGTGATGAACTTCTAGCTGTAATATTTGCAGGCAGGACGGATGTCCACATGCTGACAATCATTAATGACAAAAGTACTTCACCTGTTGCTCTTTGCAGTCAAGTTGCTGAAGTATGCAAATCTATGTGCATTTCACACTATGATAAGCACATGGGTGGTGTAGATAGAGTAGGTCAGAGGTTGGAACCTTGCACTGCTGTTTGTAAGGCTTACATTTGGTCTAAGAAGTTGGCCATTTATTCCATTTAGCAACCTTCAATGTGTTTTGTTGTACTCAAGGATTGTTTTCCAGTTTCAAAGATGGCATTTGTTCAGTTTCGGCGGTCTGTGATAGGCTGCCTTGTTGTAGTGGAGCATTAAAGTGTTCCTATAGTTGGAGTGGTGGACAATGTGGCTAGATTAAAAGATTGACACTTTACTGATTAAATTCCACCCATGCCCAAAAAAGGTTTCTCTGTAGGAGATGTAGAGTTTGTGTCTGAAGAGTTTTGCAGAAGGAGAGTCATATATACTGCCCTGAGTGCTCTTCTAATCCTGGACTATGGCCTTCATTACAACCCTGGCGGTAAATGCTGCCTACCACCGTGCTGACGGCTGCCAACATAACGTGACTGCGCCGGTATTCCGCTAGGGGTATTATGACCCACACTGAGAAATCCGCCACTATACAGACACCCACAAAAGTCAGCCAGACCACAGGTGAGTGATAAACTGGCGATAGCAAAACCCACACCGTTACACCAACAGGAATACGCCCACAGTATCACGACCCATGAATCACCGCAGCGGACTTTCAATGGCGGTAAACCATTGGCGGTACACACCACCGAGCTCAAAATACATACACATTTATAAAACCCTACCACATTGGACAATTCAAACTACACACACCTGACACATATACACAAACCACATCCACACACTCACACCACTATAAAACAGACCCCCAAATTACCCACAACCCCTTACAGTGAAAAAAACAATAACACACAGAGAGAGACAAGGCAGGAGAACCCTCTCAATCAGATGCACAGAACACCCTCACCCATACACCATCCACGCACATCACAGCATACACCACAACACATCACCCCACACATCCTCACACAAATCACTCCCACCACATCCATGGCACCCCAAAGACACCCCAAGTTTTCTGAGGAGGAGCTAAGTGTAATGGTGGAGGAAATCATCCGGGTAGAGCCACAGCTTTTCGGATCACAGGTGCAGCAGATGACAATAGCTAGGAAGATGGCGCTATGGCAGAGAACCGTGGATAGGGTCAACACCGTGGGACAGCACCCCAGAACAAGGGATGACATCAGGTAGAGGTGGAACAACCTATGGGGGAAGGTGCATTCTGTGGTTGCAAGACACCAGGTAGCCGTACAGAGGGCTGGCAGTGGGCCCCCACCTCCTTCCCCACAACTAACAACATGGGAGGAGCAAGTCTTGGCGATCATGCATCCTGACGGCCTCGCAGGAATAGCAGGAAGACTGGACTCTGGTAAGTCATATCCTTACTATTAAATCCCCCACCCTACCTGCATGCCATCACATACCCCCACTCTTACCCTCACTCCCATCACTCCATCACCTCACATATACCCCACCATCACAACCCACCCATCCCAATACCAAGCCCTGCATGCAACACCAATGCTTGGACCCCCATCACAGACCTGCATGGACACCGATCACCACAGCATACCCAGTAAATCACCACTCACACAAGGCCAAGCTGACAGGGAAATCACAATCATAGAGGGAAACACACCCATGCACAATATGGTCCACGCAGATACAATAAGACTGCATTTGCATCCCCACAGGACCCACACTCAACGTCACTGGAGAAGAGGTGGCAGCTACATCCAGTCCCACCACAGAAGAGGCCCACAGTGATGACAGCAGCTCTGCATGCCTAGATCTTGATGACCAACATGGCCCATCCTGGACCTCTGGACAGTTGGTTCCCCTGCCACAGTCCCAACCCACCACAGAGCCTCCCCCCTCAGGAAACACCACCACAGCACCCACTCAGCGGGCCCATGCCACTGTCCCCAGGTCAATCAGCAGTGTGTCCACTACTACAGGGACCCCAGGCAACCCCACAAACCCAGGACGACCAGGGACCTGGGGTCAGGGGCAGTGGGTACACGTTCAGGGGACAGAGGAACAGGACAACAGGGAAGCTGGGAGGACAGGCCCAGGAACCCCACTCTCCACGAGGCACTCTCCAACATCCTGGGAGCATTCCACCATTCACAGGAGACGATGGGCCAGATTCTGGCCAAGCTGCAGGAGACCCAGCGGCTGCAGGAGGGACAGTACCTGGAGTTCAGGGAGGACCTAACAAAAATATGCACCATTCTGCTCACCATTACATGGGTGCTGGCAGACATGGGCAAGACCATGAGGGAGACTGGCACAACAACGGGCGCATGAAACTAGCCATACTGAGGAACAGCCTTCTACCTCCGCCAGAGCTAGTGGACAGGAGGCCCTGCCACAGGACCAACAGGCCTCCAGCACCCCGCCCCCTGCAGAAGGAGAACCACCCCGTAAACGGTCCCTGCGATCCAGGCAGAAGACAGAGAACATTACCAAGACCCCTACCAGGAAATAAGACTCACCTGATTGTCACCCTTGTGTCCCACACTGTCATCCTGTCCACCTTGAACTGCCATTACTCCCCTTCCTATGTCCCATTGGACAAAGCACCTGTTATACCAAGAGACTGGACTCTACCCGAACTTCCTTCCACCATCAGCCCAGCCCCTTGCACCACCCCCTCTACTTTTGAGCACCTAAATAAACACCCTTGGAAAAAATACCAACCTGGAGTCTGTCAAATGATTCAAATATGTATTAGTACAACATTATCAAAGCATTGCAACTGAAAAGTACAGTGAAATATACTTTAGGATTGCCTCTGGTGGGCAGCAGTACATATAGCAGGAGCCAGAGTAGAGCACGAAACTCTGAAAATGGAGATGCCAAAGGGTACAGTCAGTGGCCATAGACATAGGGAAACAGGCTGCCTTGTACAATGTCCAACAGATAACTGAAATGTTAAGTGAAGTTATAGTGTCTTACCTGTGTGTCACTGGAAGTACTGCCGAATAATATTGGTTCTGTTGTCAAAATTTTCTTCCTCTGCATCCTCTTCCTCACTGTCCACAGGCTCCACCACTGCCACAAGACCATCTCCAGGCTTATCTTCCTGCAGAAAAGGTACCTGGCGTCTCAAGGCCAGGTTGTGCAACATGCAATATGCAACGATGATCTGGCACACCTTCTTGGGTGAGTAGTACAGGGATCCACCTGTCAGATGGAGGCACCGGAAACTTGCCTTCAGGAGGCCGAAGTTTCTTTCTATAATCCTCCTTGTATGCCCATGTGCCTCATTGTAACGTTCCTCTGCCCTTGTCCTGGCATTCCTCACTGGGGTCAGTAGCCATGAGAGTTTGGGGTAACCAGAGTCATCTGCAAATATCGAGGGACAACTGTTAGACACACACTAACCCTTAGGGACAACCCCATACCCAGACACCTACTCATACTGTGTGGGGAACTTTGGCTCACCTATTAACCACACCCGGTGCCTCTGGAGTTGGCCCATCACAAATGAGATGCTGCTGTTCCTCAAGATATAGGCATCATGCACAGAGCCAGGAAATTTGGCATTCACATAGGAGATGTACTGGTCCGCCAAACACACCATCTGGACATTCATTGAGTGATAGCTTTTTCTAGTCCTGTAAACTTGTTCATTTCTCCAGGGGTGGGTGGACAAATGCCACATGGGTACCATCAATGGCACCAATGATGTTGGGGTATGTCCCTGGGCATAAAATTCGGCTTTCACTGTGGCCGAATCCTCCACCTGGGGGAACAAGATGTAGCTGCGCATGTGCTTCAGCAGGGCAGACAACACTCTGGTCAACACTTTAGAGAACATTGGCTGAGACATCCCTGATGCTATGGTCACTGTTGTTTGGAAGAAACCACTTGCCAGGAAATGGAGCACTGACAGGACCTGCACTAGAGGGGGGATACCTGTGGGTTGGCGGATAGCAGACATCAGGTCTGGCTCCAATTGGGCACACAGTTCTTAGATTGTGGCACGATCAAGTCTGTAGGTAATGATAATGTGTCTGTCCTCCATTGTCACTAGGTCCACCAGGGGTCTGTACACCGGAGGATTCCGCCATCTCATATTCTGCCTCAGCGGATGAAGACTATGGAAGAGAATGGTGAGCCGAGGGTCATATTCACACTTATATTGCAACAATGATGAATTGTTGACTTTACAGAAACAGTATGTGAACTTGAGAGTCCGTTGATGTGCAAATGTCTGCTGTGACTCAGTTAGGTGCCATGCCCTGTGCGCCCCTGAAATGGCGGCTGCCTGACCAGTGAGGAGGGACAAGTGGAAATGAGGTAATTGCCCTGGCGTTGTGTGCCGCCGTGGTAGGCGGTTGATGACTGCTGCACAAATTCGCATTTGTTATCATTGGACACTATGGGTTCCAGGAGCCAATGGCGATGTACGCCAGCGGTGATGGTACGCACCGCCACGGACATCACCGCCATTTTCTATCTAATCCCTCACTTGCTACCTGGCCTTCAACAGGAGAGAACCTACACTGCAAGTGCTGCTGTGACCTGTGTCTGGAAGCAACAATGGCTCATGTGTCTGGGGAAAGGGCCCCTGCCTTCACTGCGGAGGAGTTGGAGAAACTGGTGGATGGGGTCCTACCCCAGTAAACATTACTCTACGGTCCTCCAGACAAACAGGTGAGTACACTGTGAGCATGATGCGTGGGTCATGAATGTATGGACTGCTCTGTGTGTGTAAGCCACATGTAGGGGGGCAGAGGGGCCCTGGCCAGAGTGCAGCATGTAAGGTGGTCAATGTACATGCATCAGGGGATGTGTGGGATCTGGTGGGAAATCAGTATGACGGACCAGATTAGTGAATAATTCCCTTTTCTGCTGTCTTTTCCTTGCAGGTCAGCGCCCACCAGAAAAAGGGTACTTGGCGTGCCATTTCCAAGGAGGTGTGGACCTTGGGGGTCTTTGACAGGCGGAGCACCCACTGGGGTGGGAGGACCTGCGCTGCTGGGCAAAGAAGCTGGGGCTGGCCTCCCAACGAGGAAGGGGTGCCCGTCGCACCATGACCCCCCTGATGTTCCGCATCCTGGCGGTGGCCTATCCGGAGTTGGATGGGCACTTGAAGGCATCACAGCAGCCGCGAGGGGTTGAGTACAGAATCTGAAACCTGACTTTGCGCACGTTAGGAGGTATCTGGGTGGGGGATGTGGGCTGTGGGTTCCCCTAGGCCAGGGAGAACATGACAGGGTAGCTCCCTTGTTGGGCAGGATCAGAATCACTCCTACCTCAATAGTGTTGGCGGCCATCTACTCCTGGGCAGAGTCCTGTGGGTTTCAGGTGTGCAGCTAATGGAGTTAGGCATTGAACCCCATGGGCTGGTGACTGTCATAGTAAATGGTTGGGCATGGCCTAGTGCATAGGTCTGCTCCCTGTGTGTTGTGTACGCCAACGGTAGTGGTGTTGCTGTAATTGACCAAGTGCATCCTCTGTCTCTCCCCCCCTTTTTGTTTTGTCACTCTGTCCTTGTGTGCATTAGCATAATCTGGCAGAGGAGTAGAGGAGCAAAGGCACCGGCGGTGGAGGGAGCTGCATTCCACATGGCCCATGAGGCGAAATCCACCGAGGGTGATGGCCCCAGTTGGATGGAGGGTGAGGGGAGCACCACAACGGGGACAGGAGGGCAGACCACAGACAGCGACTCCTCCTCTGATGGAAGCTGCCTGGCAGTGGCGGGGACCTCTGTGCCCACCCAACAACAGGTACAGCTGCCACTCCCCTACCAGCACCGCCCTCCAAGCAGCCCCTCAGCATGTTTCCCGTTCCTGTTCACCCAGGAGAGTGGGCATCTCCTTCGCCCCAGGCACCTCAGGCCATGCCCCAATCAGCCTTGCTGCCCTCAGTGACGAGGCTATTGGCCTCCTGAGATCCCTCTCTATTGGGCAGTCAACCATACTGAATGCCATCCAGGGTGTATCAGGGCATTTGTAACAAACAAATGCATACCTGGAAGGCATTCACTCTGGCGTGGCGGCCCAACAGAGAGCATTTCAGGCTCTGGCCTCAGCACTGATGGCAGCCCTTGTCCCTGTGTCTAGCCTCCCCCATCCAACATACTCTTAACAGACCCAATCCCCTCAACCCCAGCCTATCCCAGGCACACCTTCAGGCCAGCATTCACCCAAATCAACACACAAAGGTGGCTCAGGCAAACATAAGCACCACACTTCATCTCACAGGCACTCACACACATACCATACTCATGCAGACACACTAACATCCACTGCCTCCACTGTGTCCCCCTCCTCCTCTTCGTCCACCTCCCTCCCAGTAGTGTCTCCATTCACACCTGCATGCACTACATCCTCATCCACTACCTCCATCACCAGCACGCCCATCACAACACACCCCTCACTGGCAGTCACCACCCCCACAACCATGCATACATCCCCTGTGTCCTCTCCCAGTGCGTCTGTGACCCCTCTTCCCAAAGTACACAAAGGCAAGCACCCACCCACCCAACAGCCATCCACCTCACAACAGCATCCAGCCCATGCACCTTCACCCAAACTCAGCAGAAAGACGCCTCCTACAACCACTCCCTCTTCCTCCACTCCCAAACCCTCGCCATCTTCCCGCCCCAGTGTATCTAAAAAACTTTTCCTGGCAGACATTGACCTGTTCCCTACCCCTCCCCCTGTCCTTCCCCTTGGGCAAGGGTGCCCAGAACCCAGGCCAGCACCTCAGCCACCAAGTCGGCGTCTGCTGTAGTACCTGCAACTCCCAGAGGCTTCAAGGGGGCACCTGTCAGGCCATCCAGTGTGCCACCGATCCCTGAAAAGGACCATACCATTCCGCCACCTGCTAAGGTGAAGAAGGGGACAGCATGCACCAAGGGCAAGGAGTACAACCCACCCTGCAGCTGCCAGAGCCAAGGTCCCAACAGCAGTTTCCAAGTTGAAGAAGGGGCAGAAAAGCCAAGGCAAGGCACCTTAGGCGTCGGAGCCTGCAGGTGAGGGCCTGGTGGCTACCATTGAAACTGACAGCCCCGCCACCTGCACCACAGGCAGCACTGCCAGCTTCTTCGCTGCAAACACTGCCACCTGCACCACCACCTGCACCGCCGATGCTGCTATCACTACTGTCAGCAGCAGCATCCCCAGTGGTCAGCCGTCCGAGGCTGCAGGAGAAGGGCTGGTGCCTCCCTCCACCACTGGCAGCAACAGCCCCTACACCATAGTCAGCACTGCCAGCATCCCCCCCACAAGCACCACCACCTGCACCGCTGACAGTAGGACCACTAACAGCAGGCCCAGTGTGCGTCCATCCAGGGCTGCAGGAGATGGGCTGGAGCCTCCCTACAACCACCAGTTTGCAGCCTTAGTCGGCGCAGGATGGAGTCTGGCCCTGCTTCCATGGACTTTCCTGCTACCTGTCCCCTGCAAATCTCATGCCTCAGACACCCCAGTGAGGGAATGTGAACTGCCGCACCCCATGTGCTGCATCACTGGGCACCAAGCCCCCTCCAGAACCTGTGGAGAAAGGCATCCACTCACCCAATCCTTGGCAGGATGAAGCCGACTGGGCAACAAGCCCCCTACAGAACCAGTGGAAGAAGGCATCCACTCACCCTATCCTTGGCAGGATGAAGCAGACTGGGCACCAAGCCCCCTCCAGAACCTGTAGAGAAAGGCATCCACTCACCCTATCCTTGGCAGGATGAAGCACACTGGGCACAAAGCCCCCTAAAGAACCAGTGGAAGAAGGCATCCACACCCTATCCTTGGCTGGATGAAGAAGACTGGGCACCAAGCCCCCTCCAGAACCTTTGGAGAAAGGCATCCACTTGAGAAACTGTGGCTTTGCACTCCCCAGGACCAAGCAGTGGGCAAACCACCCAATTGAGAGACTTATGAGACTGTGCCTTTGCACTCCCCAGGAGCAAGCAGTGGGCAAATTACCCACTTGAGAGACTTGTGAGACTGTGGCTTTGCACTCCCCAGAACCAAGCAGTGGGCACCCCTCCCACTTGAGAGATTTGTGAGACTGTGGCTTTGCGCCCCCTAGGAGCAAGCAGTGGGCAAACCACCCACTTGAGAGACTTGTGAGACTGTGGCTTTGCACTCCCCAGGACCAAGCAGTGGGATACCCACCCACTTGAGAGACTTGAGAGACTGTGGCCTTGCACTCCCCAGGACATCGATGTGGGCATGGAGCCCACTCGAGGAGCAGTGTCATTATTCCATCTTCCGGTTGAGGAGCCCCCCTTCCCATCCTTCTGAGCTACCTGTGTGTTTTCGACCTGATGCCCCTACAGTGTTCTCTCCATATTGAGGCAGGAGTCAAGTATGGACAATGTACGACCTCATGTATATATTGTATATTTTTGTAAATACTGTTTTTTTAAATCGTTACGTATATCTGACTATTTCCAAAATATCACTGTTTAATTCAATTCCTTTTGTCCTTGCGTTCTTCCAGGGGGTTACGGGGTGTATATGTAATGTTGCTGCATGTGTTTGTGTGTATGGTGTTGTGGGTGAGGGTGGGGGTGGGGGTGTTGCGTGGGGGTGTCACTCCCTTTTTCCTCCCCCCTCCCCTGTGTGCTAGGTGCAGTAGTCACCGTTGTCGTCGCCGCCGCCTTTGATATTCCTGGTGTATGAGGAAGTACACCAGCATGGGGAGGACCTGTAACTCAGACTCCATGGCGTCCTGGTTCTTCGTTGAGTGTCGAGAGGTAAGTGGTTTCCCTTCCAAAGACTGTTTCCGCTGTGCTTTTGATGTCGTTGGTACCGCCCCGGAAAAGCTGGCGGATTGGTGGATTATGATGGGGTGGGCAGTACATTGTCTTCTGCCTGTTTGTTGGTGGTGACTGCCGCGGTTTTTGCTTCTACCACCATGGCGGTCGGACTGTTAAAGTGGCTGTCTATGATGGAGGTTTCCGCCATGGTCGTGATCCCATTTTTGCTACCGCCGCAATGGAGTTACTGGAAGCAACCAGGAGCATAAAAGTGAACTGCTTGTTCTCTATCGTTTTATATTTTCTGTTCAGAGTTCACAGTTGACATTAGTGTGATGTACTTAGTTAGAGCTGTTGTGTTTGTAGTTATAGTTTTCCATTACTTCCAATTGGTTTGTGGGTTTTTTTTATGTTAAAAAAATGTGATGAAAGAGTGCATGGACTGATGCTTGGTTAGCATTATACATGGACTGGTGCTTGGCTGACCTATGCGTAGACTGGTGCTTGGCTGGTGGTATTTGTTGTGTGAACTTGTGCTTGGATGGGGGTGTGCTCAAAGTAGCGCTTAGCTGGTGGTGTGTGTCTACTGGTGCTTGGCTTGCAGAACTGGGGCTTGATTGATGATTGATGGTGTGCGTGGAATGGCACTTGTTTGGCAGTGTGCATGGACTGGCGCTTGGCTGGCGGTGTGCATGGACTGGTGTTTGGCTGGCAGTGTGACTGAACTGCTGCTTGGCTGGTAGTTTGTGTGACCTGTTGTGTGGCTGGCAGTGTACATGAACTGGCAAATGGCTAGTGGTGTGTGTGGACTGGTGCTTGACTGGTGGTGTCCGTGAACTGGCATTTGGCTGGCAGTCTTCGTGGACTGTTGCTTGGCCGGGGGTGTGTGTGTGCTGGCATTTGGCTAGCAGTGTGTGAATAGTTACTTGCTGCTGGTCACTACACATACTGCTTGCCAAACGTCAGTCCACACAGTCCATCAGCCACCAGCTTGTGTGAATGATCTTGTGTGCGTCATGCATGAACAGTGCATTAGTGGCCTGTAAAGCCGTTGGTGCCTTGTTGCTGATCTACAGCTCATGACCTGTGAGTAATTGTTTCAGTTTTTTAAAGTTTCAATTATTAACAATGTATTTCATTTTTGTTAAATGCACATTTTCAACCTTTTACTCACTCTGGTGCCAAATCAAATCAATATGTGTGTGTACTTGACAAATAGATGGTTGTGCACTAATGTTTGTCTTTTCTTGCTTTCTCTGTCAGGGTGTACATTGTCTCGATGGAAAATCTACAAACTCTAGATATTTTTTTTAACTAGACACCTAGGGAAGTACAGGGTTGTGTGCCTGTCATGGATCCTATTAAGTTTTCTTACCCACAATGCCCTGCAAACCTCAACATGTGACTAAAATGAATCGTTATCCTTGCACCTCTGTGCCATATTCTTCCAGAATCAGAAGTAAACCATAAAATTCTTTCCACCCAGTGTTTCCCCACTTGTCCCAAAAAACTGCTGCCCCACTTGTGTGGCTGAGCCTCGTACCTGCAAGAGGAACAGATCAAACCAACATCAATGGGAGTCCTTGCAAATGAACCCTCATTGACCATGGTTTGATTTGTTCTGTCGCAGGCCCAGCCACACAAGTGAAGTACCATTTTTTATCTGAATACTTGAGGGAAAGCTGGGTTGAAGGAAGTTTGCAACTCCCCCAGATTCCAGAACTGTCCATCACAGAAATGTGAGGAAAATGTGTTTTAGTCACAGTTTGAGATTTGCAAAGTATTCTCGGTAGTGCAACCCAGTGAGAGCCATGCAAGTCATCCCATCCAGAATTCCTCTAGGTGTCTAGTTTTCAAAAGTGTATAAATTTGCTAGGTTTCCCTTGGTGCCGGCTGAGTCAGAGCCCAAATTCACAGCTGGGTGCATTGCACAAATGGGTTCGTTTTCAGTGGAAAAATGTAGTGTGTCTATGTTGCGTTTTGGCCCATTTCCTGTCACCGGCACTAAGCCTACCCATACAAGTGAAGTACCATTTTTGTCATAAGACTTGGGGGGAATGCTGGGTGGAAGGATGTTTGTGTCTCCTAGCAGATTCCAGCACTTTCCATCACAGACATATGAAGAAAAGGTATATTTCTACTCAAAGTGTGAGGTTTGCAAAGGATTCTGCCTACCACAACCTAGCGAGAGTCATTCAAGTCACCCCAATCTAGATTCCTCTAGGTGTCTAGTTTTAAAAAAAATGTAGGTTTGCTAGGTTTCCCTATGTGCCCGTAGAAAAATGTGGTGTTTCCATGTTACGTTTTGGGCCATTTCCTGTTCTGGACACTAAGCCTACCCACAGAAGTGAGGTACCATTTTTATCTAAAGAGTTGGGGAAATGCTGGCTGGAAGGAAGTTTGTATCTCCCCACAGATTCCAGAACTTTCCATCACAGAATGGGAGGAAAATGTGTTTTAGTCACAGTTTGAGGTTTTGCAAAGTATTCTGGGTAGTGCAACCTAGTGAGTGTCATGCAAGTCACCCCATCAAGGAATCCTCTAGATGTCTAGTTTTAAAAAATGTATAGATTTGCTAAGTTTCCCTAGGAGCTAGCTAATTCAGACCCCAAAATTCACATCTAGGTGCATTGCAAAAAACTGGTTAGTTTTCAGTAGAAAAATGTAGTGTATCTATGTTGCGCTTTGGGCCGTTTTGTGTCACTGGCACTAAGCCTACCCACACAAGTGAGGTACCATTTTTGTCATAAGACTTGGGGGAATGCTGGGTAGAAGGAGGTTTGCATCTCCCCGCAGATTCCAGAGATTTCCATCACAGAAATGGGTGGAAAATGTGTTTTTTAGTAAAATTGTGAGATTTGCATTGGATTCGGTGTAATACAACCTGATGAGAGCCACACAAGTCACCACATCCTGGATTCCCCTAGGTGTCTAGTTTTTGAAAATGTACACATTTTCTAGGATTCCCTAGGTGCTGAATGAGTTAGAGCTCAAAAGCCACAGCTAGACACATTAAAAAAAAACAGTCAGTTTTCAGTGGGCACATGTGATTTGTCCATGTTGCGTTTTAAGCTGATTCTGTTGTGTGCACTAAACCTACTCACACAAGTGAAGTGCCATTTTTGTCATAAGACTTTGGGGAAATGCTGGGTGGAAGGAAGATTGTGACTCCCACCAGATTCCAACACTTTCCATCACAGAAATATGAAGTAAAGGTGTATTTCTAGTCAAAGTTTGAGGTTTGCAAAGTATTTTGCTTACCACAACCTAGTGACAGTCATTTAAGTCCTTCCAACCTAGATTCCTCTAGGTGTCTAGTTTTATAAAAATGTATAGGTCTGTTATGTTTTCCTAGGTGCCCGTTGAGCTAAGGCCCAAAATCCGCAGTTTGGCGTATCGCAAAAAAAAGAGTCAGTTTTCAGTAGAATAATATGGTGAGTCCATGTTAAGTTTTGGGCCATTTCCTGTTGTGGGCACTAAGCCTACCCACACAAGTGAGGTATCATTTTTATCTGAAGAAAGGGGAAATGCTAGTTGGAATGAAGTATGCATCGCCCCGTAGATTCCAGAGCTTTCTTTCGCAGAAATGGGAGGAAAATGTGTTTTTTAGTCAATTTTTGAGATTTGCAAGGGATTCTGGGTAACACAACCTGGCGAGAGCCACACAAGTCACCACATTCTGGATTCACCTAGGTATCTAATTTTTGAAAATGTACAGGTTTTCTAAGATTCCCTAGGTGTCGAATGAGCTAGAGCCCAAAATTCCACAGCTAGACACACTCCAAAAAATAGTCAGTTTTCAGTGGGAACATGTGATTTGTCCATGTTATGTTTTGGCCTGTTTCTGTCGTGTGCACTAAACCTACCCACACAACTGAGGTACCATTTTCATCAGAAGACTTGGGGTAGTGTTGGGTGGAAGGAAATTCGTGGTTCCCCACAGATTCCAGAGATTCCCATCACAGAAATGTGAGGAAATGTGTTTTTAGGAAATTTTTGAGGTTGCAAGGGATTTTGGGTAACATAGCTTGGTGAGGATCACACAAGTCACCCCGTCCTGTATTCCCCTAGCTGTCTAGTTTGCAAATATGTAGCGGCATGCTAGGATTCCTGTTGGAAATGTCCTTTTCTGCAGGGTCAAACCCAGACTTTTCCTTTCCTCCTGTTTTTCTGACTCATTTCTTTCTGTTTTTTAGGATTATGGGCAGTCTACTACTACTGACCAGTGTTAAAGTGCAGGTGCTCTGTTCTCTAAAACATGGTAACATTGGCTTATCCACAATTGGCATATTTAATTTAATTGTAAGTCCCTTGTAAAGTGCACTATATGTGTTCAGGGCCTGAAAATTAAATACTATTATTGGTCCTGCAGTACTGGTTGTGCCACCCACTACAGTAGCATTTCAAACAAGCCCAGGCCTGAAACTGCAGAGCCTGTGTGTGCAGTTTTACACTGCCATTTTGAAATAGCAAGCGAACAGACTTGTCAGGCACAAATATTCTATTTGATTACATGTAGATCAGCCCTAAGGTAGGCCCTAGTTACTTCAAAGGGCAGGGTACAGTGTATATAAATGGTTGGGCAGGTACTTTGTAAGTTTAACATGTCCAGGTAGTGAAAAACTGCTAAATTTGCTTTTCACTATTGCAAAGTCTATCTCTCCCAAAGGATGACACTAAGATTACCTAGAAACATTTTTAAGTACACTTTCCAAATGGGAAACGATTGAAATATGAAGTTAGGTGTCCCTGGACTCACAATTTAAAAACCACAGCTTATGATGAAATTGGAATTTAAATTGTAAGTTTGAAAATGACACTTTCAGAAAATAGCCATTCTGTTACTCAAACCATTCTGTGCCTCTGCCTGTCTCTGAATACACATCTGGGTAGATGATAGTCAGGCTTTGTGCATTCCCTCGAGAAAGTCACACAATTGGAGCTTAGGTGTGACTTAATGGGCCTTAATGCCAATTGACTGGCTTGAGGGGGGCGGAGCTTAGCATTACCTCACTTAGACCTGAAAACACTTGCTCTGTTTACCCACAATAGGGCTTGGAGACCCTGTGTTGTCACTCCAGCCGGCTTGGAGCCACGGCAGTGGGGGCAGGGCATTTGGACCGTTGAAAGGAAGGCCTGGAAGCTTCTCCCATTTTCCAGAACTAAGGCACCAAAGTATAAATACTGGGCCACAAACCCTACCACTCAGATTCTACTGGAACCAAAGTAACTCTGCCAGGAAGAAGGACTGCTGTGCTGCCAGGAAAGACTGCCACGCTGCAACTGCACTGCTGTGTTGGCCTACTGCTGCTGTTGTAGGAGGGACTTGCACTTTGCTCTGCTGTGTTGGCCTACTACTGTTGCTGTGAAAGGGAATATCACTTTGCAGTTTGCTCCACTGTGTTGGCCTGCTGCCTGCTGCTTCTATCCTGCAGTGAGAAGAACTGGACTTGTTCTCTACATCTGTGCAACAAAGAATCTCCAATCACTTGTTGGCTTGTCACATGTTCTTCTGCAGTCTCAGGGACATCAAGGATTGCTGCAGCTTACCTTCTACAGTACCTGGACTGTGAGTCTACCCAGCCAAGTGCTGCCATCCCAGTCTTGGACCCTTAGAAGTGGGCCTAAGCGGTTCTGCCTTCTGTGGTTTTCATTGGAACTGCTGAAAAGGAATGTGACGTGATGCCAAACCCCACAAAGCATCACTGCATAGCTTCCTGGGATCAATGCAAAGCAACAGCAAAGCCCATAAAGCCTCAGAACCAATCCCAGGCAACGGAAGCCTTGCAAAACAACGCCGCGCAGACCACACACTAGGATTTTTTAAGGTACTGTGTTCAGTGGGCCCAAGTGGGTCCCTATAACCGGCCCGTGCTCCATTGTGGTCGACCTGAACTTGTGATTTTTTTTCAGTCCAGCATGAACAGATAACCACCATTGGTGCTTCGCGTTTCTATGTGCTATTTTCACCTAAATCTTTAAAATTGCAAATCTTGGGATGTACTTAGCGGATTATTTTTTGTTTTGGTGCTGCTTTACTCAGATTAATATTCTCTATTTTTCTAAACCTCTTTTGAGTCTTTTTGTGGTGTCTTTCCCTGTGTTATTAAGTGGTTTACAAATACTTTACACATTGCCTCTTAAGGTTGGATGCTAGGAAGCAGAGGAATGCATAGGATGGAGCACGGTACTGATTCTGGCCCCTTCTTGAGGCGGGGAAGAGTCAAGAGAAAGGGAAGGCAAGTGCCCTTTGGCTTCTTGGCCCCCTTGATCTAGGAGCAGAGTGCAGGGATTGGAAGTGGAAAGCTACAATGCAAGATGCCTGCCCAGAAACCTGCATAGAGCAAACAGCATACATGAGTACGGGCACTGAAGACTTTGGAGACACCATGGTATGGCTAAAACAGAGTGAACCTGAGCAGCATAGCAGCATAGTTCACCAGCATAGGCAGCAGCATAGGCAACTGCACTCCACCAGCCCATTCGCCCACATGCCTGCTACCTGTTTGACATTTGCCTGCCAATGCCACCCTCCTACTGATTCTGGCACCATTGTGACTACCACTGCTGTTGCTGTTTCACTGCAATCTCCCATCCTTGCAACTTGTCCCACCTGCTTTTGTGGAAGTTTGTAGGAGCTGCCTAGGAGGTTCCTGGATTTTCTTCAAGAGGAGTTGGAGGTGCATGGCTGGAATAGGGAGGAGTGGTGGTCAGCAACCCGAGTTTGGTAGTGCCCCTTGGTCTCAGAGGTAGCTCGGCTAGGTCAGAGTACAGCTGAGGTCAAGGGCGAGCTCCCGCCCCCCGGGCTAAAAGATGCATCTGTCCAGGCTGGCAAACCTGTACGTTTGTGAATGTCCCCTAAACAGAATAGGGTGATGATGTTCTATGTTTAAACTTGTTGTTTGGGGTGGGGAGTTGGGACCTCTTGTGGGTAATGTGGTGATTGAGTTATTCCCAATATTTAAAAGAGGAACAAATGAGAGGATTGACAAAACCGAGAATGTAGATGGATTTATTCAGCAGTCTGATGTGGGGTTGGAAGTGAAATCGGTAATGGTATATCACCGAAATTAGACCAGATTGCATTTGTGCCCAGTGGTGAGCATTCTGGGGCCTTTATATTGGGTATGTCAAAGCCCTCCATAAAGCATCAGAAGGGGCTCACAAGAGAAGGATAAATAAAAGCATTAGAAGATTTCCTAAATGGAAACCCAAAAAATTGCTTTTTCACATGTATGTCGACTTTGGTATGGAAAGTTTGAGGGTGGGGGGCTGCCAAAACTCTCCTGAAAGGTTGTTTGAGTGTGTATAAATCCCAGCAAGTGGTCTGCGTTAGGGCTGAGGCAAGTTCTGGATTAGCGCTGGCTAGTGCTAGTCTTTCTGCTATTCCCGTAGTGGGTCATGTAATTGGCATCCTAAATTATAATGGAATCCTGTGGTGTGGAGGTGGGATCAGGTGGTGGGGCTTCCCCCACAGTTTTAGGCCATAATGTCCCCAGCACTTTGGATGGATGGCCCTAGGTAGAACATTTTTACTTAGGAGGGATAAATGAGTGTCGGAGTGGGTCCAATTTGGTGCGTAGGAGTATTGCAGCTTGTGGATTCCTAGAGGCTGCTCCTCAACTTTCCTCCTGGCCAAACCAGGGGGCAACAATTTGTCATCCTCTGGCCAAGGAATGCTTAAGGTTGTTTTTGCTGGCCTCATCCCAAAAACACCTGTTGGAACAGAGAGCTTTCTCTTCCGTCTTGGAATTTATTTACCAATTGACAATGATTCTCTTTTTAAAAAAAAGAAGTTTTATTATTAAAACCATTATGGGATTAATGCCCTACAGTTGGTAAATAGTGGTGATATTCTCAACATTGCCATCAATTAGTGAGGTCCATCCCCTTTCTTTAGAGTTACTTTTGGCTTTGTGGCTATTGCTCACCTGATACTTCAGAATTTTGAGTATTTCTTAAAGCGGGGGATCAATGTTGTTTCAGTTGCTGAGTTTTGGGATCCCCTGTCCAACACTTGAATGGTCCGGGGGTGTCTAGGCCACCATAGACTGACTGAGGGGACTCTGACTCTGGACATGAATATGGGAACGCCAAGGGTATATGTAGGAAGTTGGCTCTGTATGCACTATTTCAAAGTAAGGAGCACAGAGTACAAGGGTTCCCCTTAGAGGTAAGATAGTGGCAAAAAGAGATAATTCTAATGCCCTATTTTGTGGTAGTGTGGTCGAGCAGTAGGCTTATCAGAGGGTAGTGTTAAGCATTTGTTGTACACACACAGGCAATAAATGAGGAACACACACTCAGAGACAATTCCAGGCCAATAGGTTTCTGTATAGAAAAATATATTTTCTTAGTTTATTCTAAGAACCACAGGTTCAAGAGTTACATGTAATACTTCAAATGAAAGGTATTGCAGGTAGGTAGTTTAGGAACTTTGAATTAGCAAAATAGCATATACAGTTTTCACATAAATCACATATAGCTATTTTAAAACTAGACACTGCAATTTTCAACAGTTCCTGGGGGGAGTAAGAGTTTGTTAGTTTTTGCAGGTAAGTAAACCACCTACGGGGTTTAAGTTTGGCTCCAAGGTAGCCCACCGTTGGGGGTTCAGAGCAACTCCAAAGTTACCACACCAGCAGCTCAGGGTCGGTCAGGTGCAGAGATCAAAGTGGTGCCCAAAACGCATAGGCTTCAATGGAGAAGGGGGTGCCCCGGTTCCAGTCTGCCAGCAGGTAAGTACCCGCTTCTTCAGAGGGGAGATCAGGGGGGTTTTGTAGGGCACCGGGGGGGACACCAGTCCACACAGAAAGTACACCCTAAGCAGCACGGGGGCGGCCGGGTGCAGTGTGCAAACATGCGTCGGGTTTTCAATAGGTTTCAATGGGAGACCAAGGGGTCTCTTCAGCCATGCAGGCAGGCAAGGGGGGGGGTTCCTCGGGGTAGCCACCACCTGGGCAAGGGAGAGGGCTACCTGGGGGTCGCTCCTGCACTGGAGGTCGGATCCTTCAGGCCCTGGGGGCTGCGGATGCAGAGTCTTTACCAGGCATCGGATCATAGAAGCAGGCAGTCGCGGTCAGGGGGAGCCTCGGGATTCCCTCTGCAGACGTCGCTGTGGGGGCTCAGGGGGGGCAACTCTGGCTACTCACGGTCTCGCAGTCGCCGGGGAGTCCTCCCTGAAGTGATTGTTCTCCACAAGTCGGGCCGGGGGCGTCGGGTGCAGAGTGTCAAGTCTTGCGCTTCCGGCGGGAAACGCAAGTTGTTTCAAAGTTGTTTCTTTGTAGCAAAGTCGCAGTCTTGGGTGAACAGAGCCGCTGTCCTCGGGAGTTCTTGGTCCTTCTAGATGCAGGGCAGTCCTCTGATGCTTCAGAGGTCGCTGGTATCTGGGGAGAGCGTCGCTGGAGCAGTGACTTTAGAAGTGGGGAGACAGGCTGGTAGAGCTGGGGCCAAAGCAATTGGTGTCTCGGTCTTCTCTGCAGGGTTTTTCAGCGTAGCAGTCCTCTTCTTCTTAGGTTGCAGAAATCTGAGTTCCTAGGTTCTGGGGAGCCCTTAAATACTAAATTTAAGGGCGTGTTTAGGTCTGGGGGGTTAGTAGCCAATGGCTACTAGCCCTGAGGGTGGGTACACCCTCTTTGTGCCTCCTCCCTGAGGGGAGGGGGGCACATTCCTATCCCTATTGGGGGAATCCTCCATCTGCAAGATGGAGGATTTCTAAAAGTCAGAGTCACCTCAGCTCAGGATGCCTTAGGGGCTGTCCTGACTGGCCAGTAACTCCTCCTTGTTTTTCTCATTATCTCCTCCGGCCTTGCCGCGAAAAAGTGGGGCCGTGGCCGGAGGGGGCGGGCAACTCCACTAGCTGGAATGCCCTGGGGTGCTGTAACAAAGGGGGTGAGCCTTTGAGGCTCACCGCCAGGTGTTACAGTTCCTTCAGGGGGAGGTGATAAGCATCTCCACCCAGTACAGGCTTTGTTACTAGCCACAGAATGACAAAGGCACTCTCCCCATGTGGCCAGCAACATGTCTGGTGTGTGGCAGGCTGCTAGAACTAGTAAGCCTACACGGATAGTCGGTTAAGGTTTCAGGGGGCACCTCTAAGGTGCCCTCTGGGGTGTATGTTACAATAACATGTACACTGGCATCAGTGTGCATTTATTGTGCTGAGAAGTTTGATACCAAACTTCACAGTTTTCAGTGTAGCCATTATGGTGCTGTGGAGTTCGTGCATGACAGACTCCCAGACCATATACTCTTATGGCTACCCTGCACTTACAATGTCTAAGGTTTTGCTTAGATACTATAGGGGCACAGTGCTCATGCACTGGTGCCCTCACCTATGGTATAGTGCACCCTGCCTTAGGGCTGTAAGGCCTGCTAGAGGGGTGACTTATCTATACTGCATAGGCAGTGTGAGGTTGGCATGGCACCCTGAGGGGAGTGCCATGTCGACTTAGTCGTTTTGTCCTCACTAGCACACACAAGCTGGCAAGCAGTGTGTCTGTGCTGAGTGAGGGGTCCCCAGGGTGGCATAAGACATGCTGCAGCCCTTAGAGACCTTCCCTGGCATCAGGGCCCTTGGTACCAGGGGTACCAGTTACAAGGGACTTACCTGGATGCCAGGGTGTGCCAATTGTGGAAACAAAAGTACAGGTTAGGGAAAGAACACTGGTGCTGGGGCCTGGTTAGCAGGCCTCAGCACACTTTCAAATCAAAACTTAGCATCAGCAAAGGCAAAATGTCAGGGGGTAACCATGCCAAGGAGGCATTTCCTTACACAACCCCCCCCCCCAAACGAAAGAGGATGAGACTAACCTTTCCCAAGAGATTCTTCATGTTCTAAGTGGAAGAACCTGGAAAGGCCATCTGCATTGGCATGGGCAGTCCCAGGTCTGTGTTCCACTATAAATTCCATTCCCTGTAGGGAGATGGACCACCTCAACAGTTTTGGATTTTCACCTTTTATTTGCATTAGCCGCCATCTGAGAGGTCTGTGGTCAGTTTGAACTACAAAGTGAGTCCCAAAGAGGTATGGTCTCAGCTTCTTCAGGGACCAAACCACAGCAAAGGCCTCCCTCTCAATGGCACTCCAACGCTGCTACCTGGGGAGTAACCTCCTGCTAATGAAAGCAACAGGCTGGTCAAGGCCATCTTCATTTGTTTGGGACAAAACTGCCCCTATCCCATGTTCAGAGGCATCTGTCTGCACAATGAACTGCTTGGAGTAATCTGGAGCTTTAAGAACTGGTGCTGTGCACATTGCTTGTTTCAGGGTGTCAGAGGCCTGTTGGCATTCTACAGTCCAGTTTACTTTCTTGGGCATTTTCTTGGAGGTAAGTTCTGTGAGGGCTGTCACTATGGATCCATATCCCTCCACAAACCTCCTGTAGTACCCAGTCAAGCCAAGGAATGCCCTGACTTGAGTCTGGGTTTTTGCAGCTGCCCAGTCCAGAATAGTCTGGATCTTAGGCTGTAGTGGCTGAACTTGGCCTCCACCTACAAGGTGACCCAAGTAAACCACAGTTCCCTGCCCTATCTGGCATTTGGATGCCTTGATAGAGAGGCCTGCTGATTGCAGAGCCTTCAAAACCTTCTTCAGGTGGACCAGGTGATCCTGCCAGCTGGAGCTAAAGACAGCATTCTCGTCAAGATAAGCTGCACTAAAGGACTTCAAGCCAGCAAGGACTTGATTCACCAACCATTGGAAGGTGGCAGGGGCATTCTTTAAACCAAAGGGCATAACAGTAAACTGATAATGCCCATCAGGTGTGGAGAATGCTGTCTTTTCTTTTGCTCCTGGTGCCATTTTGATTTGCCAGTACCCTGCTGTCAAGTCAAAGGTACTTAAGTATTTGGCAGCACCTAATTTGTCTATGAGTTCATCTGCCCTTGTAATGGGATGGGCATCTGTCTTGGTGACAAAATTAAGTACTCTGTAGTCCACACAAAACCTCATCTCTCTCTTTCCATCTTTGGTGTGAGGTTTGGGGACTAAGACCACTGGGCTAGCCCAGGGGCTGTCAGAGTGCTCAATGACTCCCAATTCCAGCATCTTGTGGACTTCCACCTTGATGCTTTCTTTAACTTGGTCAGACTGCCTGAATATTTTGTTTTTGACAGGCATGCTGTCTCCTGTGTCCACATCATGGGTACACAGGTGTGTCTGACCAGGGTTTAGGGAAAAGAGCTCAGCAAATTGTTGCAGGACCTTCCTACAGTCAGATTGCTGTTGGCCATAGAGGGTGTCTGAATAGATCACTCCATCAACTGAGCCATCTTTAGGGTCTGTGGAGAGGAGATCAGGGAGAGGTTCACTCTGAGCTTCCTGGTCCTCATCTGTTACCATTAACAGATTCACATCAGCCCTGTCATGGAAGAGCTTTAGGCGGTTCACATGGATCACCCTCTCGGGGGTCCTGCTAGTTCCTAGGTCCACCAGGTAGGTGACCTGACTCTTCTTTTCTAGCACTGGGTAAGGGCCACTCCATCTGTCCTGAAGTGCCCTGGGAGCCACAGGCTCCAAAACCCAGACTTTATGCCCTGGCTGAAATTCAACCATTGCAGCCTTTTGGTCATACCAAAACATCTGGAGCTGTTGGCTGGCCTCAAGGTTTTTACTTGCCTTTTCCATGTACTCTGCCATCCCTGAACGTAGGCCTAGTACATAGTCCACTATATCTTGCTTAGGCTCATGAAGAGGTCTCTCACAGCCTTCTTTCACAAGAGCTAGTGGTCCCCTTACAGGGTGGCCAAACAGAAGTTCAAAGGGGGAAAACCCTACTCCCTTCTGAGGCACCTCTCTGTAGGCGAAAAGCAGACATGGCAAGAGGACATCCCATCTCATTTGGAGTTTTTCAGGGAGCCCCATGATCATGCCTTTCAATGTTTTGTTGAATCTCTCAACAAGACCATTGGTTTGTGGATGGTATGGTGTGGTGAATTTGTAAGTCACCCCACACTCATCCCACATGTGTTTCAGGTATGCTGACATAAAGTTGGTACCTCTGTCAGATACCACCTCCTTAGGAAAACCCACTCTGGTAAAAATACCAATGAGGGCCTTGGCCACTGCAGGGGCTGTAGACGACCTAAGGGGAATTGCTTCAGGGTATCTAGTACCATGATCCACTACTACTAGTATGTATAGGTTCCCTGAGGCTGTGGGAGGTTCAAGTGGACCCACTATGTCCACACCCACTCTTTCAAAGGGGACCCCCACCACTGGAAGTGGAATGAGGGGGGCCTTTGGGTGTCCACCTGTCTTACCACTGGCTTGACAGGTAGCACAGGAGACACAAAACTCCTTGACCTTCTGGGACATGTTGGGCCAATAGAAGTGGTTGACTAGTCTCTCCCACGTCTTGGTCTGTCCCAAATGCCGAGCAAGAGGAATATCATGGGCTAAGGTCAGAATGAACTCGCTAAACTCCTGAGGCACTACCACTCTCCTAGTGGCACCAGGTTTGGGATCTCTTGCCTCAGTGTAAAGGAGTCAATCTTCCCAATAGACCCTATGTGTTCCTGTTTTCTTTCCATTGGACTCTTCAGCAGCTTGCTGCCTAAGGCCTTCAAGAGAGGGACAGGTTTCTTGCCCCTTACACAACTGCTCCCTTGAGGGTCCCCCTGGGCCTAGGAGCTCAACCTGATAAGGTCCTAACTCCAGAGGCTCAGTTCCCTCAGAGGGCAGAACTTCTTCCTGACAAGAGAGGTTCTCTTTTTCTTGTTGTGTTGAAACTGGTTCCCCAGTTGTCTTTCCTTTTCTCTTGGTAGGTTGGGCCCTTTTTCCAGGCTCCAACACCACTTTTTCACCCTGAGCCTTGCACTGTGCCCTTGTCTTGACACACACCAGTTCAGGGATACCCAGCATGGCTGCATGGGTTTTCAGTTCTACCTCAGCCCATGCTGAGGACTCCAGGTCATTTCCAAGCAAACAGTCTACAGAGATATTTGAGGAGACCACCACCTGTTTCAGGCATTGACCCCTCCCCACTCTAAAGTTACCATAGCCATAGGATGTACTTTAGTCTGATTGTCAGCGTTGGTGACTGGATAAGTTTGTCCAGCCAGGTATTGACCAGAGGAAACCAGTTTCTCTGTCACCATGGTGACACTGGCACCTGTATCCCTCAGGCCTTCTACACTTGTCCCATTAATTAAGAGCTGCTGCCTGTATATTTGCATATTGGGGGCCAGGCAGCCAGTGTGGCTAAATCCACCCCACCCTCAGAGACTAATGTAGCTTCAGTGTGACACCTGATTTGCTCTGGGCACACTGTTGATCCCACTTGGAGACTAGCCATTCCAGTGTTAGCTGGAGTGGAGTTAGAAGTGGTACTTTTCTTGGGACAGGCCTTGTCTCCAGTTTGGTGTCCAGGCTGATTACAGCTACGACACCAGGCCTTTTTGGGATCAAAGTTTTTACTCTTGTACCCAAAATTGGTTTGTGAAGAGGCTCTGAGCCCACCCTCCTGTGCAGGTTTTTGGGGGCCTGTAGAAGACTCTTTACTATTTTTCCCTTTGGATGTCTCAACACTCTTCCCCTGGGGAGGCTTTGTGACCCCTTTCTTTTGGTCACCTCCCTGTGGAAGTCTTGGTCACCCTAGTCATGACCCAATGGTCCGCCTTCTTTCCCAATTCTTGGGGAGAAATTTGTCCTAGGTCTACCAGATGCTGATGCAGTTTATCATTTGAACAATTACTTAATAGGTGTTCTTTCACAAATAAATTGTACAGCCCATCATAATCATTTACACCACTGCCTTGAATCCAACCATCCAGTGTTTTCACTGAGTAGTCCACAAAATCAACCCAGGTCTGGCTTGAGGATTTTTGAGCCCCCCTGAACCTAATTCTATACTCCTCAGTGGAGAATCCAAAGCCCTCAATCAGGGTAGCCTTCATGAGGTCATAGGATTCTGCATCTTTTCCAGAGAGTGTGAGGAGTCTATCCCTACACTTTCCAGTGAACATTTCCCAAAGGAGAGCACCCCAGTGAGATCTGTTTACTTTTCTGGTTGCACAAGCCCTCTCAAAAGCTGTGAACCATTTGGTGATGTCATCACCATCTTCATATTTAGTTACAATACCTTTTGGGATTTTCAACATGTCAGGAGAATCTCTGACCCTATTTATGTTGCTGCCACCATGGATGGGACCAAAACCCATCGCTTGTCTTTACCTTTCTATGGCTAGGAGCTGTCTCTCTAAAGCCAATCTTTTGGCCATCCTGGCTAGCAGGAGGTCATCTTCACTGAGGCTATCCTCAGTGATAACAGAGGTGCTGGACCCTCCTGTGAGGGAAACAGCATCTCTGACTAACACAGCTGGAGACAGGGCTTGAGGGGCCCTGATCTCCCTAATTAGGACTGGAGGGGGGGAATTCACCTCCAAATCACTAGCTTCATCCTCTGGGAGGTCATCCTCAGAGGGGTTGGCTTTGGCAAACTCTGCCAACAGCTCCTGGAGCTGTATTTTGGAAGGGTTTATGCCAGCTTTAATATTTTTTAGTTTGTAGAGAGACATTAGCTCCCTCATTCTAAGATAGAGGTAAGGTGTGAGGTCTAGTTCCATCACTGCCTCTGCTGCATTAGACATTATGGGGGTCATTCCAACCCTGGCGGTCGGTGTTAAAGTGGCGGCTAACCCGCCAACAGGCTGGCGGTTAAAAAAATGGAATTCTGACCCTGGCGGAAACCGCCAACAGAGACCGCCACTTTAACACTCCGACCGCCACGGCGGGACAAACAAACAGCGCGGTGGTCACCGCCAACAGACAGGCGGAAGACAATGTACCGCCCACCCTATCACAACCCACCAATCCGCCACCTTTTCCGGGGCGGTAGCCCCGCCGATAAAAACACGGCGGAAACAGACATTTCAAACCGAAAACGCTCACCTCCATACACCCCACGAGGAATCTGGACAGCATGGAACCCGAATTACACATCCTACCAGCTATTGTATTCCTGCTCCTCTACCAGGAGCACGAACGCCGGCGCAGAAGACAACGGTGAGTACTGCACCTACGACACAGGGGAGGGGGGAGGAGAAAATAATACGGGGACACACATACGCGACACACCCACCCCCACCCCCACCCACTACAACACACACCTCAATGCATAGCAATACATCACTGTTACAACCCCCAAACCCCCCGAAAGAATGCAAAGACAAAAGGAATAGATCATAAACAGTCAAATATATTGTATTATTGCCTTATAAAAATATCACACATTTAAAACTAATATATACATAAATATTAAAAGTCCAATAATTCTAGCTGTCATTGTCCGTGGACCACTGGGCCCAAATCACATGGGCAAGGCCCACACAAGATACCTGACACCAACGGAGAGAACACTGCAGGGGCATCAGATAGAAGAACTACAGGCACCTCAGGGGGAAGGGAAGGGGGGGCACCTCAGCCACATGAGTACACAACGCCAGATCCACGAGGGGACTCCATGGCCACTGTCCCATCCTGGGGAGTGCAAAGCCACAGTCTCACAAGTCTCTACAGTGGGTGGGTTGCCCACTGTCCCATCCTGGGGAGTGCAAAGCCACAGTCTCACAAGTCTCTACAGTGGGTGGCTTGCCCACTGCCATATCCCGGGGAGTGCAAAGCCACAGTCTCTCAAGTCTCTACAGTGGGTGGCTTGCCCACTGCCATATCCTGGGGAGTGCAAAGCCACAGTCTCTCAAGTCTCTACAGTGGGTGGGTTGCCCACTGTTCAATCCTGGGGAGTGCAAAGCCACAGTCTCTCAAGTGGATAACAGTCTCCACTGGTACTGGAGGGGGACTAGTGCCCAGAGTGCTTCGTGCAGCCCTGTCCGACACAGATGCGGGCCTGCCCCTTCCGCCAATGGGCCAGCGGTGCTTGAGATGAAGGGCCCAGTTCAGCGGTGCTTGAGACGGCGGTGCCCTGTTCAGCGGTGCTTGAGACGGCGGTGCCCAGCGGAGCGGTGCTTGAGATGAAGGGCCCAGCGGAGCGGTGCTTGAGATGAAGGGCCCAGTTCAGCGGTGCTTGAGATGAAGGGCCCAGCGGAGCGGTGCTTGAGATGAAGGGCCCAGCGGAGCGGTGCTTGAGATGAAGGGCCCTGTTTAGCGGTGCATGAGACGGCGGTGCCCTGTTCAGCGGTGCTTGAGACGGCGGTGCCCAGCGGAGCGGTGCTTGAGATGAAGGGCCCAGCGGAGCGGTGCTTGAGATGAAGGGCCCAGTTCAGCGGTGCTTGAGATGAAGGGCCCAGCGGAGCGGTGCTTGAGATGAAGGGCCCAGCGGAGCGGTGCTTGAGATGAAGGGCCCTGTTCAGCGGTGCTTGAGACGGCGGTGCCCTGTTCAGCGGTGCTTGAGACGGCAGTGCCCAGCGGAGCGGTGCTTGAGATGAAGGGCCCAGCGGAGCGGTGCTTGAGACGGCGGTGCCCTGTTCAGCGGTGCTTGAGACGGCGGTGCCCTGTTTAGCGGTGCTTGAGACGGCGGTGCCCTGTTCAGCGGTGCTTGAGACGGCGGTGCCCAGCGGAGCGGTGCTTGAGATGAAGGGCCCAGCGGAGCGGTGCTTGAGATGAAGGGCCCAGTTCAGCGGTGCTTGAGATGAAGGGCCCAGTTCAGCGGTGCTTGAGACGGCGGTGCCCTGTTCAGCGGTGCTTGAGACGGCGGTGCCCTGTTCAGCGGTGCTTGAGACGGAGGTGCCCTGTTCAGCGGTGCTTGAGACGGCGGTGCCCAGCGGAGCGGTGCTTGAGATGAAGGGCCCAGCGGAGCGGTGCTTGAGATGAAGGGCCCAGTTCAGCAGTGCTTGAAATGAAGGGCCCTGTTCAGCGGTGCTTGAGATGAAGGGCCCTTCGAAGCGGTGCTTGAGATGAAGGGCCCTGTTCAGCGGTGCTTGAGATGAAGGGCCCAGTTCAGCGGTGCTTGAGATGAAGGGCCCAGCGGAGCGGTGCTTGAGATGAAGGGCCCAGTTCAGCGGTACTTGAGACGGCGGTGCCCTGTTCAGCGGTGCTTGGGACGGCCGTGCCCTGTTCAGCGGTGCTTGAGACGGCGGTGCCCTGTTCAGCGGTGCTTGAGACGGCAGTGCCCAGTGGAGCGGTGCTTGAGATGAAGGGCCCAGCGGAGCGGTGCTTGAGATGAAGAGCCCAGTTCAGCGGTGCTTGAGATGAAGGGCCCTGTTCAGTGGTGCTTGAGATGAAGGGCCCAGTGGAGCGGTGCTTGAGATGAAGGGCCCTGTTCAGCGGTGCTTGGGATGAAGGGCCCAGCGGAGCGGTGCTTGAGATGAAGGGCCCTGTTCAGCGGTGCTTGAGATGGCAGTGCCCAGCGGAGCGGTGCTTGAGATGAAGGGCCCCGTTCAGCGGTGCTTGAGATGAAGGGCCCAGCGGAGCGGTGCTTGAGATGAAGGGCCCTGTTCAGCGGTGCTTGAGATGAAGGGCCTAGCGGAGCGGTGCTTGAGATGAAGGGCCCTGTTCAGCGGTGCTTGAGACGGCGGTGCCCAGCGGAGCGGTACTTGAGATGAAGGGCCCAGCGGAGCGGTGCTTGAGATGAAGGGCCCAGTTCAGCGGTGCTTGAGATGAAGGGCCCAGCGGAGCGGTGCTTGAGATGAAGGGCCCAGCGGAGTGGTGCTTGAAATGAAGGGCCCAGCGGATCGGTGCTTGAGACGGCGGTGCCCTGTTCAGCGGTGCTTGAGACGGCGGTGCCCAGTTCAGCGGTGCTTGAGACGGCAGTGCCCTGTTAAGCGGTGCTTGAGACGGCGGTGCCCTGTTCAGCGGTGCTTAAGACGACGGTGCCCTGTTCAGCGGTGCTTGAGACGGCGGTGCCCAGCGGAGCGGAGCTTGAGATGAAGGGCCCAGCGGAGCGGTGCTTGCGATGAAGGGCCCAGTCCAGCGGTGCTTGAGATGAAGGGCCCAGTTCAGCGGTGCTTGAGACGGCGGTGCCCTGTTCAGCAGTGCTTGAGATGGCGGTGCCCTGTTCAGCGGTGCTTGAGACGGCGGTGCCCAGCGGAGCGGTGCTTGAGATGAAGGGCCCAGCGGAGCGGTGCTTGAGATGAAGGGCCCAGTTCAGCGGTGCTTGAGATGAAGGGCCCTGTTCAGCGGTGCTTGAGATGAAGGGCCCAGCAGAGCGGTGCTTGAGATGAAGGGCCCTGTTCAGCGGTGCTTAAGATGAAGGGCCCAGTTCAGCGGTGCTTGAGATGAAGGGCCCAGCGGAGCGGTGCTTGAGATGAAGGGCGCAGTTCAGCGGTGCTTGAGACGGCGGTGCCCTGTTCAGCGGTGCTTGAAACGGCGGTGCCCAGCGGAGCGGTGCTTGAGATGAAGGGCCCAGCGGAGCGGTGCTTGAGATGAAGGGCCCAGTTCAGCGGTGCTTGAGATGAAGGGCCCTGTTCAGCGGTGCTTGAGATGAAGGGCCCAGCGGAGCGGTGCTTGAGATGAAGGGCCCAGCAGAGCGGTGCTTGAGATGAAGGGCCCTGTTCAGCAGTGCTTGAGACGGCGGTGCCCAGCGGAGTGGTGCTTGAGATGAAGGGCCCAGCGGAGCGGTGCTTGAGATGAAGGGCCCAGTTCAGCGGTGCTTGAGATGAAGGGCCCATCGGAGCGGTGCTTGAGATGAAGGGCCCTGTTCAGCGGTGCTTTAGATGAAGGGCCCAGCGGAGCGGTGCTTGAGATGAAGGGCCCTGTTCAGCGGTGCTTGAGACGGCAGTGCCCAGCGGAGCGGTGCTTGAGATGAAGGGCCCAGCGGAGCGGTGCTTGAGATGAAGGGCCCTGTTCAGCGGTGCTTGAGATGAAGGGCCCAGCGGAGCGGTGCTTGAGATGAAGGGCCCAGTTCAGCGGTGCTTGAGATGAAGGGCCCAGCGGAGCGGTGCTTGAGATGAAGGGCCCAGCGGAGTGGTGCTTGAGATGAAGGCCCAGCGGAGCGGTGCTTGAGATGAAGGGCCCTGTTCAGCGGTGCTTGAGACGGCGGTGCCCTGATCAGCGGTGCTTGAGACGGCGGTGCCCAGTTCAGTGGTGCCCAGTTCAGCGGTGCTTGAGACGGCAGTGCCCTGTTCAGCGGTGCTTGAGACGGCGGTGCCCTGTTCAGCGGTGCTTGAGACGGCGGTGCCCTGTTCAGCGGTGCTTGAGACGGCGGTGACCAGCGGAGCAGTGCTTGAGATGAATGGCCCAGCGGAGCGGTGCTTGAGATGAAGGGCCCAGTTCAGCGGTGCTTGAGATGAAGGGCCCAGTTCAGCGGTGCTTGTGACGGTGGTGCCCTGTTCAGCCGTGCTAGAGACGGCGGTGCCCTGTTCAGCGGTGCTTGAGACGGCGGTGCCCAGCGAAGCGGTGCTTGAGATGAAGGGCCCAGCGGAGCGGTGCTTGAGATGAAGGGCCCAGTTCAGCGGTGCTTGAGATGAAGGGCCCAGCAGAGCGGTGCTTGAGATGAAGGGCCCTGTTCAGCGGTGCTTGAGATGAAGGGCCCAGTTCAGCGGTGCTTGAGATGAAGGGCCCAGCGGAGCGGTGCTTGAGATGAAGGGCCCAGTTCAGCGGTGCTTGAGACGGCGGTGCCCTGTTCAGCGGTGCTTGAGACGGCGGTTCCCTGTTCAGTGGTGCTTGAGACGGCGGTGCCCTGTTCAGCGGTGCTTGAAACGGCGGTGCCCAGCGGAGCGGTGCTTGAGATGAAGGCCCTAGCGGAGCGGTGCTTGAGATGAAGGGCCCTGTTCAGCGGTGCTTGAGACGAAGGGCCCAGCGGAGCGGAGCTTGAGATGAAGGGCCCTGTTCAGCGGTGCTTGAGACGGCGGTGCCCAGCGGAGCGGTGCTTGAGATGAAGGGCCCAGCGGAGCGGTGCTTGAGATGAAGGGGCCAGTTCAGCGGTGCTTGAGATGAAGGGCCCAGCGGAGCGGTGCTTGAGATGAAGGGCCCAGCTGAGCGGTGCTTGAGATGAAGGGCCCAGCGTAGCGGTGCTTGAGATGAAGGGCCCTGTTCAGCAGTGCTTGAGACGGCAGTGCCCTGTTCATCAGTGCTTGAGACGGCGGTGGCCAGTTCAGCGGTGCTTGAAACAGCGGTGCCCTGTTCAGCGGTGCTTGAGACGGCGGTGCCCAGTTCAGCGGTGCTTGAGACGGCGGTGCCCAGTTCAGCGGTGCTTGAGACGGCGGTGCCCAGTTCAGCGGTGCTTGATTGAAAGGGCCCAGTTCAGCGGTGCTTGTTTGAAAGGGCCCAGTTCAGCGGTTCCGGCCCAGGCATGGTTTCACTCGCCACCTGGCATGTGGCTGGCAGGGCCTTCCTGCCCATCTGTCCTTGGCTTGCGGGGCCCTCCTGGGCTGCCGTACCGGGCCTCTGGGTGTCCTCCTGCACACCTGGGAGGGGGCTGTTGGGGCACTCCTGGGCAGCTGGCCTGCTGCCGGACTTGTCGGGCGTGTTGCCCTTCCCACCCTTCCCTGGTCGTCTGTGGCCCTTTAACACCTTTGGTGGTGTGCCAGGTGGCACCCCACTTCCAGACGGAGCCAGGGTAGGGATTTTGGTCCCTAGTGTCCGTGGCCTCTCGCGCCGGGCACTGCTAACTTTTGGGTGCTTTTCCGGGGGTGGGCTGGCCGTGCCTTGGCTCCTCGCCGGAGTTGTTGCCCTTGAGGGTGGGGGACTCCACAGTCCTTGGACAACAGTCCTGACAGGTCCTGGTTTGGTGGTGGCTGAGGTGCTGATTGCAGTCTTATGAGATGGACGGGGTGGGGGAGTTGTTGGAAAGAGGTTAAGGTTGGCAAGGAAAAGCAATTTGGAAAGAGAGTGACGGGTAGGTGTAATGGGTATGGGAGTGGAGGAAGAGGATGTGGTTGTAGGAGTGTGAAGTCTGGTGTCTTTGGGTGCAGGTGCTTGGGCTGGAGGCTGTCGTGAGGTGGATGGCTGTTGGGTGTGTGGCTGCTTGCGTTTGTGTGGTTTGGAAGAGGGGGTGACAGACACACTGGGAGAGGACACAGGGGACGTGTAAATGGTAGTGGGGGTGGTGACTGCACGTGTGCGGAGTGTTCTGGTGGGTGTGCTGGTGATGGACGTAGTGGCTGAAGATGTTGTGCATGCAAGTGTGAGTGAAGACGTCACAGGGAGGGAGGAGGGAGACGAGGAGGAGGGGGACACAGTGGAAGCAGTGGCTGTTGGTATGTCTGCATGTGGATGTTGCTTGTGTGAATGCTTGTGTGATGTGTGGTGCTTATGTCTGGATGAGCTTCCCTTGGGTGTTGAGGTGTGTGCAGGCTGGTCTGATGGTGTGTCTGGGATAGGCAGAGGTACTGGGGATTGCGTCTGGGTGGAGGAAGTTGGAGGGGGGAGGCTAGAGACAGGGACAATTGCTGCCGTTAGTGCTGAGGCCAGAGCGTTGAACGATCGCTGATGGGCATCCTGACCCAAATGAATGCCCTCCAGGTATGCATTACTCCGGTGCACCTCCCTTTCTACACCCTGGATGGCATTCAAAAGGGTAGACTGCCCAACAATGATGGTCCTCAGGAGGTCAATGACCTCCTCACTGAGGGCAGCAGGGGTGACTGGGGCAGGGCCTGAGGTGCCTGGGGCGAAGGAGATGCCCACCTTCCTGGGTGAGCGGGCACGGGGCGAAGGCTGAGGGGCTGCTGGGAGGGCAGTGCTGGTGCGCTGGGTGGCGGCTGTACCTGTTGTTGCGGGGGGCACGGATGTTGCCGCCACCACAAGTGAGCTCCCTTCAGAGGACGAGTCGCTGCCACTGACATCAGCACGAGTTCCCGCTGTGGAGCTCCCCTCGCCCTCCGTCTCACTGGTGAAATCCGAGTCAGTTGCATGTCCCGCCATGGCCATGTGAGATGCAGCTCCCTCGTGCTCCGATGCCACTTCTCCTTCACCTGATGATGCTGATGCACACATGAACAGGAAGACCACAAAAAAGGGGGGGGGGGAGAAATAAAGACATGTTGAGTGCATGGATTACCGCTACCGTTGGCGGACAAGACAGACACAGAAGCCCCCTGCACTACGCCACGCACTTGGGGTCCACTACGCAATCCGTGGGACATGGCCTACAAGCCTATCGACGACAACTGCACACATAGATGACACAGGGCCATGGATACCTAAACTTGGCACCCTACAGAGGTGGGGGGCGGGGTAGGGGGCACAGGGCCATGCCTTACGGAGGAGCCTAGCCTACAGAATTCGCCCTGGCCTAGGGAGACCCACAGCCCTCCTCCCCCACCCAGACACCTCCACTGCGTGCAAAGTCACCAGAATCAGAGTGTACTCACCCCCTTATGTCTGCTGTGATGTCCTCACGCGCCCATCCAAATTGGGGTAGGCCACCGCCAGGATCCGGGACATCAGGGGGGTCAATTGACGACTGGCACCCCTCCTACGTTGGGAGGCCATCCCCAGCAGAGCCTCCGCCGTCTTCCTGCTCCCGCGGCGGATGTCCTCCCACCTCTTCCGGCAGTGGGTGCCCCGTCTGTTGTGGACCCCCAGGGTCCGGACGTCCTTGGCGATGGCACGCCAAATCGCGATTTTCTGGTGGGCGCTGACCTATGTGACATGTACAGGGAGAGAAAAATTGTCATCACCTTCTGCATGTTCGATGTGAGTGGCCCCCCATCCCCACCCTTGCCATGTGGCACATGCTCTCATCTGTCGTCTGATGCATGACTCAATCGCTCCTCTCCCCACCATCTTTCATCCACCCGACTCAACCCAGGCATTGCCCACAAAGCATGCTCCCAGTGTACTTACCTGTTGGTCTGGAGGACCGTAGAGTAGCGCATACTGGGGGAGGACCCCATCCACGAGTTTCTCCAATTGTTCAGAAGTTATGGCAGGGGCCCTTTCCCCAGTCGCAGCAGCCATTGTCTCTTCCAGAGCGAGGTCACAGCAGCACTTGCAGTGTAGGTCCTCTCCTGTGGAAGATCAGGTATTGAGTGATTAAGCTGATAGAAAATGGCGGTCACGGCCGCGGCGGTGCGTACCGCGGCGGTGCGTATGGCGACCGCCGGCGCACATCATCATTGGCTCCTGAAACCCATAGGTTTCAATGTTAACCAATGCGCCTTTGCGCCGCGGTCTTCGACCGCCTACCACCACGGTGTGCCACGCCAGCGCATTGACCTCACATCCCATTGTCACACTTCACAGGTCAGGCAGCCGCCATTTCAAGGGCCCACATTGCTTAATTTCTACTGCGTCACACATACCTAGGTCTTTCCTCAACACTCATACACACCATTCAATGCATAGTGAATCGTGTTGTGTGCAAGCTGTGGGAACGTACCTGTGGGTTGATTGACTCTGTGCTCGCTGTTGTCCTTCCTAGGCACCGTCCGCTTGGCAATGCGAGGAGATGGAGGAATCTTCCCGTGTACAGACCGCTGGTGGACCTGTCGACAATGGGGGAATGACATGTCATTCTGACATACAGGCTTGACCGAGCCACTATACATGAACTGTGTGCCCAGCTGGAGGCAGACCTGATGTCACCCATCCGCCAACCCACAGGGATCCCCCCTCTAGTGCAGGTGCTGTCAGTACTCCATTTCTTAGCAAGTTGGTCATTTCAAACAACAGTGGCCATATCATCAGGGATGTCTCAACCTATGTTTTCCAAGGTGTTGTCCAGAGTGTTGTCTGCCCTGCTCAAACACATGCGGAGCTACATCGTTTTCCCTGAGGTGGGGGATTTGCCTACAGTGAAGGGTGACTTCCATGCCCTTGGACATATCCCCAACATCATAGGTGCCATTGATGGGACCCATGTGGCTTTGGTACCCCCCAGAGAAAGTGAACAGGTTTACAGGAACAGGAAAAGTTATCATTCGATGAATGTACAGATGGTCTGTTTGGCAGACCAGTACATCTCCCATATTAATGCCAAGTTCCCTGGCTCTGTGCATGACGCCTACATCCTGCGGAATAGCAGCATCCTGTATGTGATGGGTCAACTCCAGAGACACCGTGTGTGGCTATTAGGGGACTCTGGTTACCCCAACCTTTCCTGGCTATTGACCCCAGTGAGGAATCCCAGGACCAGGGCAGAGGAACGCTACAATGAGGCCCATGGGCGGACTAGGAGGGTGATCGAACGCACCTTTGGCCTCCTGAAGGCCAGGTTCAGGTGCCTCCATATGACAGGTGTATCCCTAATGTACTCACCAAAGAAGGTGTGCCAGATCATCGTGGCCTGCTGTATGCTTCACAACCTGGCTTTGCGCCTCCAGGTGCCTTTTCTGCAGGAGGATGGTCCAGATGGTGGTGTTGTAGCAGCTGTGGAGCCTGTGGAGAGTGAAGAAGAGGAAGCCGAAGAGGACGACATAGACAACAGGAACACAGTAATAGAGCAATACTTTCAGTGACACACAGGTAAGAGTAGACACTGGCATATTACATTTACTTAAAGACTCCTACCTCTCTACTGTCTGACTTTTTCCCCCAGTGATGGTAACTGTGTTGTGACTTTCCCTTCCGTTTTCAGAGCTGTGGGCCCCACTGCGTGACATCTGCTTAGTTTCCCCATGGACTACAGCTGTGTGACAGCGGTTTTTTGGCATCACAATGTGAATAACAATTCTGGCACTGTCATGTCTAATACATTTGTTAAAATCACAGACAGACTCCAGATTGTTTATGTGCAATAAGTGTGTTTATTCAAGTGCTCTAATTTGGATGGGTGGTTGCAAATCGGTGAGGGGTGATGGTGGAGGATTGTCCATGGCAGAGTCCAGACTATCAGGTTCAGAGGTGCATTGTCCAAATGCCTGTGGGAAGTGGAGCAGGGGCAGTTTAAGGTTGGACAGGGTGACAATGTGGGACAGTGGGATGACAATCAGGGCGGTATCCTTTGCTGGCTGGGGTCTTGACATGTTACTCTGTCTTCTTCCTGGATCTCAGGGCCCGCTTGCGGGGTGGTTCTCCTTCTGCAGGGGGCGGGGGTTCTGGTGGCCTGTTGGTCTTCTGTCGGGGCCTCCTGTCCACTAGCGCCAGCGGAGGTGGTAGCCAGTTCTTGGTCCATGCTAGTGTCAGGGGCCCTTTGAGGTGCCAGAGTGGTCCGCAATGTGGAGATTAACTCATTCAGGGCCACTACTATGGTACCCATGGCGGTACTGATGTTTCTCAGTTCCTCCCTGAACCCCATATACTGTTGTTCCTGCAGAAGCTGGATTTCCTGAAACCTGGCCAGGACCGTCGCCATCGTCTCCTGGGAGTGGTGGTATGCTCCCATGATGGAGGAGAGGGCCTCGTGGAGAGTGGGTTCCCTTGGCCTGTCCCCCCCCTGTCGCACAGCTGGCATCCCAGTTCCCCTGTTTCCTTGGGCCTCCGTCCCCTGGACCGTGTGCCCACTACCACTGCCCCCAGGTCCCTGTTGTTGTTGGGGTGGTGGGTTAGCCTGGGTTCCCTGTAGTGGTGGACACACCGCTGATTGACGTGTCCTGGGGACAGAGGTATGGGCCCGCTGGGTGGGTGCTGTGCTGGTGTTCCCAGAGGGGGGTAGGTCTGCTGTGGCCTGTGCCTGTCTGAGGGGAACCGACTGTCCAGGGTTCCCCGATGGACCGGGCTGGTCATCTAGATCTAGGGAGACAGAGCTGCTGTCATCACTGTGGGCTTCTTCTGGGGGTGGAGGGGACATTTGTGGACCCTCCTGCGCGGTGACCTGGCGTTCGGGTCCTGCAGGGGTATAAAAGTATGGTTATTGCTTCTGTGTGTGCCAATGGCGTGCAATGGGTGGGTGCCCGTGTACCCCAGTGCTGGCATTCTTTTGTGGGGGCTGTTGTGACGGTGTTTTGGGGGGGCGGTGATGGGTATGTGCATAGGGCATGCTTTGGTGATGGGTGTCCATGCTTTGGGGCCGCATGCAGGGCTAAGTTTTGGGATGGGTGGGTTGTGATGGTGAGACATTTGCAAGGGGTAGTTGTGGAGGGGGTGAGGGATGGGGGTATGAGTTGGCATGCAGGTGGGGTGGGGGGGATGTAGTAGTGAAGATGAGACTTACCAGAGTCCATTCCTCCAGATACTCCAGCGAGGCCCTCAGGATGCAGGATGTTCAAGACTTGCTCCTCCCATGTTGTAAATTCGGGGGGAGGAGGTGGGGTCCGCCGCCAGTCCGCTGTACCGCGATGTTGTGCCTTGATACCATGGAACGCACCTTCCCCCGTAGGTCGTTCCACCTCTTCCTGATGTCATCCCGATTTCTTGGGTGCTGTCCCACAGCGTTGACCCTGTCCACTATTCTGCTCCATAGCTCCATCTTCCTGGCAATGGTGGTGTGCTGCACCTGTGTCCCGAACAGCTGGGGCTCTAATCGTAGGATTTCCTCCACCATGACCCTGAGTTCAGCATCTGAGAACCTGGGGTTTCTATGAGGTGCCATGGGGTGGTGTGGATGATGTGTGGGGTGGAGTGTGTAGTGATAGGTGGGGTGCTATTTAGTGGTGTGTTGTGTGAGGTGCGTGGAAGTTCTGTGGGTATTGGTATTGTGTGCCTGTGGATGCTTGGTAGTTGACTGTGGTGTCTCTCTCTGGTCTTCATTCGAAATTTTTGGCAGTAGGGGTTTGTGGGTGATGTGGGTGTGTGTTTTATATTGTATTGGGTGTGTGAGAGTGGTGTGTGTATGTGTATCAGGTGTGTGTATTTCAAATTGTCCAATGTGGTAGTGTTTTGTAGGTGTATGTGTATTTCGACCGCGGCGGTGTGTACCGCCAATAGAATACCGCGGTTGAAAGACCGCCGCGTGGATTCGTGGGTCGTAATGGCATGGGCGTATTCCTGTTGGCGTGACGGTGGAGGTTTGGTCATCGGCAGTTTATCGCTGACCTTTGGTGTGGTGGACTTTTGTGAATGGCGGTATTTTGGCGGTTTGCCTAGTGTGGGTCAGAATGACCGTGGCGGTTTACCGCGACCGCGGCGGTGTTATGGCGGTCTTCTGTCTGGCGGTAAGCGCCTTTTACCGCCGAGGTTGGAATGACCACCTATGTTTCTAAAAGTTGGAATACTTTTTAAGAATCTAAAACTATTTCTAGAACTTAATTCAAACTTTCACAAAACTTTTTAAACTCTAAAAGAAATGCTAACAGGGACTAACACAAGGCCCTAGCAGGCCTTTTAAAAATTTAGAAAAATAGCTCAAATTGCAAAAATCTGTTTCTAATGACAATTTTTGGAATTTAGTTGTGTGATCAGGTATTGGCTGAGTAGTCCAGCAAATGCAAAGTCTTGTACCCCACCGCTGATCCACCAATGTACGAAGTTGGCTCTGTATGCACTATTTCAAAGTAAGGAATAGTATGCACAGAGTCCAAGGGTTCCCCTTAGAGGTAAGATAGTGGCAAAAAGAGATAATTCTAATGCTCTATTTTGTGGTAGTGTGGTCGAGCAGTAGGCTTATCAGAGGGTAGTGTTAAGCATTTGTTGTACACACACAGGCAATAAATGAGGAACACACACTCAGAGACAATTCCAGGCCAATAGGTTTCTGTATAGAAAAATATATTTTCTTAGTTTATTTTAAGAACCACAGGTTCAAGAGTTATATGTAATACTTCAAATGAAAGGTATTGCAGGTAGGTACTTTAGGAACTTTGAATTAGCAAAATAGCATATACAGTTTTCACATAAATCACATATAGCTATTTTAAAACTCGACAGTGCAATTTTCAACAGTTCCTGGGGGAAGTAAGAGTTTGTTAGTTTTTGCATGTAAGTAAACCACCTACGGGGTTCAAGTTTGGGTCCAAGG
Source organism: Pleurodeles waltl (assembly GCF_031143425.1). Lineage (NCBI taxonomy): Eukaryota > Metazoa > Chordata > Amphibia > Caudata > Salamandridae > Pleurodeles > Pleurodeles waltl. The sequence continues at coordinate 248,642,789 of NC_090446.1, forward strand.
TAGCCCACTGTTGGGGGTTCAGAGCAACCCCAAAGTTACCACACCAGCAGCTCCGGGCCGGTCAGGTGCAGAGATCAAAGTGGTGCCCAAAACGCATAGGCTTCAATGGAGAAGGGGGGTGCCCCGGTTCCAGTCTGCCAGCAGGTAAGTACCCGCGTCTTCGGAGGGCAGACCAGGGGGGTTTTGTAGGGCACCGGGTGGGACACCAGTCCACACAGAAAGTACACCCTCAGCAGCACGGGGCGGCCGGGTGCAGTGTGCAAACACACTTCGGGTTTTCAATAGGTTTCAATGGGAGACCAAGGGGTTTCTTCAGCGATGCAGGCAGGCAAGGGGGGGGGCTCCACGGGGTAGCCACCACCTGGGCAAGGGAGAGGGCTACCTGGGGGTCGCTCCTGCACTGGAGGTCAGATCCTTCAGGCCCTGGGGGCTGCGGGTGCAGAGTCTTTACCAGGCGTCGGATCTTAGAAGCAGGCAGTCGCGGTCAGGGGGAGCCTCGGGATTCCCTCTGCAGGCGTCGCTGTGGGGACTCAGGGGGGGCAACTCTGGCTACTCACGGTCTCGCAGTCGCCGGGGAGTCCTCCCTGAAGTGATTGTTCTCCACAAGTCGAGCCGGGGGCGTCGGGTGCAGAGTGTCAAGTCTCACGCTTCCGGCGGGAAACGCAAGTTGTTTCAAAGTTGCTTCTTTGTAGCAAAGTCGCAGTCTTGGGTGAACAGAGCCGCTGTCCTAGGGAGTTCTTGGTCCTTCTAGATGCAGGGCAGTCCTCTGAGGCTTCAGAGGTCGCTGGTCCCTGGGGAGAGCGTCGCTGGAGCAGTATCTTTAAAGGTGGGGAGACAGGCCGGTAGAGCTGGGGCCAAAGCAGTTGGTGTCTCCGTCTTCTCTGCAGGGTTTTTCAGCTTAGCAGTCCTCTTCTTCTTAGGTTGCAGGAATCTGAGTTCCTAGGTTCTGGGGAGCCCTTAAATACTAAATTTAAGGACGTGTTTAGATCTGGGGGGTTAGTAGCCAATGGCTACTAGCCCTGAGGGTGGGTACACCCTCTTTGTGCCTACTCCCTGAGGGGAGAGGGGCACATTCCTATCCCTATTGGGGGAATCCTCCATCTGCAAGATGGAGGATTTCTAAAAGTCAGAGTCACCTCAGCTCAGGATGCCTTAGGGGCTGTCCTGACTGGCCAGTAACTCCTCCTTGTTTTTCTCATTATCTCCTCCGGCCTTGCTGCCAAAAGTGGGGCCGTGGCCGGAGGGGGCGGGCAACTCCACTAGCTGGAGTGCCCTGGGGTGCTGTAACATAGGGGGTGAGCCTTTGAGGCTCACCGCCAGGTGTTACAGTTCCTGCAGGGGGAGGTGATAAGCATCTCCACCCAGTACAGGCTTTGTTACTAGCCACAGTGTGACAAAGGCACTCTCCCCATGTGGCCAGCAACAAGTCTGGTGTGTGGCAGGCTGCTAGAACTAGTCAGCCTACACGGATAGTTGGTTACGGTTTCAGGGGGCACCTCTAAGGTGCCCTCTGGGGTGTATGTTACAATAAAATGTACACTGGCATCAGTGTGCATTTATTGTGCTGAGAAGTTTGATACCAAACTTCACAGTTTTCAGTGTAGCCATTATGGTGCTGTGGAGTTCGTGCATGACAGACTCCCAGACCATATACTCTTATGGCTACCCTGCACTTACAATGTCTAAGGTTTTGCTTAGATACTATAGGGTCACAGTGCTCATGCACTGGTGCCCTCACCTATGGTATAGTGCACCCTGCCTTAGGGCTGTAAGGCCTGCTAGAGGGGTGACTTATCTATACTGCATAGGCAGTATGAGGTTGGCATGGCACCCTGAGGGGAGTGCCATGTCGACTTGGTCGTTTTGTCCTCACTAGCACACACAAGCTGGCAAGCAGTGTGTCTGTGCTGAGTGAGGGGTCCCCAGGGTGGCATAAGACATGCTGCAGCCCTTAGAGACCTTCCCTGGCATCAGGGCCCTTCGTACCAGGGGTACCAGTTACAAGGGACTTACCTGGATGCCAGGGTGTGCCAATTGTGGAAACAAAAATACAGGTTAGGGAAAGAACACTGGCGCTGGGGCCTGGTTAGCAGGCCTCAGCACACTTTCAAATCAAAACTTAGCATCAGCAAAGGCAAAAAGTCAGGGGGTAACCATGCCAAGGAGGCATTTCCTTACAGTATAGTAATTTCTTTGGAGCCAGGCATTGTGTAATCAATGTGGTGGCTGGCCCTGAAAGTTATTCACAGGTTCCCGCTCTAAATGCTGATCCCTCCAACTGGAGCTGCGTGGCCGATGTTTTGAATAAACCCTTCTCCACCACATGTAATGTGCCCCTGAGGAAACGTAGGGGGACTATTTTTGTCCTGGAATGTGATCACTCAATCCCCTGGTAATGTGCCCTCAAGAAACATGGTTATGTACAGAGTTTCACTGCAATAGTTATTTTGTTTTTTCTTGTAAGGCAAGACATTCTGAAAGAGGCCATGCTAGTGGAGGGGTGCCAATCTTGCTTAAGAACTAGGCCCGGGCATAGAAATCCATTTTAGGAGTCTGTGTAATTCAGGCACTTCGCCCTACACAGAGTAGCAGGGTTCCCAAATTCCACAATCCACGGAGTGGAGTTTATTCATGTGCACCTGGTAGGGTTTTGGCACTCTCTTGCATGCACAACAATTTTCACGGGCCACTAGCAAGGGTTCACAAGACTTTGCATTCAATTGCACTGTTTTCGGCCATACATGTGAGACTTCACGCTTACTCGTGTGGCTTCCGGCCACGATAGCGGCCAAAACAATCCCACACGCAAGCGCAAATGCACCTGGAGTAGATTTTCTACTCCAGGCTTCTCTAAATCTAGCCAAAAATGTTTTTGAGTGGATTTCCTTCTCCAATGGACCCTTCAAATTGTTGTTTAGATTGAGAAGCATTTTTTTTTCAAACAGGAAGAGAGTGCCATACAGACTCCAACTTCCTGCTCCAATCCAGCAGTGCTTCGTCAATAACCTCCTGGTCACTTTTCAAGGTGGAAGGATCACTCTCTTTGTCTCCTGGATATACATTGGGATTTAAGGATTTTGTTTCTGTGAAAGCACCCAAGTAAGTTCCAAACCTATTGAATAAGGGTGTTGTTTGTTTGAAAAGGCATGCACCAGTATTTCTTTGTACTTTAATTATTAGTGTTGGTGTTTTCTTCAGTGTTATCACCATGCCTCCTTATGGCCAGTGTGTGTGTGTGTGTGTGTGTGTATGTGTGTGTGCGTGTGTGTGTGTGTTTGTCATCGTCCACCATTTGTCTTTGTTCCTCATGCTGTGTGGCAAGAGGACATTTTGTGTAGTCTAGATCCATAGCTTTGCCTTGGGTTCTTTGTTCTCCATGCCTTGTTCACAATTGTTGTTTGACCATGTGGCTGGTGGCCCTTTTCTGCATCTAGCCAGTTGTCTTTGCCATAGGCTTGCATGTGTTCTTCTTTGTTATCCATGATCCTTGTTTTTGTTGTTTGACCATGTGGCTAGCAGCCATTTTAATGCATGCAGCCAGTGTTCCTTTGCCATAGGCAGACATGTGTTCTTTCTTTGTTCCCCATGCCTCCTTGTTGTCGTTTGACCATGTGGCTAGCGGCCATTTTGTCCATCTAGGCAGTGTCCCTTGCCATAGGCTTGCATGTGTTATTTGATCCCCATGCCTCCTTGCTCCTTGTTGTTGTTTGACCATGTGGCTGGCAGCCATTTTATGCAAGCAGCCAGTGTTCCTTTGCCATAGGCAGACATGTGTTATTTCTTTGTTCCCCATGTCTCCTTGTTGTTGTTTGACCATGTGGGTGGTGGCCATTTTGTCTATCCAGCCAGTGCCCTTTTGCTTAAGGCTTGCATGTGTTCTTTCTGTGTTCCTCATGCCTCATTGCTCCGTGTTGTTGTAATTTGACCTTTTGACTGGTGGCCGTATTGTCCATGCAGCCAGTGTCCCTCCCTTAGCCATAGGCTTGCAAGCATTCTTTGTTTGCCATGCCGCCTTGTTCCTTGTTGTTGTTTTACCATGTTGCTGTTAGCTGTTTTTTGCATCCAGACAGTGCTCTTTGGTATAGTTTCACATACACACATCGTTAATTATTGATCATTTGTTTATTTTAATATTATATTTATTTTTTTAATTGTTATTTTCAATGTTAATGCAAATTTTACTTCATTTTGTGTTTTAATTTTTTTGTTCAGTTTTTTATTTCGATTTTTAAGTTTGTATTTTTATTTTTATGTTTTATTTTTTAATTGCTTTTTTTAAATTTGTTTCAGATATTTGAATTTTCTTATTTTTTATTTCACTTTATTTAATTCTGCATTTTCCTTGATCCACCAAACCATCCACATCCAAAAACATTCCTACATCCATCCATCCACAAAAAGTGCACAGCGTCCTACAGCATTCGGTTTCTTTAGATGTATAATTTTTCAATTTCCTCCTGGACTCCCTCGCTGCAATGCACTGCAGACAAATCATTGAAGCATAATTCATTTTTTAAAATGATTATTCAAGTTCCCCTGGACCACCTTGCCGCCATAGGTTTTTATGGATTATTCCTTTTATCCATGCAACTCTCTCTGACTAACAAAGGTATTTCATTTAAAAATAGTTGAAGAGAAATCAATGATCTATAGCTGCTTGTTGTGCTGCCTGATTTTAAATGCAATGTGAGGGTGTGCTTTGACTTTAAAATGTTTGATTAAATTGGTATTTATTACTTAAGTAATCAACTGCACCAAAATTGCATTTGTCTGTACTATTTCAACCTGCAACAATGCTACATTTTACTAACTACATGTGTTTCTTGCTTGGTTGTTTTTAGGTGCACAAGAAAAGAAATCTCACGTCAGCCTCAGTACTGCAAAATAGAAGGTCTTACAGTTACTTCGAACCTCCGAACTCTTCTGCTTCTGCACCTTAGTGCATCTCCCAATTTAGAGCTTAAGGTGTCCTAAAGACAGCTGCTCCTAAGAAAGTGGCCAGTAAGAAGAAGATTTATGCCAGTGGCATGCCAATTGCAACCTTTTTTTGTAGATGTGTGCCTGCCACACCAACCTCCGTGTGGGAACCCGGGAGCAGCACTCCAGCATCAACAGCACCACCCCAACCCAAGCCCAAGACCAAGTCTGTCAGTGAGGGAGCCACTGAAATCATGGCAATGCAGATGAGCAGTGACAATTAATTAGATTTGTTCCTTTTGTAAAGTAGTACCCAATCATTTCAGGAAACAGAGCAAAGTGGACAATAGCCGCAACTAGCAATAGTAGATCTTCCCAAAGTTGGAGCAGAAAAGGAGGTCGAGCTTTACGCTGAACAAGAACCTTCTCTTTTAGAATCCGTGGCTCCCAGATCTCCAGCAAGAAAAATGAAGGGTACTACTCCAAGATCTTCTCCAAGCACTACTTCTGATGATGATGATAGGGACATGGAGTGAACCCCGGCAGAGTCTGGGAGATGCCAGGAGAGGCAAGGGAAAAGAAATGTTCCAGAAAGCCTTATAATCATGGAAGGGGATTATGATGAGGAGGATAATGATGACAAGCCAGTCATTTTGGAAGCTGGCACAGAGGAGTCCAACATTACCATCCAACCTGCTCAGAGGGAGCTGGCACAGGCAGCACAGCCAGCCTCCATATTTGTAAGGCCCCAGCAGAGACTTGCACCAAACAGTACCTTAGTAAAACGGTGCACTGCATAGAGGCAATTGACACACTACCTACTTCCAATTCATCTTCAGGAATTTGCAGTGGCCCAATAAGAAAGTACTCCTCACCAGTTTGGAACTTTTTTACAATTAGCAAACAGGAGGAGAACCTTGCGATATGCTCCATCTGCAGTGCGAATAATTGTTGAGGTAAGCCTGGTTCACAGTATGGTACTGGAGGCTAGATCACCCATGTTGGACTTTTTGCTTATGCAGGGTCATCCCCAATCTTTTTGCCTCCTGCCTCCTATTTTTTTCTGACCTGTTGCTGTTGGCTTTTGAACTCTGAGCACTTGATCACTGCAAACCAGTGCTAAAGTGCATATTCTCTCTGTGTAAATTGTATGCAATTGGTTTATCCATGATTGGCATCTTTGTTTTACTGTTAAGTCCCTAGTAAAGTGCACTAGAGGTGCCTAGGGCCTGTAAATAAAATGTTACTAGTGGGCCTGCAGCACTGGTTGTGCCACCCACACAAGTAACCCTGTAATCATGTCTCAGACCTGCCGCTGCAGTGTCTGTAAGTGTATTTTTACACTGTAAATTCGACTTGGCAAGTGTACCCACTTGCAAGGCCTAAACCTTCCCTTTTCTTACATGTAAGGCACCCCTAAGGTAGGCCCTAGGTAGCCCCAAGGGCAGGGTGCAGTGTAAGGATAAGGTAGGACATATAGGGATGTTGTTTATATGTCCTGACAGTGAAAAACTGCCAATTTCATTTTTCACTGTTGCAAGGCCTGTCTCTCTCATAGGATAATATGGAGGCTACCTTTAAATATGATTAAAGTGTAGATTCCCCTAGAGAGTAGATGGACATGTGGAGTTTGGGGACCCTGTACTCACAATTAAAAAATACATCTTTTAGTAAAGTTGATTTTAAGATTGTGCGTTTGAAAGTGCCACTTTTAGAAAGTGAGCATTTTCTTGCTTAAACCATTCTGTGACTCTGCCTTGTTTGTGGATTCCCTGTCTGGGTCAGTTTGACAGTTGGGTTGTTTTTCACCTCACACTAGACAGTGACACAAAGGGGGCTGGGGTGTAACCTGCATTTCCTGATTAGCCATCTCTGCTAGGAGGGAGGGGTGGAGTGGTCACTCTCATCTGAAAGGACTGTGCCTGCCTCTGACAATGCCGGCTCCAACCCCCTGCTGTGTGTCTGATGCCTTGCCTGGGCAAGGCAGGATTTCACAAGTAGGTGTGAGTCCCCTTTGAAGAAAGGTGACTTCAAAGAATAAAATGGGTATAATAAGGGCACCCAAATCTACAGACTTTAGAAAACACTTCTGGAACCAAGAGGAACCTCTGCCTGGAGAAGAGCTGATAGCTGAGGAAGAAGTGCTGCCCTGCCTGTGACTGTGCTTTGTGGAGCTTTCCTGCAGTGCTGATTCTGCCAGAGTAGGAGGGCAAAGACTGGACTTTGTGTGCCTTCCATCTTGTGAAGAAATTTCCAAGGGCTTGACTTAGAGCTTGCCTCCTGTTGTTTGAAGTCTCAGGGACAGCAAAGACTTCTCTTTGCCAGCACCTGGAGTCTCTGGAGAGACTCCTGCTCTGACAAGTGGTGCCCTATCCAGTCCCTGGGCCCTTGAAAGGAAAGCTGGTGGAAATCCAAGGGAATCGACTTCGGACGACTCCGGACCGACGCCGCTGCTGAATCCGGTGACGCCGCCTGCACCCGACGCCGTGAACTTTGCTGAAACGCGCGGTCTTCGCAGGCCCGACGCCGCAGCAGCCCCGCTGAAGTCCGCGACTCCGTGGAAGTCGCCGCACCACGTCGTGACAGACGCCGCTCGAAGTGCACGGATTCAACGTTTCGCACAGACGCCGCGATCCCCGACTTCGCGCATCAGCTTGTTTTCACTCTTCACCAAAGGTACTGTACTTGGGGGTCTACACGACTCCGTGTCTGGTGCCGCTGGTGTCGGCTTGTTGGCAACGACTCCATCACGACACCGTGTTAACATCTCATCGAAGCATTTTTATTTCTTAGCGCTATTTTTGAGTTTAATCTTTAAAAATTCATAACTTGACTTGTGTATGTCGGATTTTTGCCGTTTTGGTCTTGTTTTGTTTAGATAAATATTTCCTATTTTTCTAAACTGGTGTTGTGTCATTTTGTAGTGTTTTCATTAAGTTACTGTGTGTGTTGGTACAAATACTTTACACCTAGCACTCTGAAGTTAAGCCTACTGCTCTGCCAAGCTACCAAGGGGGTAAGCAGGGGTTAGCTGAGGGTGATTCTCTTTTACCCTGACTAGAGTGAGTGTCCTTGCTTGAACAGGGGGTAACCTGACTGTCAACCAAAGGCCCCATTTCTAACAACCCACATAAAAAACATCACACAATCTGGTGGGTGGGGCACCTTAAAAAAATGGCTGAAAGTGGTTGCAGTGGTGAAAGTGAGGGTATCGGGGAAACATCAGCTACAACTGGTCAAATCACAGTGGTAGGTGAGGAAGAAGATGGTGACATCCTCATGCAAAGAAGCTTTGTCCCCAGCACTGCACCAGAATCACCCATCTCGATGACCTCACAAAGTCACAGGAAGACTCAGAGTCAGATGGAAACAGCACAGCATATGGTGACTGCACCACAGCGCACGTTGATTCTACCACCATCTACATCTCAAAAGCTGCCTGCGTCATTGGCCCCAAAAAAGAGAATAATACAGGCTACAATTACAGGCAGGCAGGAGGGGCAGTACGACCACAACCATCCAATGGCATGTTTATACAATGTTTATACAATGGGAAACTGGCAAAAATGTTAGGGCTAGACCTCCTACAATTTTCTTTTGTGGAAGAAGAGGGATTCTTAGAGTTTGTGGCAGCCATCTGCTCTAAATAAAATGTTCCAAGTCAGACCTATTTTGCCTGAGTCGCTGTTCCAGCACTGCATCATGATTTGCAGCAATTGGTTGGACACGCTTTGCAGAAAAGTGTTGTCCACACTATCCCTCTGACAACAGACAAGTAGACCAGTTGTCTGGCTACTGATTACATGTGCATCTCAGCACACTGGCTCTCTTTTGTGGGAGTAAAGCAAAAGCTATCTACAGGTCTTGTCCCTGAAGAAATTTTTAAGAATGTTAGGTGAAATGCAACAGTATCCATGTTTGGCATGGAGAAATCACACACAGCTGAAAACATCTTGGACAAATTTAATATAAAGGTGTCTGAATAGCAGTGATTCAGAGGTCTCCAAATTGGATTTGTTGCATCGGACAGTGGCAGTAACGTAGTCAAGGCCATGGCAAAGAGTGGTTATTTCAGGGTCCTGTGTTTGGTGCACTGCATAAACCTGGTTGTGCAAGACTCTCAAAAACAAAGACATAGGGGGTCATTCTGACCCTGGCGGTCATTGACCGCCAGGGCCAACGACCACGGAAGCACCGCCAACAGGCTGGCGGTGCTTCCTGGCCAATTCTGACCACGGCGGTAAAGCCGCGGTCAGAAAAGGGAAACCAGCGGTTTCCTGGCGGTTTTCCCCTGGCCAAAGGAATCCTCCATGGCGGCGCCACAGCCAGGAAGAGGCTGGCGGGAACGGGTTTCGTGGGGCCCCTGGGGGCCCCTGCACTGCCCATGCCACTGGCATGGGCAGTGCAGGGGCCCCCTAACAGGGCCCCAGCAAGATTTTCAGTGTCTGCTTGGCAGACACTGAAAATCACGACGGGTGCCACTGCACCCGTCGCACCCCAGCAAATCCGCCGGCTCCATTCGGAGCCGGCTTCATCGTTGCTGGGTCTTTCCCGCTGGGCCGGCGGGCGGCCTTTTGGCGGTCGCCCGCCGGCCCAGCGGGAAAGTCAGAATGACCGCCGCGGTCATTTGACCGTGGTGCGGTCTTCTGGCGGTCTCCGCCCGGCGGGCAGCGCCCGCCGCCCGCCGGGGTCGGAATGACCCCCTTAGTCAGCAACATACTGACCACTAGCTGATTATTCTCTACTCATTCCAGCCATTCCTTTAAAACCCGGAAACAGTTGCGGATTATTCAGTATTGTAAAAGACTACCAGTTAAAGAGCCGATACAGGCGGTGCCAACATGTTGAAACTCAACCAATAATATGTTGCAAAGTCTGTTTAAGCAGTACAGACAGATTGATGACTATGTCATTCTAAGAGAAGGGGATGCCATTTAGGAACCTATTACCATGGATGCGAACAAATGGGGCCTAGTCAAATGCCTGACACAGATGCTGCTCCCTTTTGAGGTTTTCATGTGGGAAGTTAGAAAGGAGAACAATACAATGGGCCAAGCTATCTCATTCCATCTGCTACAGGAGCCTCTAAAGAATTGTTTTTAAAAGGTTCACACTCGGAGGTATGAAAAAAAAAAACAGAAGCATGTGTCTTAGATGAGAGCTTAATCCTTCACTTGGCTTGTAATACAAGGCTTCAAAATTAAATATCTTGTCTAAAGAGTGCACCTGTGCCACCCTGCTTGATCTACGCTACAAAAAGATTCTTCACACTTCAACATACAAGAGGTGGATTGTTGAACAAGCCAGAGAACTGGAAGAAGAACTGCTGGAACATAGGGGCATATTTAAGAGCCCCTACGGCCATTCAATTTTTTGACACTAATGGTCGTTAGAAGTGGCACAATGCAGGCCAGGCATAATATAAGCAAAGGGGGCGTTCCTACGTTAGGGGGGGCAAAAGAATGGTGCAAGGAAATCTAAGATAATTCCTTGCGCCATTTTTTGGGGCACTTTTAACGCCTGCTCAGAGCAGGCTTTAAAAGGAGGCTTCCATTGGTTACAATGGGCTCCTGGGTCCTTTGGAGGAATAGCGTCAACATTTTTTATGCCAATTTTGCAAATCTCCGGACTAGCATCAAACATTTGATGCTAGTCTCTTAAATGCTGCCATGGTGCACCATTTTTAAATATGGAGCACACATGGTGGCGTTTGTGGGGGGCTAAGAGGCCAAGAAAGTTTTTTCTTAAATCTGCCCCTTGGAGTCCCACTTCACAGTTCTGGTGTGCCACCTTCAACTTCCAGAAAGGGTATACTTGTCTCACAGCAGCCAAAACTGACAATAAGAACACCAGCAACAACAGTATTAGAAGAATTGAACCCAACCTCTGCACTGGCTTAAGTCCAATGCAGAAGCAAAAGAGGTCAAGCAAGTGGCACCACCAATGACAATGCAGAGGATGTCCCAGGAATATCTGTAAGGCCCAAAGAGGAGTATGTGGATCCAAACCCATTGCTGTATTGGTATAGGAAGATGTGTCTAATTTATGGTGTCCTGCCATTTTTTTGTCACATATTACATCGCCACAATGGAGTTGGATCCGTGTGCAGTGAAGAAGCCCCTACATTCCCTTCGGGACATTGGAGTTGATGCCTGCCTCCCTCACATGCCATTGCCTGTCCTTTTTTTTACATCACCTAGCCCGGCTGCCCCAGAAGATCATTGATTAAAATACTGCCAGTGCCAATGCCAAATTCTAATGTGTTGCTACTTACTACCAATGGAGAAGATAATGTTTTGTTCAACTTCCATGCTTGGTTTGGAAGAGGTAACTACTAACTATTACACCAATGAGTGGGTTACACTGAGTGATTGTGAGTGATGATTGATGATGTATGTGGTGGCTAACAGTGAGGGAGGGAGTTCAACAAATGTGTAAACTTGATTCTGATGTTTTGCAATGTTTGGGGACTGATTGTTGATCATTTTTTCCTAAAAGTGATTGTTCTTTTCAAACTTAGTGAAATTTGCCTGCAGGGTACGCTCCTTTTTTCTGGTTCCACAGACCAGACCAGTCATTTTAGTTACTAAACACATACCTACACAAAATACTCCAGCTCTGTTTCTTTATTTGTTCTTCAACAGCAGCGTACCTGACTACACAGGCCTACCTCACTGAGTCTGGGAGTTCCTCAGGAGAAGGAGGATGCAAGCACTCAGGGCAGGACTACATCAACAGCTAGAAGGAGATATTGTTAAAAATCATGATGATAGTGAAGACTCTGACGCCTAGACGCCTAGTACACACTCAACTCTATGGACTGGAGAGAGGTGTGTAGTTTGCTACATTGCTGGCTCAAATGTCAAACTCCTCTTTATGTTCTTGCTCTGCTTGGTACCATCTAGGCTCCTCATGAAGCTTACCTTGCTTCCTTTTGTCCTTCTTAATTACTCCATAAGACAGTAACTGTTTTTTCAATACGCAAGCCTTCTCATAGTTCTCTCCTGCATGGACAAAAACTGGTGAAAGCTCAAGACTCTAGCTTACCTACTGGACAGGTTCAGCCAGGCACTCAAGAGTGACACATATTCCAAGAAGAATTGAGATGCGCTGCCCAATTTGTCAATACAACATAATTTTCCTTTTAACAGTCATCATTTTTTTAACTGGGTGGGTTAACTTTGATCCTCCATTATTGTTTTTTTTCTCTAACCTAGAAGACATAAAATTTAGAGCTATACTATCCTGGATCTTTCTGGGTGAAGTAGGACTGTTTGTGTTACATTTAGGTGAACTGTGTCATATGTGTCCCTTCATCGATTCCTTCCACAACAGATTGATGATGGTGTGCTGTTCAGCGTCCTGATGAGTATTGTCGTCATTTCATTCGTGTAGTGTTTGTCTTTGTCAAAACTTTCCTCAGATCTCCTTTCCCATCCATTCATTGAGCACAGTCTGTGTGATTTATTAAGGTGTGTCATAGTTTTAAACCATAAATGGACTATACACGTGCTGGGGTGGATGTGGTGAAACCAATACCAATTTACTGCATGACCTTCTATTACCTCAGCAACATTCCACACCCGCCCATCAACATCATCATTAATGCCTTGTGTTGTCTGTTGAATAAACGCTTAACATTGTCCACTCTTGACTCTGAGCCTACTTCTCCTTGCTCTGTGATTTCATTTCCTAAGATTAATTTTAAAATACTAGCTCTCCACCATTGCACAGAAGTAGTTGATATTGTTAGTTATTATAATCATATCAGGTCTTCTTGTCAAATACTGTCATTGTGGTAGTCTGGTCTCAGCCTTCCTAAAGTTATGATATACTATGACCCAATAACTCTGTTTTCTTTTAATCTAGTTGACAGTGATGGATAACCCTTTCATTAATCCTGCCATTGGAGTTCGCATAGGTGGGAGGGGTACCTTCTGTCTTCCCTGTTAGTGCACTAGCCTGCTACTACTGCTACCTACTATCCCTTTTAAGATGCCACCATGGAAAGAAACCCTGCAGTAAGAAGACTCCCTCGTATCATCTATTCAGGGAAGAGAGCAACTATGGTTTGAAGTGAACTTGTGTAGTTAGTGAATAACTTCTACTGAAGAAGATGTTTTCCATGTGTATCTAGGTTTTTGTAGGCAAAATAGGCAATGGCATTCATCCCCTAGTGATCAGCATAGTTGCAGAGGGCGATAGAGCAAGGGTATAAGTAAATCACACACAGTTTTTAGCAGATTTACAAAAACAGGCTACACTAAAAGACAGCAGTACAAACTAAAATATAAAAATTAAAATGTGAGTCATAAATCAATTAAAATAAATTGTCCCCTTTTTACTTTTAACAAATACAAAAATGCACCCTTTCGACTTAGAACAGGTGCACTCCCTCCCCATCCTCTCCACCCACAACAAGTCACTCCCACCAAAAAAAAAATATTTAAAAGGGTTTGGAAGATGGCACTGCCAATATGGGTCCGGAGCTGGTCCATTCTCTGCTCGATCCTAGCGGGCTGGCTACTGTCCGGCCCATTCTGTTAATACTCAGAGAAAATTCCTGCATCATGAAAGAGCAGTGTTATTGTCCCATTGTATAACTAAGGCTCCAACAACTCCCCTGCAAGTTGAGACTGATAGCTTTATTGGATGCCTTGGGCAGGCTATTTGCCAAGAGTGTTCAGTCCCACCTCCAGCCATACCCCCAGAACAAGCCGGTTTTAGAAGGAACCATAGTACCTTATGTAGGAAGATAGCCTCTTTCTAGCCTTGTTACCCCCACTATTGGCCTGTTTGTGAGTATATGTCTGGGTGTATTTTCTGACTCGCTGGGATCCTGCTAGCCAGGGCCCAGTGCTCACAGTGAAAACCCCATGTTGTCAGTGTGCCCAGAGCTCCTCCAGTGTGTCCAAGACCTCTGCCATCTTGGATGCAGAGGAGTGAGGGCACAATGGACAGCTCTGAGTGGCCAGTGCCAGCAGGTGAGGTCAGAGACCACTCCTGATAGGTGCTTACCTTTCTTTGTAGCCAATCCTCCTCTGTGGGCTATTTAGGGTCTCTCCTGTGGGTATCTCACCAGATAACGAATGCAAGAGCTCACCAGAGTTTCTCTGCACTTCCCTCTTTGACTTCTGCCAAGGATCAACCGCTGACTGCTCCAGGACGCCTGCATAAAAGCAACAAAGTAGCAAGAAGACTACCAGCAACATTGTAGCGCCTCATCCTGCCGGCTTTCTCGACTGTTTCCTGGTGGGGCATGCTCTGAGGGCTGTCTGCCTTCACCCTGCACTGGAAGCCAGGAAGAAATCTCCTGTGGGTCGACGGAATCTTCCCCCTGCTAATGCAGGCACCAAACGTCTGCATTACTGCTCCTCTGGGTCCCCTCTCATCCTGACGAGCTTTGTCCCTGGAACACAGGAGCTGGGTCCAAGTGTCCCCGACAGTCCAGTGGTCCTTTTGTCCAAATTTGGTGGAGGTAAGTCATTGCCTCCCCACGCCAGACAGTATTCCTGTGTACTGCATGAACTGCAGCTGCTTGGGCTCCTGTGCATTTTTGCAAGACTTCCTTTGTGCACAGTCTAGCCCAGGTCCCCATTACTCCGTTCTGCATTGCTCAACTTGCTGATTTGGACTCCGACATTGTGGGACCCTCTTTTGTTGTTCTGAGTCAACCGTCATCCTCAGATCTTCTAAGTGCCTGTTCAGGTGCTTCTGCAGGTTCTGTCTGCTTCTGCATGGGCTCCCTGTGTTGCTGAGCGCCCCTCTGTCTCCTCCTCCAAGAGGCGACCTCCTGGTCCTTTCTGGGCCCTGGCAGCACCCAAAATCCTCAACCTCAACTCTTGTAGCTAGCAAGGCTTGTTTGTGGTCTTTCTGTGTGGAAACAACATTCTATTGTGTTCTACAGTGTATGCACTACTTTTCTAACTGTTACTTACCTGATTTTGGTTTGTGTGTGTATATTTTGTGTATATTACTTACCTCCTAAGGGAGTATATCCTCTGAGATACTTTTGGCATCTTGTCACTAAAATAAAGTATCTTTTATTTTTAGTAACTCTGAGTATTGTGTTTTCCTATGGTATAGAGCTAAGTGATATAAGTGGTATAGTAGGAGCTTTGCATGTCTCCTAGTTCAGCCTAAGCTGCTCTGCTATAGCTACCTCTATCGGCCTAAGCTGCTAGACCACCTCTAATCTACTAATAAGGGATAACTGGACCTGGCACAAGGTGTAAGTACCACAAGGTACCCACTATAAGCCAGGCTAGCCTCCTACACCTTAGACAAATTTGCTGTTCTCCAAACAGTAGTGGAAAAATATGTATTTTCCGAGGGTACGCTGGTTTATATGGTGTTCATTGATTTCTCCTCTGCATTTGACAAAGTTGACTGACAAAAAGCTGTGGAGGAATCTGTTCTGGTTGAGTGACCCACATCACCCTTTGGGTCTTATAATGCAGCTACACATGGATACATGGTGTCAGATTTTGATGAGAGGGACACAGGGCTTATCGTCTAAGTTCAAAACAAATAATGACCTTAAGGCAGGCTGCCTGTTGGCCAACCTTTTGTTTTCTTTATATATTTACGGTCTTCCAGGTACCCTTAGGCAAGTGAGGACGGATCCTTCTAAAATGGGTGATTGTTTATTGAATCTTTACTTTACGCTGACAATGTAGTCAAAATGGATCTTGAGCCCATTGGTTTGCAACGCCAACTTGCTGCATTGTCAAGGAATGCGGATGCTCACTTTCTAAAAATCAATATCTCCAAAAGGAAAGTTTTGATCTTCAGAAAGCATGGCTGTAGATTAAAAAGGCACCTCAATTGGTACTTGGGTCCTGATAAATTGGAAATAGTGGACTCATACCCCTACCTCGGGAAAGTCTTCTCCAAGAGTGGACAGGATTTGGACCACATAAAGGTTTGTTAAACATGGCCCTCTCCAATGCTAATGCCTTACTTATATTCTATAAATCATGTGAGAGTCACCACTTTGGGTATGTTTTGTATGTGTATAGGGCTAAAATTCCCTTTTCACTGTGCTATGCATGTGAAGTTGTTGACATGAAGTATTACATTAATTTGAGAGGACTGAGGATTGCATTTTCTATCAGATGTGCTGTCTGAATACACTTGCAGCTCCCCACATGCTGCGCCTAGAATTTGGTTTATTAAGCCCCTTTGATTTGTCACTAGAAGCTGGTCTGAGGTGGGGTTACTCCCTTTTTTGTGGTGAGGTGGGCTCTGAGGGTTACAATTTTCCTTTGGTTGAAAGAGTGCATTGTGTTCTTTAGGTCCTTTAGGCGGGCTAGTGACATTTTTTAGAGTGATTTGAAATTAGACTCTTTTATGTCCAAGCCCGCCATGAAGAACTTGTTAAAGGGCTCTTTGCTCAAAGTAAGTTTGGTCAGAAATATTGCCTTGAGTCAGGTTAACCCACCTAATCAGGTCTTGGTCAAGAGCACCTTAGGGAATAACCCTCAGCTTCATCTAACATGGAATATGTCCCATGGGATTCGTAGGTTAATCTTTTCCTGAGACTAGACATGATTCCTATACAGGCTGTTACTGGCTTCTGGTCTTTCATACAGGATGTTAATCACATATTATTTGCACCCTTGGTTGTTGGAGGCTCAACGTCAATTCTTAAGGCTGATGTTTATTAAATATAATGTAAGGTCTGCTGGAGAGGCTCGCAAATGTGTGCTATCTTTCTCCAATGAAATGATGTGCAATAAGCATTAACAATTTTAAAAATCTTTTTAAAATATTTTTTCGGGCCCAGTTATGATGATTTTCTACTTGGGCCTTGGCTGAGTAGATGTAGGTGCTTAGTAATGTCTATTTGGACCAGCAGTTATGTTTGGGAAAGCACTTGAGCAACATGTATACAATTACTGTTATTTTAACTTGGATTGTGTATGTTGCAATGTCAAGATGTACTTTGAGGTTACTCACAAGAATAAATAAGGCATCATTTGGACTTTATATATTGCACTGTGAATGTTGCACTTTACAGAGGCTGGTAAAAAAACTATTTCTCTTTCTCTAAGAAGCATGTAGATTCTTCCATTCCCATATGTGTTGATATTAGTCATGTGCATTTTTTTGTGTGATTTTGAACTTGTATATTATATTTTTAGTGTTGTGTGCTTTTGAAATAGCTTTTTTTTAAAACTGTATTTGTTGACATTTTATTAGTTGATCTTACATACATATCATCATCAAAGGATTAACATTGTTGGTCGCATAGCACTGTCAGGATGAGACATCTGCACTCAAAGGGAACCATGCTTATTCAAAGCTTACAATGGAACTTAACATTGGTGCTAGCTCTATACCGCAAAAATGTGTTCCTGTGCCCCATGTCTTTGACACCACCTGCGAGACCTGATCCCTGGAATCCTGCGCACTGCAACCACTATTTTAGTATGTCTGTTACTCTAAAATACCTATAACTTAAAATAATGCGCTAGTTGGGCAAGCTAACTTTGGTGTGGGGCTCAGGGCATGGGAGGTCCACTGTCCAGCTGGGTGCGCTATGTTCCTTATCTCGTTGTTGTCCCACTTCACCGCCTCCCTGCCAACCACCCATCATGCTTCCTTATACGATGGCTCAGCTTATTGCGCTTCGGGTTCATAGTACCTCATCTCCCCAGGGCCATGCTCTCACTCATTCTCTGTTCAGAGGTTCAGCCCTGGTCCCCTTCGCCTGTCGCTGTGGTGTACTTCCGTCCCCTGTACCAGAGACCATGCTCACTATGTTCTCACTCCCCACCTGATTCTTCAAGCTCGCCCCTTGGTCTTGAATCTGCTCTTCCCATGTATCCAGTATCTCTATCCAAAGCGGAGCAATAGGATGCTGGCGAATCCCACACGCTTCCTATTGCCTCAGCACCTGTAACTCAGCCCGCACCCATGCCATTACGTTGCGTCTCCAGTCCCTTATTTGAGGGCTCCTGGGCGACTTCCAATGCATGGCAATACGGCGCTTAAAGAGTTCCACTGCCAGCTCCAGGAATCTACTGCCAACCTTCTTGGAGGCTGGCCTCGAGCTCAGTCCAAGTAAACAGAAAGAGGGGTCTAGTTCCATACCTACATCCAGCATACCTCCCAAGTCGTCCAGTACCTCCCGCCAACCCTTCCAGATCTCAGGGCAATACCATACCATGTGGTCCAAGTCAGAATCCAATGCACCACATTTGGGACAGGCCCTAGGGTCGCCCCCATATATTACCCGCATCCTATGTGGGGTGAGATATGTTCTATGAAAGTAATTCTACTGTATATATCTAAGTCGGGTGTTCCGTGAAACTCGGCGCGGGAATGCTAGAACCCTCCGTCATTCCATGTCTGTCAGGTCTCTGCCCAGTGTTCCTTCCCACTTCACTCTAAGAGTCTGGAGAGATTCCAATGTGCCCTCGAGCTGGGCTTTGTGAAGATTAGTTATAAGGTGAGCTTCCCCTCCCATTGTTAGCAAGAGGTGAAGGATCCCATGGGCTTCTGGCACCGCATTTACTGTACCCCAGAGTTCACGTATATAATAGGTCAGGGTTTAGTATTGTAGAGATTGCCCTCTCGGAACGCGCCTCTCCCCTGTCATATTTATGAAAGTTTGCATCAACCCATCGCAGAAGAAATCGCCCAGGGACCCTACCCCAACCCGACCCAGACACCAATTTGAAATCTCAGCACCGGCCGATCTGCGGTTCCCCGGGGCATCGCCGCCAGTGGTCTCGCCGGGGAGTATGCCACTGTTGTTCCTGTACGGTGCAAACATTTCTTCCAGCAGGAGAAAGCCACCAACAGCTAAACATTTTTCTCCGGAATCACTAACGGATGACTTACCATTCATGCTATCATTAAGTCACAACCCGTCTCGCCACTAGCAGTGACTCTGTCCAATCTACTCTCCCCGGGCATGATCTAGCAAGCCATTTGAGTTGGCTCGACAAATAATAGAACTCGAAATCAGGAGCTCCCAATCCCCCCTCCTTAACAGGGCGGCAGAGGATGGACAACCCAGTTCGCCTACATCCCCCATCCCAAATGAGCTCCCGAAGCAGGGTATTCAGATCTTTAAACCAGCTCATTGGAATAATTACTGAAAGGTTGGTGAAGTAGTACAGAAGGCGGGCAGCATAATCATTTTAGCCAAGGATATCCTGGCCATCATGGAAAGTTTAAGGGAGCGCCAGAATCCCACAGATGCCCGCAATGAGGTTACCCTCCGGAAGGTCCCTCAAGTCTTGGAACACCTGAATGCCCAGGTACTTAAAAGTGCGTGGGGCCCACCAAATGTCCGCCGGGCAGGGAGGGGCTGCGGCACTCCTGCCATCCACGGGAAGACATATGTCTTACTTCTATTCAACTTAAGGCCAAATTGGCCACCAAATTCCTCTAGAAGCGCAAACGCCCAAGGCAGTCCAGTCACCCCTTCCCGCAGATATATGAGTATTTCATGCACATAGAGGGAGATGTTAAGTTCCGTTAGGCCCCACTTCACTCCTCTACCCACTCCTTCCATGCGAAACCATGCCAGCAATGGTTCAATGGCAAGGGCAAACAGCAGTGGGGACAGCGGGCAGCCCTGCCTAGTACCTCTAAATATGGGATAAGCTGCTGACACCATTTGGCCTGTCTTCACCCTCGCCACCGGTCTACAGTACAGTAGGTCGACCCACCACACCCAGCCCTCACCTACACCCATCCGAAGCATCACAGCTCTCAGGTAATCCCACCCCACTGAGTCGAATGCCTTCTCAAAATATACTGATAAGAACACTGCCCCCAGCAGTCTCTATTCCTTCGGCATGTGCAGCAGCGAGAACAAAAGCCTAAGGTTGAGGGATGGATTGCGTGGAACCCGTTTTGGACTTCATGTATTAAACTAGAGATATGCTGAAGTAGCTGATTGGCCAGAATCTTACTCAGTATTTTAAAGTCGCAGTTCAGCATTGAGGGTGGCCAGAAGTCTGTTACCGACGCCTCCCTGGACTCCGATTTGGGCAGTTAGACCACCAATGCCTCCCTCATGGATTCAGGCAGAACACCCTTCTGGAGTGCTTCCTCATATAATTCAACCAACATGGGCGCCAACATGCTCGAATACTTCTTATAACTCCATGGGGAGGCCATCTGTGCCTGGCGTCTTGCCTGCCGACAACTGTGAGATGGTGTCCTTGACTTCTTCTAATGTTACTGGCTCGCCCAGAGGGTCCCTATCCTCTAATGCCAGTGTTCTTAGCGGCAATGTATACAAAGGGATACCCAACGTTTCCGGTAAGGCTGTTTCAGGATGTCTATAAAGGGAGGTATAGTAAGTCATAAAGGTGTTATTTATGTCAACTGGGCTATGTACCCGATCCCCCTTTATGTCACGCACACTTGTTAAGGGTGTGCCATTCCCTTTGGGTTTCACTAACCATGCCAACATTCTGCCAGACCTGTCCTCTTCTGCATGTATGGAAGCCAAGTACCTATATAAACTGTGACATCGTAGCTGTTCCTCTGTCAGTGCATGAGATTTTTTCACCTCGGTTAGCCTGTGCCGTGCTGTCGGGTCTGAACTCCCATTCCTCTCTCCATCATGAATAACCTTTTCTAACCGGATAAGTTCTTGCTCCAGGGTCCGTTTTAACCCCACGGTCTACCCCATGCAATGCCCCCTAATAGCGACCTTAAGAGTTTCCCATTCCACCCCTCTGGATGTAGTGGACCCCTTGTTGATTTCAATATGGTCCGTAAGACAGGACCAAAGCGCTTTCCTGTATGCCAGGTCATCTAGGGCAGCTGGTCCCAGTCTCCACATTGGGATAGGTGGTCTGGTCTCCGCGCGCCGCCACATAAGAAGTAGTGGGTTGTGGTCAGAGAGGGTACGGCCTAAGTACTCAGAGTGTACTATTTCGTGAGCTATGTTCCCAGTGCATACTATCCTGTCTATTCTGGTATGCACCTGGTGGAGACCCGAACAGGAGGAATAGTCTTTATCCCCTGGGTGCTGATTCCGCCACACATCTTCCAGTCCCCAACACTGCATCCAATCACAGAGGGCCTTTAGCTATTTTATGCGATATCGCACCTCCCAGTGAGTAAAGGGAGCGGTCCAACTCTGTGTCTAGCACACCATTAAAGTCCCCTCCAATCATCAGCTCTCCCCCCGTTGTCCGGTAAGACGGCTCGAGATACGTGGCATGAAAGGGATCTGGTCCTGGGTAGGAGCATATATACTGCTCAACACCACTGATCTCCCATGCAACCTGCCTTCCACTATCACAAACCTACCCTCCTGGTCCATATCTGATGTTGATACTTCTAATGGGACCTCCGCCCTGATCCAAACCAGTGCGCCCCGTGCAAACGCGGAATACGTGGTGGCAAACACTTGACCTCTCCATCTATGCTTGAGCCCGTCAACTTCTTTAGAGGTAAGGTGGGTCTCCTGTAATAAAGCCACATGCACTCCCCTTCTTTTCAAGTATGACAGGACTCTATGCCTTTGGGTCAGCGTCCCCATTTCTCTAATGTTCCAAGTCAACAAATTGTAATCTGCCATTCTAGCATAGCATTGTCCGGACAAGCCTTCAGCCATACCCACAGCCCGGCCCCACATTCCTACCCCCCATCCCCACATTCCTACCCCCCATCCCCACAAGCACCAATGACCATGTCTGACAAAGAAATCTCAGCCCCTTGCGCATATCTAAAAACATTTAACTGCATATCCCATCTCCCCGTCCCCAGGGCGCCTCTCCAACTGTAGGTCGCCCAAATAATGGTGAAATAGTACAACCAAAAGAACAAGTCCTTCTGTGTTCTCAACATACACAACTTGGTGGCCGAGAAACCAATGGGTGGGGGTCCGTGGCTGTCAGGGCCTCACATTAAAGCCGATATCCTCACCTATGGGCCAGAGCAGGTAAGTCCATTTCAACCCAGTTCATCAACAGTCCGAGGAGTCACCCTGGGTGCCCCCCCCAGAGCAGCACGAGCCCTCCGCCGACGAGGTGGAGGCACGGTCTGAGTCTCTCTCACTTGCCTCCGCAAGAGAATCTGTGCCCCTCATTGAGGCCACAGCCTCCAGAGCTGCCTTCCTCACAGATTCCTTCTGAGCCGGGGTTGGCACTGCTTTCAGTCTATGCTTGCTGCGCTGTCTTCTTGGTCCTCTGTGGCCCCGGCTACCCATGTGGTCCATTTTGGTTTGGGAGTCCCGCCCGGCTGTACGAGACTCCAACCGTTCCCAAGCCTCGTCCGGGGATTGGAAAAAGATGGTTTGGCCCTCGGAGGTCACCCTCAGTCTCGCTGGAATCAGAAGGGAGTACTGGATACCCTCTTCCCGAAGCACTCTTTTAACCGCAATGTAGGAGGCCCGTCTGTTCTGCACTTCCACTGTGAAGTCCGGGAATAAAGTCACCTCTCTGTTTGACACCGGACTCCCTGACCCTCCGTAGGAGTATGTCGCTGACCATGGAGTGCAGCAGTTTAGCCATCACCACCCGTGGGGGCTTCCCCGGTGCCAGGGGTCTTGATGGCACCCGGTGCACTCGCTCCAGCACGAAAAAGGGGGTAAGCTTCTTTGGGGACACATCAGAACGCAGCCATCCCTCCAAGAAGGACACCATGTCCGTGCCCGCTGCGCCCTCTGGAAGCCCGATAATTCTCACATTATTCCTTCGGCTGCGGCCTTCTGCCTCCTCTACTCTACATTCCAGCTGCTGGACCCGGTCTGTCAACTGCAGGACTGTGGTTGCAAATATCCCCTGCGTCGGAATGAGTTCTGCAAGAACGGTCTCAGTCTCCTGGACCCTCTCGGCTAACGTTTGGTGGTCCGCTCTTAGTAGGCCCACCTCTACTGACACTTGGCCGATGTCACGTTGGAGTGTAGTCTTGGTGTCCTCTATTGCCCCCAATATTTTGTCTAGGGTGGTCTGCATGAGGGGCTGCACAGTGTCCGCCACGTTCCCCTGGTTTAGGCCGCCCGAGTTTTTGCGGGCTTGAGGCTTGCCCCTAGTCCGGCCCTTTGAGGTCATCTGGTCTGCGGAGCCAGTGCGCCAAGGGCCTACGTGTGGCAGTCCAACTCAGTCCCACCGAGCTGAGCCTGTTGTCCAGGGTGACTCCGATGTGGCCACCACTCCAGCTGTGCTGTTCGAGCTAATTAGGGGGCACCCAGGGCCACGCCGCTGTTATCCAGTATGCACTCGCTGCCTCCTCACTTACTTAACGGATATCCAATCCGGGTTCCTCCTGTGGAGCCTGGTGACTTCCCTCATTCGCCAGGCCCACTATGCTGTCATGCCGTTGCAGTCCGCCCCTTTTGTGAGGCAAGCCCAATGTTGTGCCCAAACTTGGCACTTCCCCAGGGGTGCCTCCCACCCCCTGTCGTCCGATAAGGTCCGTTAGCTCCGCTCTGTGCTAACAGGGTGCCCGGACGGCCGGGGCCACCACCAGCTCCCACCGCTCTCTGTTGTCAGCTTTCAGCCAGTCACAAACAAGCCCTCACCGCGCCTGTATGGCACACCTTCAGTCGCTGCAATCAGCGTTCGCTGCCTGCCTCGACCTCCAGCCAGGCGCCCAGGTCCTTATGGCGCTCCGACCCCGAATCACGTGTGCGCCGCCTCCGGGCCAAGCATTCCTGCTCCACAGGCCTCCTCACAGTCAGCACCGCCGGCTTTCCGCAAGGCGCGATCGGCACCCAGGTCGCTCCCAGGGACCAAGAGACAGTTCCCAGTCACCGCGTCTGGGTCCACAATGATCGCCCAATCCGCAATCTCTACCTCTGACCCCAGACGGGACACATTAAAAAGGAGAAATTAGAGGCCTGGACGGAGCCGTGATTTACGTGTCCTCCATCTTGGCCATGCTAGCCACACCCCCTCTTGAAATACCCTTCTATATATTTTTTTATTGTGTTGCTGTTTTATTGTCTGTAGCCGCATGTACATAGCAGGATCCTTGTTGTTTTTAGATGATGTATGTATATCTCTACAGTCTATTTCTGTTTTTACTATTTCTTATATTGATATTAACATGTATTGCAACTCTTGTGAAATATTATTTTTTATGATGTGGACCTCTGTATGAGTTCTTTACCATAACAAAAATGTACTTGACTTGACTTGCCTCTTAAGTTAAGCCTGCCTGCTCTGTGCCAAGCTATCAGCGGGTGAGCAAAGGTTTATTGAAGGAGTATAACTGACTTCTCCTGACAATGTGCATGCCTCTACCAACTAGAGACCCAATTTTTAACATTGGTGATCAGCGGTGAGTATAGGACTTGTATTTGTGCAGTGCCTTACTGTAATTTGGTGCACACTACTACACTCAAGTAGACTATTTTGAATCAATTGTTTCTGACCATCCCATTGGCATTTTTTCCTCTGCTCTTCTCAATTGCCATTTTGGATTTTTCAATTCTCCCTGAATTACATTTTTTTTTACTCCAAATCATGTCTCTGGTTGGAGGCTTTGCATTTGCACCTGCAGGGATGGAGTTTGAGCTGGCCAAGCTTGAGGAATACATTGCAACTGAGATCAGGGATTTCTGTAGGGGTTTCGGGCTACCTGCAAGGGGCAAAAAGGCAGAATTACAGAAGACTCTGAGAGCCTATTCTAAAGCCCGTACTTTAGCAAATGAGACTTCAGAGGAGACTGAGGAGGAGGTGGATGTGGAGGATGACTTGGACCAGGGTCTGACTGAAGACCTTGGGCTGCTGTCTGTAGGAGAGGAGAGCAACTTATTCTCACAATTAAGGACCCCTTCCATGGCAGGGAACCAGTGTGTCGTCCAAGGACCTGTCCCAGGAAGAGCTGGAGGCCAGGTGTGAGGAAAGAAAGTTAAAATTATAGCTGGCTTTGCTCCAATTGAAGACAGAGAATGCCTTGGAGGAGAAACGATTGACCATGGAGATGGAGACAAACCACAAGAAGCTAGTCATGGAAATGGAGGAGAGCCAGAGGAGATTGGCTCTTGAGGAACTTAGATGATGCTGGCTCAGGAGCTGAGTCTGAAGGAGGTGGACATCAAGTCCAGACAGGTGGAGTCCAGCAAGGATGGTGGTAGCAGTACTACTGTCTCTTACTACATACACGCACCCAAGAATCTGGTTTCTGATTTTGTGGCGAGGGATGACATTGACAGATGGTTGGAGGCATATGGGATTGAACTATAAATGCACAAGGTCCCTGATGCAGATTAGGGGGCTGGTTTGTGGGGACATATCCGTTGTGAGGGGAGGGATGTTCTCTTGGCCCTAGTAGGGAGTGACAAGATGAGGTATCTCTCCATGAAGAGGCTCTGATCAGGATATACAGTCTAACACCAGAAAAATACAGACAGAAATTCAGAGAAGGCTAGAAGGGTGCACACCAGACCTGGGTGGATTGTGTGGACTCTTTGTGCGTGGCACTGGATGGTTGGATGAGAAGCAGTAAGGTAAAAGATTATCAGGGGTTGTAGAATTTGTTTGCAACAGAGTACCTGTTCAGTTGTTGCTTTCCAGATCTACGGCAGGACCTTGTTGACAGCAAGCTCACTGACCTCAAAGAGCATGCCACAGAAGTGGAGCACTGGGCTAGTAATAAGGTCCACAAAAATGTACCTTCGAGCAACCCCAATAAGGGTGGTTCAATTTTCCCCCAGCAGATAGAGGGGGAGGCCAAGGTAGACCTAGGCATGTCCAAGGGTGGGGGGAAGGAAAGGCTTCCCATGTCCCTTCTGACAAGGTGGGAGGTCCTGGTGGGAAATGGCCCAGGGCATCTAATTTCCAACCCAGCTGCTTTGATTGTTCTCAGCTAGGAGAGAAGCAGGGGCACTCTGTCTCCAAAAATAAACCACTCACTTGTGGGAACTCTGCAGGATTGGTCAATGTGGCCTTAGTGATAAGTAGTCCCCAGGGGCAGGTCATAGAGGCAAGCCCAGAGGCAAGCCCGTCTGCGCCCGTCCGCGCCTGGCCCGCGTCCAGCGCCATGACCCCCGGTCCCCAGCGCTCCCAAGCCCCGATGATCCGCTATGACCCCACCACCCTCCATGCCCTCAACCCAGGACGCTCCAACACCTGCTTCCAAGCTCACCCCAAACGCACCCATGGACCCTTCGCCTGCAACTCCTGCAAACGCATCTTCCACCACGCAACAACTATGACCACAAGCCCATGCGCCATCAACCACCTCAAGTGCATCCTAGTCAACGCTCGCTCCGTTCACAAACACGCCGTTGAACTCTGGGACCTCCTAGACTCCACAGCACCAGACGTCGCCTTCATCACGGAGACCTGGATGAACGCCTCCTCTGCTCCAGACATCGCCACCGCCATCCCCAAAGGCTACAAGATCTCCAGGAAAGACCGCACCAACCAAGTAGGAGGAGGCATCGCCATCATCTTCAAAGACTCCATCAGCGTCACCACCTCCACTGAAGACTCCCCTCTTGCCGCTGAACACCTGCATTTTCAGATTCGCACCGACCCGAGGACCACCCTCAGAGGATCCCTCGTCTACCGTCCTCCCGGACCTCGCGCCCCTTTCAGCGACACCATCGCCGACTTCATCTCCCCGCACGCCCTCGCCTCACCGGACTACATCCTCCTAGGCGACCTCAACTTCCATCTGGAACAAAACAACGACCCCAACACCACCACCCTGCTCGACAACCTCGCCAACCTCGGCCTCAAACAACTGGTGAACACTGCCACCCACATCGCCGGACACACACTCGACCCTATCTTCTCCGCCAGTAAACACGTCTTCTTCAGCCACGCCTCCGCCCTTCATTGGACCGACCACAGCTGCGTCCACTTCACATTCCGACGCGAGACCCGCCACCTCCGCACTCAACCCATCCCTCGCCGACAGTGGAACAAGATCCCTGAAGAGCAACTCTTCGCCGCACTCGCCGCCAACCAACCCACCCTCACCACCGACCCCAACGTCGCAGCCCTCAACCTCACAAACTGGATCTCCAACTGCGCAGACAACCTTGCTCCCCTCAAACGCTCGCAGCGACAGAACAACACCAAGAAACCCCTCTGGTTCTCTGACACCCTCAAAGAATCAAAGAAAACTTGTCGCGCACTTGAGAAAGCCTGGCGCAAGGACCGCACCGCTGACAACATGACCGCCCTCAAGAACGCTACCCGCAAACACCACCACCTGATCCGCACTGCCAAAAGGAATTTTTTCACCGACAGACTGGACAAAAACAGCCACAACAGCAGAGAACTCTTCAGCATCGTCAAGGAGTTCTCCAACCCCAGCGCCAACGCCGTCACGCCCTCACAGGATCTATGCGAATCCCTCGCCACTTTCTTCCATCGCAAGATCAGCGACCTCCACGACAGCTTCGGACACCAGACCCAACCTAACACCACCGAACCCACATCCCCGACCATCACCCTCAACAACTGGACCCACATCAGCACGGAAGAAACCAAATCCATCATGAACTCTATCCACTCCGGCGCCCCTTCGGACCCCTGCCCGCACTTCATCTTTAACAAAGCCGACAACATCATCGCCCCGCACCTCCAGACCGTCATCAACTCTTCTTTTTCTTCTGCTACCTTCCCCGAATGCTGGAAACACGCCGAAGTCAACGCCCTACTAAAGAAACCTACGGCTGACCCGAGCGACCTGAAAAACTTCCGCCCCATCTTCCTTCTGCCTTTCCCAGCCAAAGTAATAGAGAAGACCGTCAACAAACAGCTGACCACCTTCCTGGAAGACAACAACCTGCTCGACCCCTCACAGACCGGATTCCGAACCAACCACAGCACTGAAACCGCCCTCATCTCAGTCACAGACGACATCAGAACCCTGATGGACAACGGTGAAACAGTCGCCCTCATTCTTCTCGACCTCTCGGCTGCCTTTGACACCGTCTGTCACCGTACCCTAATCACCCGGCTCCGCTCCACCGGGATCCCAGACCAGGCCCTGGACTGGATCGCCTCCTTCCTCGTAAACCGCTCCCAAAGAGTCTACCTCCCTCCGTTTCGCTCAGAACCCACTGAGATCATCTGCGGCGTACCTCAAGGCTCATCACTCAGCCCGACACTCTTCAATGTCTACATGAGCCCCCTCGCTAACATCGTACGCAAGCACGACATCATCATCACATCCTACGCCGACGACACCCAACTTATACTCTCCCTCACCAAGGACCCCGCCAGCGCCAAGACCAACCTACAAGAGGGTATGAAGGACGTCGCAGATTGGATGAGGCTCAGCCGCCTAAAGCTGAACTCTGAAAAAACTGAAGTCCTCATCCTCGGCAACACCCCGTCCGCCTGGGACGACTCCTGGTGGCCCACGGCCCTCGGCACCGCACCGACCCCCGCAGACCACGCCTGCAACCTCGGCTTCATCTTGGACCCCCTTCTCACCATGACCAAGCAAGTCAACGCCGTGTCCTCCGCCTGCTTCCTCACCCTCCGCATGCTCCGCAAGATCTTCCGCTGGATCCCCGCCGACACCAGAAAAACCGTGACCCACGCCCTCGTCACGAGCCGCCTGGACTACGGCAACACCCTCTACGCTGGGACCACCGCCAAACTCCAAAATCGCCTGCAACGCATTCAAAACGCCTCAGCCCGCCTCATCCTCGACGTACCCCGCAACAGCCACATCTCCGCACACCTGAGACACCTGCATTGGCTCCCAGTCAGCAAAAGGATCACCTTCCGACTTCTCACCCACGCACACAAAGCCCTCCACGACAAGGGACCGGAATACCTCAACAGACGGCTCAACTTCTATGTCCCCACCCACCCCCTCCGCTCCTCTGGCCTCGCACTCGCCGCCGTCCCTCGCATCCGACGCTCCACGGCGGGTGGGAGATCTTTCTCCTTCCTGGCGGCCAAGACCTGGAACTCCCTCCCCACCAGCCTCAGGACCACCCAGGACCACTCCGCTTTCCGGAGACTCCTAAAGACCTGGCTGTTCGAGCAGCGATAACCACCCCCTTTGTCCCTAGCGCCTTGAGACCCGCACGGGTGAGTAGCGCGCTTTATAAATGCTAATGATTTGATTTGATAGAGCATGCACTTAGTTGGGAGGTGAACCTAGAGGGTGAAATGGTGATCCCTGAGGGTGGGTGTTGTCACTTGCTCCAGCTGACAGTAAATGGGGTCCCAGTCACTGCTCTGAGAAACACTGGGGCTGGCCACTCCATGATGCTGGAAATGCTTGTTTCCCCAGAACAGTGCACAGGCCAGGTGTGTGGGGTGACACCAGCATGGACATTAATTCTTTCTGCCCTATGGCCTTGGTATCCCTTGAGTGGGGTGGGGTGGGGAGTTGACCCAGAGAAGATCATAGTTTGTCCCCAGGTGCCCATAGATGGCCTTCTATTGAATCAGTTCCCCGCCATGTCAGGGAAAGTAGGTGGGGTGACTGCCACAAGCACCCTAACAGTTCAATTTTCTGGTGATACCACTCCAAAGCAGAGGGTACATGACCCCAGAGGTAGGAGCAAGGTGAAGGAGAGCCCGCCCGTGTCTCTGTTCAACCTCACAATACACACCATAGGCTGGTTGATCAGTCTCAGGATACCACCTCTGAACTGGTGTGAGGTGGAGAGGAAAAAGGATGCAAGGCATCTGGAGTTACTGCCCATCACTCTGAGAAACCACAGAGGTCGGAGGCTCCTGGATGGCCTGGGGACTGGTTGTTGTCATTGACAGCTGTCAGTGGCCTCTGTTGGTTGCAGTGCTTTTGGACAGATTTTTCCCTGGGTTGGAGACAGTTGTCAGACCCATGAGGTTGAATGGGCCACATTACTTTCTTGGTCATGTTGGTACTGTCTGCCTATCGGGATACATCGGTGAGCAAGTTAAAGTTAGGTGCTGCACAGATGAGGCGCACAGATAAGGAAAAGTCTTCTCCATGGGTCAGCTCAGTGGGCCCAGGGAGCATACACCGAGGGATCCAACTACTTTCATAGAAGCGTAGAACTGACAAGTGTCCTGCAATAATGGGCCATTGCCCATGCTCTAATGCCTAAACAGGGAAGTCCATCAAGTTATTGATTAGTCTCCGTTGGCTTTAGGCTGGATGGGTTGTGTGTTGGAAATGGCCCTTTCTACAGGGCCATTCCCAGAATGTTCGCCTTCCTCCTCCTGTTTTTCTGACTCATTTTTCTATCTTTTAGGATTATGGGTAGTCTACTGTTGACCAGTGTTAAAGTGCAGGTGCTCTATTCTCTAAAACATGGTAAGATTGGCTTATCCATAATTGTCATATTTAATTTACTTGTAAGTCCCAAGTAAAGTGCACCACATGTGCCTAAGGACTGTAATTTAAATGTTACTAGTGTCTTGCATCACTGATTGTGCCACCCACTACAATAGCCTTTTAAACTTGTCTAAGGTCTCCCACTGCAAAGCCTGTGTGTGTAGTTCTAAACTGCCATTTTGACCTGGCAAGTGCACCCACTTGCCAGGCCCAAACCTTTCTTTTTATCAGATGGACGTCACCCCTAAAGTTGGCCGTTGTTACCCCTGAGGCCAGGGTGCAGCATACATAATGGTTGGACATGTGCTTTTTAAGTTTAGCATGTACAGGTAGTGAAAAACTGCTAAAGTAATTTTTCACTATTGAAAGGCCTATCTCGCCCAAAGGATAATATTTGGATTACCTTAAAACATTTTTAAGTATAATTTCCAAATGGAAAAAGATAGAAATATGGAGTTTTGTGTGCCAGGGCTCTCAATTTAAAATCACAAATTATGGTGAAATCAGATTTTAAATTGTAAGTCTGCTAATGCCACATTCAGAAAGTTGGTATTTTCTTACTTTAACCATTCTGTGCCTCTCCCTGTCTCTGAATACATGACTGGGGTAGATGACAGCTGGGCTGTGTGCATTTCCCCTAGACAGTCACACATTGGGAACTTTGGTGTGATTTAATGAGCCTTAATAGCCAATTACCTGGCTTGATGGGGGTGGAGCTTAGCAGTGCCTTACCTATATCTGAATAGACTTTTACTGTCCAATCACATTAGGGCTTAGCAACCCTGACTTGTCATTCTAGCCAGCTTGGAGCTAGGGCAGTGGAGGCAGGGCATCTATACCTTTCAAAGTAAAGCCTGGAAGTTTCTTCACCTTACAGGATCTGTTGGAGGCGGCATGTTCTGTTTGGCTACGACATGGTCCGGGCCAGGCAAAACCTACCATTCGGGGGTGAGTGATTACACTTGCTGTATAACCTGAGCATCAAAAAATAAACTTCACACATGTGGTAGGTAAACAAAGTTTGTATTCAACACACACATTAGTTAACACAACATAAACATCATGACTTCTGAGCATAAATCACACTTGGTAATATTACTAGTAGTACGAAGCCCAACAACTTTAAAATGACATCAGTAGTGGGCACACTTGGGAAAAAACCCATGCTACCCCCCAGCACCCTTACGTGGTGAGGAACATTGTCAGGACCACGTCCAACCTGACAATTAATATTAGGTAATACCACCAAGAGTTATAGGATGCACCTCAGATCACAACATCAAGAATATGTACACACAGAAAATGGCAACACTTATAGTAACACTGTGGGGCGAGGCCACACAGGTAGAACCAATGTCAAACATAGCATCCAGTTGCCAAGAAATCAATGTGTAAAGCAGCACTGCTGGTCTTCATTAAGGCACTCCTACACGCACACATTCATCACAGTAATGCGGTGCAACTGATATCTGGCAGATCAATTGGTATCACAATGTAGACCCTGTGGCCCAAATCCTCCTCCACCTTCTGTCTCATCCTGACTAACCCACACCCACCAATTAGAAAGAGATCACCTCCCCTAGATTAGTTCGCTCTCGGCCAGTCACGCTTAGTTGAGGACCCAGTGAAGAAGGTGGGGTTTAAGTACAAGAACTGATTAGAAGGCGGTTGACAAATAAAAAAGGGGGTTGGCCACCACTCAGGAACTTCGCACACAGGATGCAGAGCAGAAGCAGCTTAGGGCAATAGTTCATTCAATTAAAGGATTCTGTAATAATGTACCAGACCAGTTCTGCAAAGCACCGGGCATGAAAAAAGGGGTCCCGCAGACTCTTGACCCGCTTCCGTTCATTCTCAGAAGCATTCCTTCAGCCCCGTTAATTTATTTCGCAACCCAGGCCCGGTCCAGGCAATAGTACCTGGCACAGGCTGTTGTCGGGGGCAGGGTGAGAACAGGGCACATAGTTTGCCGCTTAGAGGGCCCAAGAGGAATGATTGATGAAGATGGGAATATGGCAAGGGAGCCTCTCGGAAGGTAGAGGTACCCAGTCAAGTACATGTTGGTCATCATTGCACCGAGACAATCTAGATATAACATTTGGTATGCAGGTGATCAGAGTAGCACAAGCTAATTCGTACTTCACATACAATGATGAGTTGCAAATTTTGTGCCTCCCTTGAAATGAGGCACAATGCCTGGTGTGTGTTGTTACATGTCACACTAGACAGTTCCAATCACTTATGATGATGAGTTACCAATCCCGTGCCTCCTGGGAAATGAGGCACAATGCCTGATGCGCGATGATATGAGTCACAACAGACAGTTCCAATCACACACAATTGAAGAGATGCAAATTCAGTACCTCCCTGGAAAAGAAGCACTATGCCTGGTGCGTGTTGATTTGGGTTGCACCATAAAGTTCTGGTCACACAAACAGGCACAAGTTCAGAAGTGACACACAAGGAATAATGAGGCACTGCTATGGTTATGCCCCCATCTCCGAGGGTCGCAACCTGTGAAATGGACAGCGCATGCAATGAGCCTGCAATCGACCTGACATGGGGTCCCGCAACCTGTGAATCCACTCACCACCAAGACACTTATGTGTGCTGAGGCCCCACGATGCAGGGGCCACACTCCTTAGATGTAGGCAATGCTTTTGGGGTTCTACTTTTGTGGCTCTGCTCCAGGCAATCCTGTCTCCAGGCACAATTCTGAGTTTAACATTTACTCAGCACTGTCCGTTAGAACCCAGCAGGCGATGTGGGCACTTATGAGGGCACTGCTCGCCAGGTGTCACGAGTAGACAGTCTGGGTCCCTTGCAGGAGGTCTTTGATGTCTCTGAGAGCTCCACAAGAAAACAGGGGGCAGGTCGACAATCCCTAGGAGAGCACACTTCAAGGTGCCACATAGCAGCAGGCAGCCTGCCCAGGGGTGCCATGATTTAGGAAGGTTACGTTGTCCATTCCATGTGCAGTAAGCCTCCTTGTGCACAACAGATTCCTCTGGCAGTGTACACCACTTGGTTCAGGCTCTCTGGTCACATGTCCCTGCAAGTGTATCTCTACCCTGCTGCAGTATGCCACCAGTAGTTATATTGTAGGTTGCCTTTGAAGTTGGGTGTGGTCAAAGGTTCTCTTTTTGAACCACAGATGTCTCCCCTCAATGTCAGTCCTGTCTGCCATGGGGTCATGGAATGCAGATCTTAACCTTTAGTGTGGCCAATTGTCAAACCTCTCCCTCCAATCTATCTAACCAGGTCCTCAAATGTCAGAGGTCTGTTTCTCCAGTTGCATGCCCATTGTTTATAGCTGTCACTGGGGATTGCACAGATGTGCTGCCCCAATGTAAGGCGTTGACTGGAGCCAGGCAGAAAGGTACACAATGAATTTTAAAGCAGATAAATACCCACTATCCTGAAGTGGCATTTCTCAGGTTTTAATGACAAAATCACCCTTACCATGGGAAAGTGTTAGCCGCAGCAAATCCAATGATAGAAAACCTCATGAGGATGCTCCACTGCAATCCACTATTGCAGTTGGGAGTGATTTCAACCTTTCCCCCATGTTAGCCTATGGGGAGAGCAACCCTCGGAGGTAGTGAAAACACACATGGGTATTCTTCACTACATTTAGAAATACCCTTTGGGGCAAGTACACACACACTGGCCCAAAATGGCAAGCAGGACACATGTTAAAACACTATTGGGCAAGCCACACACACTGGCCTGCAATGGCATGCTGGACACATGTTAAAACACTACTGTGCAAGCTGCACACACTGGCCTGCAAAGGCAGGCTGGACACATGTTAAAACACCATTGTGCAAGCAAGCACACACCTGCCTAAAATGGCAGACTCAGCACATTTTTGACAACACCCTTGGTGCAAGTATGCACACACTGACCTCCAATGGAAGGCTCAGGGCATGCTAAGACACCATTGAGCAAGTGCGCACACACTGACTAGCGCTACTTCCTAACATATGTAGGAAGAATGCATGCACGTTCACACTATACTTGCAGTGGGAAAGTACCTAGGGAAAGAAGCAAAAAAACTTTTAGGAACCACTACTGCAGCGTTTCAAGTTTAACAGCATCAAAGTATAAATACTGGACCCCAGACTCCACCACTCAGATTCTACTGGAAACAAGCACACTTTTCCAGGAAGAAGGACTGCTGTGATGCCAGCAGGTACTGCCACTCTGCAACTGAATTGCTACATTGGCCTACTGCTGCTGTTGTAGAATGGACTGCCATTTTGCTACTTGGTCTGCTCTGTTGGCCTACTGCTGCTGCTATAGGAGGGTCTGAAACTTTGTTTGCTCAGCTGTGCTGGCCTGCAGTTTGTTCCTTCTGTCTTGCAGTGAGAAGAACTGGATTTTTACTCTACATTTTTGCAACCAATAATCTCCAATGGCTTGTTGGCTTTCCCCCTGTTCTTCTGCAGTCTCAGGGACATCAAGGATTGCTATAACTCATGCCACAGCACATGCACTCTGCCATCTTTGCGTCTACCCTCCAAGTGCTGCCATCACAGTCCTAGGGCCTTTGAAGTGGGCCTAAGGTACTCTGCCTTCTGTGGTTTTCAGCAGAACTGCATCAAAGCAACACATAGTGATGCCAATACCCACAAAGCCTTGCCACGCAGCTTCCCAGGATCAATGCAAAGTGACACCAAAGCCTGTAATGCGTCCCCGTACAGCTTCACGGAACGGACATCGGATGACGTGAAGCCTCGCAAAACAACTCTGCGCAGACCGGGCACTTGGATTTAACGTACTGTGTTCAGTGGACCCAAGTGGGTCCATGTAGCCGTCCCACATTCCATTGCAGTCGGCCTGGACTTGTGTCCTTGTCCCGGTCCAGCGTGACTACATAACCACCATTGCTTTGCGCTTCTGTGCACTAGTTCCAACCAAATATTTAAAATTGCATCTCTCAGGATCTACTTATTAGATTTTTGTCATTTTGGTCTTGTTTTACTCTGATAAATATTCTATATTTTTCTAACCTGATATTGGGTCTTTTCGTGGAGTCTTTTTCTCTGTTACTGTAATTGTAGTTTGTTGCACAAATACTTCACAGATTGCCTCTTAATTTAAGCCTGACTGCTCTGAGCCAAGCTACCAGAAGGTGAGCAAATGTTAATTTAAGCAGTGTAACTGACTTACCCTGAATGGGATTGTGGTTCATTCTTGGACAAGGTGCATACCTCTGCCAAGGAGACCCAATTCCTAACAATTCCATATGTGCAGGCTGAGCTAGGGCCCAAAATCCACAGCTAGGCACAATGCAAAGAAATTGGTACATTTTTTGTGTTTCTTGTCGTGGACACAAGGCCTACACACACAAGTGAGGTACTGTTTTTATAAGGAAGCTTAGATGCATACATAATAGTAGAAAAATTGTTATTAGCAGTAGTATTTCTCTGCATTTGTGCCTTCCAAATATAAGTCAGTGTGTAAGAAAGAAGTCATTTAGACAATTGTTCTTTAATTTACATGTTAGTATACCCACAAATTCAGAGATGTGCAAATATCCACTGCTTCTAAACTCCATATCTTGCGCTCATTTCAGAAATACACAAATTTCCTTGATACCTATTTTCTATTTATATTTTTCTATATGAATTGCCATATACTCGGTAAACAATGAAAAACCATCCCAAGGTGCAGCTCAGTTCTTAGTGTGGGTACCTAAGTTCTTCGAAAACCCTATATATCCCTGTAAGAAGGGTCCAGCAGGTGTAATGGTATATTGATTTTATAAATCAGCCATTCTGACAAAAAGTTACAAATGAAAACAGTGTTGCAAATGGCCTGTTTTTCCTTCTAATTTTCAATATTTTTTTATTTCAACATATTTATTTTAGGAATACCTTGACGAATCTACAGAAAATGACCCCTTGCTGAATTCAGAATTTCGTTTAGTTTTTTTTATATAAAGCAGCTCCCTGCTGGTGGGAACAATGTCGGCTCCCACAGGATGAGGGGAGCCAGCTAAGATTGCAGGGGCCTTGAGGCTCCCCCACAGTCCTGTCACTCTCTCTCTTTCTCTCTTCCATCCCATAATGGGATGGAAGAGAGAGAGAGAGAGATTGTAACTGCAAGGGTCACTCCATGCAATGACTTCAAAGTGACAAACTAGCAGGATGTTTGGTGCAAATGTGATACTTACGTTTTGAAGGACAGCAGACAAGAGTCACTTCTGGCCTAATGGTAAAGCTCTTGGGCTATCAGTAGGTTGAATGTTCAAATCCTAGTATCTCATGACACTGTGTCTGATTGTTTTCTAGTGTTTTGACTGTTAAACATTCCTAGTGATTAAAAATTGAAGTATTTTTCCCCCAAAATCTGTGGGTTGAATGTCATAGCTAAGTCTGGACACTGCACAGTAAGGTTGCACCTTTGGCCTAGTAGTTAAGGTCTCAGACATGCACACTGAAGGTTATAGCTTATAGGTTCCAGTTTAGGTGAGTCTGTGGTAATTTCCTGCTTTGGTTTCTTTTCAACTATAAATATTTAAGTTACATACTGAAAGGTGATCTCACTCTTTTTAATTGGCAACAACATTTCTCTTTTCAATTTGTCCAGAAATATCTCATTCTAAGTATATCATTCATCAAAGCCTAAATCACACGCTCTCTTTCTGAATCTCTCACTTTCTCTCTGTCTCTCAGGGTTGGGTGGTTATTGGGGGTTGGCCCCAAGGGCAGGCTGCAGGCCAGGCCCTGTGGCCAATCCTTCCTCGCACAGTCAAAGGCCTGGCCACTGCACAAAGTTGGGTGGTTATAGAAGGTTGGACACAGGGCCTGGCTGCATGTCAGCCCCTGCGGCAAACTGCTGGTGACCATGGCGAAGGCCGTGTGCGGAGGTGCTTGGATTAACATATAGTATTGAAAATTACTTTACGCTAAAAAAGCCATAGACGGACGTTATAGTTAGGAAATATCATTTTAAAAAACAGAGAAATACACTAAAAAAAACAAAGGTTAAATTGACCTGTTATAGTTAGAGTTATCTTAAGTAACTATAACTCGTGCCCTAAGGTACCTATAACTTGCACCCTCGCCATGCACTGCTAATTACCCCCAAAATTACGGCACTCATGACATTTTTTACAACATCATTGATAATATCAATGCAATATTTGCAGTAAAGGTTTTGATGAAAAAACTCTGCATGGTGGGGACCTGACTTATAATTACCTTAGGGCACGTGTTATAGTTACATGAGATAACTCTACCTATAACAGGTGAATTTCAATGAGTTGCACATTTAAAATGTAAGCCTAACTATACAGTCTCTGAAACCTTTGGTTTTTCAAGTGAATATAGATACTGGTATATAGATGAATAGATATATACAGATGTATATAGATAGGAATAGATATATTATTCAATGGTGTGAGCTACTGTTTGAAAAGCACAAGTTTAGTGGTTACCTGGTCATGGTGTGTACAAAGGTAAGACCCATGAACCTCAGTATTTCTCAGGGTAACCCAGCTGCACCCCTCTCAGTGCCATGGTCTGAAAACAGCAACAAGGCAGCCATTTGTACACCAGGACACTGTTTCAGGTTTCCCAGAAATTACCTTCTGCTAATCATAACATTATGACTGTTCTTATTTGGCAGTGGTAAGCTAGGAATGTTAGTAAAAACCTTAAGCACCTCAAGAAACTGCATGGGAAAAGAGAGTTATTTTCAATTATTGACTTATTCACCTTAAAATCTAAAGAGAAAACCTGATCCTCAAAAATCTGATTAGTCACAAGAAATTAAATACAGTGACGAGGAACTTGATTACTATTATGAACATGTTAGAGACTATAGGGGCCCAAAAAGAAAATAGGGATTAATCTGAAAAGACCATTGTGGAGCTATCTACTCTAGCGGAAGAGATCCCTTAAGTCATTAGGGTAGAATATATAATTAAAGTATTTGGTGCTCATAGCATGGCCATTGTGCTCACAGTTCCCACTGCAATTGGAGTAAGAAGTGAAAAAAGTGAGAGATTATGCTAATTAATATTTGCAATTTGTATTTACACATAGGACCAGAAGATGGCCTAAATAAAAAAAAAAACAATATGAAGCAAGGTCGTATTTGGTGCAATCCTTGAAGGGTTTCCATGCACTGCAAGTGTGGATGGGAGCACTATTGGTGCCTATAATTAAGGGGGTTCAATAGGTTAATACTTTGCATTACAGGCTGCTTGTCCTGCTATGTCTACCTACCAAAATATTCTCCAAGATACTCTTTTATGGATTATGTACTTGATTAGCCATGAAGGAAATATTACCTAATAAATAGAAGAGCATGTTTATAATCTACAATGAAGTGGCAGGAGCACTCATGGTTATCCAGAGCATTATAAAAAAGGCTATTCCATTGCATAGTGTGTTTTTCAACTTTTCTAGTGACTTTGAGTGTGATGTCCAAAGGTCTACTTTGGAAACCTTTGGAATTGGGTCTCCCTCTCTTCTGCTTATACTGTGTGATTGTTCCTCTGACAAAGAGTGACAATTCTGCTTGTGGTGTGTCTGCAGGAACTATAATGATCCCTATTGGGTTTGCAATATGGTAAGGATGAGTGACTTCAATATGGTCACATAAAGCCCATATTCTGGAGTCCTGAAAGGTGTCAATGCTTGTTTGCATTCTGAGGCTGCCAGTCCTGTTTTGCAATTGGAAAAGGTATCCTAAATTTTTTTTAATTTATAGAATAAAACCGTGATATCATGGGCTACTCTTAGTGAGTCCAGAGTTTTTGCACTAAACTTCGGTTTTAAGGAGAAGCTTGCTACATCCCAGTACTGCACAATCCTACATGCAGCACTTAAATGAGTATCTTTAAAGCAAGGCCAGACATTCACCAGATAAAATTCAGATTAGAGTAAAAATACAAGCATATTCAAGACAGTTCATTGTGTGTGTGTGCTGCAGATAATCAGTAATGCAGAAGATGAGTTTGTTTTTTTGAATATTAATAGATTTAAATAGCTTGTCTTTTGTTTTCTGGGGATGCACTCAATTATTGTCAATTTTTTTCCCACATTGACTTGTGGACCATTTTAAACAACAATTTCCAGGTCAGCCTTTCAGTGTGCTTAAATGCACCTAATCCCAGGCCTAAAACTAGAAGCTCCCATTCCTGTCACTGCAAACCCTTTACCATTAAACTTCCAGGATGAACAGCTCTAGCTGATCACTACTCCATCCTCTGTGGCAAGCTTCCCTCCTCCTGTTGTGCAAGGTGAAGGCTTCCATTGTCATTCTTGTGACTGAGGAAGTGGTGCTAATGAGCGCTGTCTCATGCAGCTCTGAATGACAATGGGCCTGACACTCTCAGCTTCAGCCGAGTCACTTTGGCCTGCTGACACCAGTGTCTGTAGATTTCTACGAGCTGCAGTAACATCTCTCAAACTTGAGCCAACTCACGATAGTCCATAAAACAATCTTAAACCAAGGCTACTTTGCTGTGAAAAATAAACAATTCCAAACCAGCAAACATGTAACATTCATTACCTTCTGTGAAAAGACTGCAGCCACACGAAAAAGTTACTTTGCATTTTGATGTGATTACTTCTTTTCCAGAAACAGAGGTATAGATCAGTAGCTTGGATTTAAACATTAATTTCTGCACAAATGTTGACCACATGCCAATGTTTGTGTGTGGGGGTGTGTATTTAAGCAGGTCCTTTACAGTCTAATTGTCTTTTTTTCCATGTAATAAACTTTTTACAAGACCACTGTATGAGCAGCATTTCTTTTAATCAAAAATCTTTTTACATCTCATGCTATTCTACTCCGAAGTCAATGACATATAATTGTTCATGTAGGTAGTATCCCTGCTTTTACTAAAAAGTTGCATGACTGCTCCTCATATCACTAACATATAGGGCCTCATTACCACCCTGGCGGCGGGTGCACATCAATATTGCCGCTGGCTCTATTACGAGCCGGCTGCTATGTTGATGTGACTTTTCCACTGGGCCAGCGGAAAAGTCGACATAGGGAGCCAGATATACCCCCAGCACTAGTGGTATACTGACGCCCGCAGCTTTGGCGGTCTTTAACAAAGACCGCCGAAGTTGTAATGAGGGCCATATTCTTGCCTCTCTGTCATAATATTTAGGCCTGGGCGAAATTGTAATCACACCAACATAATTCATGCAATTTTGGTATTTTCAAGTTACGCAAAAGTCCTGAAATTACGCTAGTGTACCATGTTGCATACGTATGTGCTGTTCACAGCAAATTTTACAGCAAACACATGGGAAAAACACATATGGGCAGAACAAAAGCCAGTGTTGCTCATTCCACTTGTGTTTTTGACACTATTGTTTACCTCAAAATGTGTCCTCACATAAAAATTGACATGAGGACACATTTTGTGCTAAGATATAGCGCTAAATGATGGATTTGCATTTTGCATCATTATGCATAATTTCTCATAATTTTCTTGAAATTTCATGTAATCACACAAAGGCAAGTTCCACAATTTTTGCATACCCTCTTCTTTTACTCATTTGACAGAATCTCTGCTCTGTGCATTCTGCCAATTAGAATACTAGACCTTCTCTGATAGTCCCCTTTTTTGGCGTACATGAACACAGAATGTCACTGTCCCTCTGATTAGGCCTTCACTGTCATGCTAACTATAGATATGTTGAATTCCTAACAATCATTTCATTTGTGTGTCTACTTCTCACAGCTCGTGCTCCATCCATAGACAGGGCTCCCCCCAGAAAAATAAGACCACCTCTCTGGTTACCCAAGCCTGAGGAAAAACACTTCCCACATATGGTGATCATAAATGCAACACTGCAAACCACACTGTTCCTGAGTGTTTCAAGCTACCCATCCAAAATGTGCTTAAGCTCGCCAGAATAGGGGTATGAAGCACTGTGTAAGTGCTACAGTACGATACAATACAATGATAGCAGCACCCTAGTCCTTAATACTGACAGCAGGCTGCTGTTGGCTCTTAACCCGAGATGTGACTTGTACCACTGCACCTGCTGCACTTGTCCTCCATGCTTGGACTTAGATTTGGAGTTGCAGTCCTGGTGCCACTGCATCTGCTGCAGTAATGATAGCTGTGCCCCTGTGCTCTATTCTGTGAGCAGTGTGCATTGTGATCCTCAGCTCACTGGGCCCCGGAAGTAGGTTGCACTGGTCTACTCACACCTTTGTTGAGGGCTCTTCAAATGGCTGAGCCCCAGAGCAACTGCACCTGCACAGTCCCCTTCTATGTGGTTTCCCAGCAGTTCTCTCATAAGAAGAGTTTTGAAGAAAAGTGGTGATTGGTAATCAGTCACCATATACATCCCTGTTGAATGCTTGCAAGGAAAATCCTGAGGTGCAATCCACTGGGAAGGTTGCTCTTGTAACTGATCATGCTTTCACAGATGTCCCAATTAAACTAGGAGTGTGTCAAATTCCTAAATTTGTTTTGTGTAATTACATAAAATGTCAGAAAAATTACAAGAAATTGCATTACAATATGTGAAATATAAATACAGCATTTAGCGTTATATTTTAGTGTGAAATGCTTTCTTGTGCCATTTTCGTCCTGATGATGTATTTTGTCCTAACAATTAGAGCAAACTGTACAAGTAGCATGAACAGCAGCTTCTAGGGGTCTGGTTATTTGCATTGTTCCCACCCTGCTGCAATGGAATTTTGATACTTAAGGAGTAAAATTACATGACGGGATGTCATGCGTAATTTTAGGAATTTTGCATAACAAGCATAATAAAAAAATCCTGAAATTGCACAAGATTATGCTGGTTAAACAAAAATGTCACCCAAGCCTACAATAAATTAAAAGAGGATACATAATCATGGACATCTGGAGATTCTCTTCTGCCAAGAATCATGGGCAGATCAAAGAAGATAAGAAGGAGGCCACAGTTAGTCCGCAGCCCTGCATCATAAAATCTGACTTCCTTTGTACTCCTACAAGGAATGGAAATCATCTCTTCATTTGAAGATCATGATGTAATTTAAAAGGGGATGCAAGCACTACATGCAATGATGGGATCTATTCTGTTTCCCTTTGAGAAATCACTAGCTATCTCTGAGCAGATTTTTTCAATATTAAGCACCATATTTCAAGTCTTAGGTCTTCATCATGAGTGTGGCAGTCCAAGGACCGCCACGCTCACATTAACGGTCGGAACGCTGCACTCCAGGCTGTCCAATCACCCAATTACGTCATAGGTGAATGGACCAACTAAAGACCACTGTCCCCTCCAAGATCACAGATTCCGACGGGGTGACAGAGGTCAGGCTTATAATCAGCCATGGCAGAACTGAACTCATGGTCACTAGTATTTTTATTATCCATTAGAAAAGTGTAAGAAGCTTAACAGAACTGATCAGCCCCACCTCTTCTGCATCGGGGGAGGGGGCAGTGCCAGAGGCAATTTTACATGTTGTTAGTGGGGGTAAGGAAGCACACAATAACAACACAACAGATTAAAGGAGAGATTTAGACAGAGGAGACGTTCTGCAGAATGCAGTCATCTGATTAGTCGAACCTTAGAAATCAGGTATATGAACACAGCAGTTGTTGGGGCTGTAGTGCCAGGGAACCTTGCATGTAGGCAAGGTGGCTGGGGGACAGACAAACACGCAAACATATGTATAAGTTGATGTGCCATTGCAGCATGATCTGGCTCCGACACTGCGCTCTTGCTGAGGCACTGGAGAATGCTGTGCCCGACAGACAAGGCATCAGTGCCTGGACCTGGCTTAACTGTAAATTGCATATGGTATGTCTAGATGTATAATCATGTGGAGTAGAACAACGTAATATTTCCTTTGCAGATGCTTTGGTCTGTAGAGAAATCGTATAGTCTCCCGGCAGGCCTTCTGGCTTGGAGAGAGTCAGTTGCACAGTGATAAGGTCACCAGGTACCTCTGGCCCAACAACTCACTACTTGGTACCTGTACGCGAATCCTACTCCATCTGCAACTCTATCTTTGCCCATACACAATGATTACTTTACCTTTGTCTCTTAGCTAATCAAATCTGGCCCATGGGTGAAAAGAGATATACTGATGAAAAGGCTAACACTATCTTCAATTGAGATTTTGGGGTGGTCATTATTGGTCTACATGTAATTTGGAGACATCAAGTGGAGGGAGTGAGAGTGGGGGAGCCTGGTTCTCCTGCACCTGCTGCATTAGTGATAGCAATGTCTCTGGGCCTGATGGGCATTCCTGCCCCATGCTTGTTTCTGTAGGGGTCACTATGATGGGTGCCAGCTTTGTGGTGTACCTGGCTAGTACAAGTACTGATGTGGGGATCCCAGAAACAGTTTTTTTCAAAACTATTCCTTTGAACTGGAAAAAAAAGATTAAGATGATGAATGTATATCCTTTTGCAGTTCTCCACTTTTTTTCTGAGAGCACAATGAATAGCAAAGGGGCACAGCTGGTCACCTAAAATCTAGCCATTGAAATGGATTTGTTGTAGAAACCATTTTATTGTTGTCGGATTTGTTACTACAGTGTTTAGCACACTCTGGGAAATCACAGAGGTTGCATTGTCAACAAAATAACATCACAAATGTCATTGCCTCCTGACGTTTCAATAATATTTTTTATTATTGCCAAATTCAGTTACTATTCATCGGCCACAGAATGATGAACACCTAAGTTGGGCACTTCCAGTATTTTAAACTCTGACTTGAAGCTTGCACATATATCTTGTAATCATCCACTCGCCTCACAGAGCTCTTAAAGGCTATGTTCAAGTTTCAGGTTGTAATCTTTTTTATGCACTGGAAGACTTCAGGAAGAACAAGAAAAAGAGCAGAGATAAGAGGAGAAAGAAAGATAAAGTGAAAAAGGGAGA
The DNA here is from genome assembly GCF_031143425.1 of Pleurodeles waltl. Lineage (NCBI taxonomy): Eukaryota > Metazoa > Chordata > Amphibia > Caudata > Salamandridae > Pleurodeles > Pleurodeles waltl. The sequence goes on from NC_090446.1 coordinate 248,686,809, forward strand.
TGTGGAGGCTGCATTAGCGAAGAAGTGTATGGGACTGCTGAAGAGAAAATGTGTGAAAAAGAGGCAATGGCCAAAATAGAGAAAATGTATTTCAGAGAAAAAATAGAAATGAATATGAGTGGTGTGAGCAAAAGCCAGAAATCTGTCAATCTTGAAGCATTACTAGTAATAGACTGCACTAACTGTGGAATCATTTTTTGTGTCTCGCCTCGTTCTTAGGCTCTAAGAGCCGAGCCAGACCCCTGGTTCGGCTCTGACTCTGTTCTTCCTGCTTGTTTCTGGCTCACCAAGCTCTATAGGTGCACCTAAGAAATACCCCCAGGTACTCTATGAATCTCTGCATGTGCTGCTGTACCTTTATCAAATCTGTTCTTAAACGTCTCTCTCTCCCTCCTCCGCTTACTTCTCTTCGCCATCATGCACCCATGCGTGTTGACAGGAAAACTATTTTCACCATACAGAAGCTAAATCTCTTGGCTTGGTCAACTTGTTTTTTTAAGCGATGAAACAAGTAATGATTATACATTTCATATAATGTTATGGATGTATGTGGCACTAAAACTCCATTCGGTGAAACCAAGGCTGTGTGTTTCTCATGCCTTCTATTTTAACTCTTCTGTATTGGGAACAGATTGAAAGCAAAGGAGGACTACATTGCTTTAACGAGAAAGCACAGGCAAGTCAAAGCGATTCAGACTGTAATAGTGATTAACTTTCACTCTCAAAAAGGAATTTCCCACTGAAATTCGATGCAAGCATAGGGACAAATGCAAGTGCTTTCCATGGCGGAGCACTTTCCCTGAAAATCAATCCTAAGAGGAGAGAGGAGGTGATAACAGTGAAAACACCCAGCGGATTCATGCAAAGCCAGGACAACTAGTCTTGACAAGTAACCAGACACTGCTTTGCATGAAATGATAGAGCCCAATGAAAACAGGTTCAAACAATGGGCACATAATGTGTATAATTTTCATGAAAATTACAGATTCTACACAATTTCATATAACCCCTGAGCTGTTGTCTGTATGAAAACATTTGTAAGAGATGGTGTGCTTCGAGTACAAAATTCACACAATGTACTGGATGCGTGCCTTTGCATCGGGGTGCCACTCTAATTCACGTTTAGCAGCATGAAAATACTGTATTTTTAGCATCAACACGCATACATTTTGTACAATGTAACGCTGTAAACTCATATGTCCATATGTTTCAAAAACGTGGGCACACAATACAATAGACTTTGATAATCTGTGTGCATTGGTGTTCATTGCGCCGAGGGCACAAAAACGGAAACGAAGTTTATGCTGTCAACAAAATAAAATAGTTTCCTGGCTGCTCCATTTTACCCACAATATTGGCTTATGAATTTTGGTGTTTAGTGTTTGAGTTGCCCGCTCACAGGATTTTATGAATTGGGAACGTCAGGTTGCATGCTGAATTAACTGTAATGCAGACGCATTAGCTTCTCACCGTATTATCAAGCTATTATTTATATTTTCTTCTACTTGTTTAAAATAAAGGCTCAGGACAAAAGGTGTAGGAATACGAATAATTTATAAAACACATGCCCTGACCAATGAAATTGTTCCTACTGACTGGTGGGAACCCTGAAGAGCACTTGAGTTAGGCCAGCCAGGGACGTGCAAATGCATGATCACGCATAACAAAAGACTGATTAGCATGACTGCAGGCCAATTTGAAAGTCCATGAAAGTGGTGAAAACGGGCTGGGGGAAAAGTCCTGCTGCAACACAGCACACCTTTGCAAAGCTGGCAGGTAGGGCAGCAGCATGGTGTCTGTCTCGTAAATCTGACAACAGAAGTGATGGGGCCAGTCACTGGAAAACAGGCTCTCCCAAATCACCGCCCAGATCTTTTTACTACTCTGAATGAGAAGAAAAAGCAAAAAAATCCAGGTTGGCCTGCAAAACGTCATATGCACTGTCACTTAATTGTTATTTTAAACGCTACCTGGAAAAAATAAACGAAACATTCCTCTTGTGCAAGCAACAGTTGTGCTTGTATTAAGGCACAGTGACAGAAAAACGTCTTGGAAATGGTTTAATGGAGATATTTACTTTTTGTTTTTAAAGTGGTAAATTATTGATCTCTTTCCATTAACGAGATCGAAGCAGTAGCTGCCCGTTTGATTTGATGGATTTACTAAATACTCATGGAAAGTGTAGCTTGCCATTCCCACTTCATTCATTTCCCTTCAAGGGGCAGAGAGCGCTGGTGAATGATTCCTTAGCATTTTTCACATTTAAACAAACTTTAGATGGATTGAAACAGGTTACAGAGAAAGGTATGCAGGGAACAAGGAGAAACAAGAGAAGTAGAAGTGGAAAAGAGAATATGAAGTCTAAGTTCCATATAGAGGGGAGAGACAAAGAAGGAGAAGTTGTAAAGACAGGGAAAACCTACCTGCCAGGAATGGGAATGTCACATTACGCTTCTAAGTCAAATCCCCAAAATTATGCCATTATATCACTTTGCATAATTATGCAGCTTTTGTGAGGAATATTTATCACAAATGAACAGGAAAAAAAGGACGTGGGTAGATGCTCTTCGCTGTGCTATTATTTTTTTGCACTATTTATACCACAAAATGCATGTCACATAAAAAAAAGATGTGAGGACACATTTTTCTCTAAAATATAGAGTCAGGTGACAGATTTGTATTTCATGTAATAATGTGTAATTTCACATAAGTTTACTGACATTTTAAATAGTTACATGTGAGAAATTTCCCCTAGTCATGGCGCAGATAGTGACAAACAGGAACTGGTGACCAAAGAGGGAATTGCAAAATGTAAGGTAAGGGGAGCAGCAACAAAAGGGAGAAAGAGGCATAGACAGGAAACAGAGGTGTGTGGGCCAATAAACTAACAGGGAGATCTGAGCCAGAGCCGAGCCCCCGGTCAGGTCTGGCTCTAACAGCCCATGTCGAGATATCGGAGATGCGCATCATATAACAAACATAAAAATATAACTCTCTTCAATTTGTTTTTAAAAAAGTGTACTTTTTAACATACAGCAGTGTTTCATCTTACATAAGATTATTTCTTTACACTAAAAGGCTTTTATCAAATATGATAATTTTAAGCCTGAAATTAGAAACATTCCTGACCTCCACCCTATCAATAATGGCATTAGTCAAATATGAGGAAAGTCACTCATGTGCACCTACATATGCCATATTTTTAGTATATATGGATCAATATTACAGTCTATTATACCAAGGAAAAGTTTTTGTATAGTGCACATTTCGAACACATGTATTTCAAGGTACTCCCATATGCAATAATTACGAAACAGGAGGCACGTTTACATTAAATATTTGTCTACTATCACACAATTTGCGCAAACAAAACACCTGAGATTGATCCCAGGTTTTCAGGGTAAACATTTTTCAGTTCAGACACCAGGTGGGTATTGTTTCCTCTCTCCTGTTCTTACATCAAATTAATGTTTGTCTTTAGTGCCTGGAACATGAGGTTAGAGCGAGGGGGGCAGGCAGAAGCCACATGGAGGCTCAGCCTGTCTTGGGCTTGAGGGTACACGAGTACCTCGAGGTGAGGCAGAGCTGGTCATATAGCTCAAGCCTTTAGTTGCTCGCTCACCTCTGTGAAACCTGCAGGACTATGAAGAATTGGCAATTAAATAGGTGGATATGCAGGAAGAGTAAGAACCACAGAAGAAAAAGACAGGATGGGAGGAACTATCAAAAAGAGATGGGTAGGTATAGAAAATGCAGCAACAGGGAGCAAATAACTGGGGAAAGGTCCATAGAAAATACCGAGATAGCAGAGGTAGCTAAGGAGAGATGGACAGAGACAGAGAAAACACCAGTAGCCCAAGGACACAGTCAAATTGTTATGTACCAGACATGCTGATTATTTTCTTTGCATATTGGTACTCACTGCCGTGCATTCATAATGGGGAAAACATAGTGAACAGTAAAATGTTTTAAAGAAAAATAACAGGACTGGATAACCAAAATCTTAATTATATCTAATAGCTTGAGGCTTCTGAGAACTGCAGTAGAAACATGAGATTTATGGGAGAACACAGGATGAAGAAACCAGAGAGGAAAGATGGACAGATAAAGGAACTCAAGAGCCCCCAAATGTTGATAAAAGTAGTAAAGGCATGACCTGTTATACTGACTGAACTGCTCCAGTATCTTGGAAGGGCTCAATTCTGCACCCAGTTCATACAAATGTGGCAAAAGGAACCCCTGACAACTATAGACTAAATGCTCTTCTCAACATGGATGCAAAATACTATGCATCTTTACTTCTTAAAGAAATATTGGCTTGGGCCTCAGAACACAATTTAATTCCTCGGTTCCAAGTAAACTTTTCTCCAGGATGTTCCACAATAGATAACAGTGTTGTACTCTATGCCTTAAACCTTCGAAAGACAAACCTATTTGTGTGCTTCATCGATTTTAAAAAGACCTTCGATTCCATCAAAAGATCCTTGTGATGGTTTAAACGTGAGCAAATGGGTATACCAAACACATTTTTGAAGGTCATTCAATCCATGTACATCAGCATTTATACTGCAGTTAAATTGGGCAAAAACTCATCAGTCACTAAGAAGGTCCCTATAAACAAGGGTGTGTGCTGGTATCTTTTCTTTTTAACCTTCATGTGGCTGATATTGAAACAGCTATTGTCATAGCTCGTGCATGCCCTCGAACCCACATACCAATCCTCTACATATTATGCAATATGCTGTCAACATTGTGCTCTTAGACCAAACAGAGATAGGCCTTCAACACACTTTCAGTGCTCTGGAGGCCTACTGCACTGATAACTGACTGTAATTCTTTCTAAAACCAAAATCATTTTGCTAGTAACTTAATTGAAAGATATGCTTACATGAGACTAAATGGATGAAAAATTCAAGAGGTAAACTCTTACCTAGATCTAGAAGTTCATTTCCAAACACAAATCTCCCCAACCCTCACAGTAGAAAAGCAGATGTCCAGGCTACAGTTGATGATTATGTTAATATATGCTAATTAAAAATAAGTGAACTCAATGCTGTAGCAGTCTCTTTTAGGAAAGTTATAACGCTATTGTTGGTTCAGTGACACATTCCGCCTGCACAGACCTGTGATAAGAGTTTCCCCACAGTGAAGTAGACTGTATAGATGATAACCCACACCTAAGTCCTTCTAAGGACTCCTCACACTGCCTCCTCATTCACTTAGTTCTCTATTTGAAAAATATGTCAAACGTAACAAGGCAAAATGACACTCTTGCTACCACCCGATAATGCTTTATTATACATCTTTGTATCTGGGACATACTACCCCCAAGCACTGGTGGATCCACCCTAGTGGTGCTGGAGTAAAGAACCGGGACAGCAGTTGAAAACATTATATTGGAATTTCTGATGCATTACTCACCTTCCCGAACAACCTCACTCTTCTCTTCCTTTTTTCCTTCCTTTATTTCTTATTTTCAGTCTTCCCCCTCCCCATATAGCACATGATTTTACCAAATCCCAACCAGTTCTCTGTATGTTGTTACAAAATGTATTGGACACCCACCTTCCTGAATATGCATCACCATCCTATTAGACATTACTACCAACTTTAGGCACTAACATCCTTTGTCCCTGAACATGAGTTGAAGACACGCTTTGGAAGTATTGTCTGCTTTTTACAGATACAATACATAAGATGAACTCTTCTGATAGCATAATACAGATATAGGCTCTCATTACAACATTGGCGGTAAATCCCCCTTACCGCCGTGCAGAAGATCGCCAACACACCGCTGCAGCCGTGGAATTCCGCTACAGCTATTACGACCCACAGCTCGGATTCTGCCAAAATCTAGACTCCCACACAAGTCGGCCACACCAAAGGTCAGTGATAAACTGTCGATAACAAAACTTCCACTGTCACGCCAACAGGAATACTCCCACACTATCATGACCCATGAATCCACGCTGCGGTTTTTCGACCGCAGTATTCCATTGGCGGTACACACCGACGCACTCAAAATACACACACATATATAAAACACAACCACATTGGACAATTCAAAATACACACACCTGATACACATATAGACACCACTCCCACACACTCAATACAATATATAACACACACCCACATCACCCACAAACCCCTGCGACCAGAATTGCTAAAGAAGGCCAGAGAGAGGCACCACCATCAACAAACTAGCATCCACAGGCACACAACACCATCACTCACACAACATCCACGCACCTCACACAACACACACAAACACATCCCCTCACACATCACAACACACACCACCTCACACATCACCCATACCACACCATGGCACCGCAAAGACACCCCAGGTTCTCTGAGGAGGAGCTCAGGGTTATGGTGGAGGAAATCATCCAGGTAGAGACACAGCTATTGGGATCACAGGTGCAGCACACCTACATAGCTAGGAAGATGGAGCTATGGCGCAGAATCGTCGACAGGGTCAACGCAATGGGACAGCATCTAAGAACACTGGATGACAGCAGGAAGAGGTGGAACGACCTACGTGGGAAGGTGCGTTCCGTGGTCTCAAGACATCAGATTACAGTTCAGCGAACTGGCGGTGGACCCCCACCTCCTCCCCCACAACTAACAACATGGGAGGAACAGGTCTTGGCTATACTGCATCCTGAGGGCCTCGCAGGAGTAGCTGGAGGAATGGATTCTGGTAAGTCAGATCTTAAGTATTACATCCCCCACCCTACCTGCATGCTATCAAATACCCCCACCCTCACCCCCATCACTCCAACACCTCACATATGTCCCACTATCACAAACCACCCATCCCAACACCAAGCCCTGCATGCAACAACAAAGCATGGACACCCATCACCAAAGCATGTCCACTACAGATACCCACACAGACCACAAAACAATGATCACACAAGGTCCTACACAAGAATGTAAGCACTGGGGTACAGGGTCACCCACCCATTTCACACAATGGCACACACAGATGCAATAATCATGCCTTTACACCCCTGCAGGACCCCTACCCAACGTCACCGGACAGGAGGTTCCAGACATGTCCACCCCCCCCACAGAAGAGGCCCACAGTGATGACAGCAGCTCTGTCCAACTGGATCAAGAGGACCAGCCCGGCCCATCTGGGACCTCGGGACAGTCGGTTCCCCACACACTGGCACATGCCACCACAGAGCCTCCCCCCTCAGGAAACACCAGCACAGCACCCACCCAGTGGGCCCATACCTCTGTCCCCAGGACACATCAAGCAGCAGTGTGTCCACCACTACAGGGAACCCAGGCAAACCCACCAACCGAAGAACAGCAGGGACCTGGGGGCAGTGGCAGTGGGCACGTGGTTCAGAGGACAGAGGAACAGGAAAACCAGGGAACTGGGAGGACTGCTGTGCGACGGGGGAGGACAGGCCCAGGGAACCCACTCTCCACGAGGCCCTCTCCAACATCATGGGAGCGTATCATCATTCCCAGGAGACGATGGCAACGGTACTGGCCAAGTTTCAGGAGACCCAGCGGCTGCAGGAGGAACAGTATTTGGGGATCAGGGAGGAACTCAATTCCATCAACACCACCCTGGTCACCATTGTCGGGGTGCTGAAGGACCTTGTGAACACCAGGAGGGACACTGTGGCACAAGAAGGGGCCCCTGACACTAGCCTGGACGATGAACTGCCCACCACCTCCGCCGGCACTAGTGGACAGGAGGCACCACAACACCAGTACCCCACCCCCTGCAGATGGAGAACCACCCCACAAACGGTCCCTGAGATCCAGGACAAAGACAGAGAACAATGCCAAGACCCCCACCAAGAAATGAGACCACCCTGAATGTCATCCTTCTGTCCCACTTTGTCACCCTGTCCATCCATCAACTGCCCTAGCTCCACTTCCTATGCCCCTTTGGACAATGCACCTTTGAGACAAATAACTGGATTCTACCATGGACATTCCTCCACCATCACCCCATACCATTTTACAACCCCTTCACTATTTTGCACTTAAATAAACACCCTTGAATCACAAAACAATCTGGAGTCAGTCTGTGCTTTCACAAGTGTATATTTGCTATAACTGAGGAAAATAGCAATGTCCATTGTATTGTCAACATACCTATGTCACACAGCTCTAGTCCATGAGGTAACATAGCAGAGGTCACACAGTGGGACCCACATCTGTGAAATGGAAAGGCAAAGTGACAGGTCAGGGTCCATACACTGGGTGAAAGTGACATACATATGATAGGTCTAACAATTGTAGGAGATGAAAGAGGCAGTGATGTCTTCTTACCTGAGTCTCACTGGAAGTATTGCTGGATCACGTTGTTTCTGTTGTCGATATCCTCTTCTTCTGCATCCTCTTCTTCACTGTTCACAGGCTCCACAGCTGCCACAAGGCCTCCTTCTGGACCATCCTCCTGCAGAAAAGGCACCTGTCGTCGCAAAGCCAAGTTGTGCAGCATACTGCAGGCCACGATGATCTGGCACACCTTCTTAGGTGAGTAGTACAGAGAACCACCTGTCATATGGAGGCACCGGAACCTGGCCTTCAGGAGGCCAAAGGTTCTTTACATAATCCTCCTAGTTCACCCATATGCCTCATTGTAGCATTCCTCTGCCCTTGTCCTGGGATTTCTCACTGGGGTCAGTAGCCATGACAGGTTGGGGTACCCAGAGTCACCTGCAAATGTCGAGGGACAACTGTTAGACACATACTAACCCATAGGGACAACCCCAGACCCAGACAACTATTCACAGGGTAAAGGGTCCTTGTCCTCACCTATTAGCCACACACAGTGCCTCTGGAGTTGCCCCATCACATAAGGGATGCTGCTATTCTGAGCCAGGAAACTTGGCGTTCACATGGGAGATGTACTGGTCGGCCAAACACACCATCTGCACATTCATTGAATGGTAGCTCTTCCGGTTTCTGTACACCTGTTCACTCCTGCAAGGGGGGTACCAAGGTCACATGTGTCCCATCAATGGCACCTATGATGTTGGGGATATGTCCCAGGGCACAGAAGTCTCCTTTCACTGTAGGCAATCCTCCACCTGAGGGAAAACGATGTAGCTGCGCATGTGTTTCAGCAGGGCAGACAACACTCTGGACAACACGTTTGAGAACATTGGCTGGGACATTCCTGATGCAATGGCCACTTTAGTTTGAAAAGACCCACTTGCCAGGAAATGGAGTACTGACAGGACCTGCACTAGAGGGGGGATTCCTGTGGGATGGCGGATAGCTGACATCAGGTCTGGCTCCAACTGGGCACACAGTTCCTGGATTGTGGCATGATCAAGTCTGTAGGTGACTATTACATGTCTCTCTTCCATTGTCGACAGGTCCACCAGCGGTCTGTACACCGGAGGATGCCACCATCTCCTCACCTGCCCCAGCGGACGTGCCCTATGGACGAGAACAGCGAGCACAGAGTCAGCCAACACTGAGGTAGTAAAAAAAGGATTTATTGCACACATTTGTCAATCCTTTATGTGCCTGTCTCTGTGTGTATGCAAGGCCTAGATATGTGTGACACATTTAAAAATAAAGCCATGTGGCCACCTGAAATGGCGGCTGCCTGACCTGTAATGTGGGACAAGGGGATATGAGGTAACTGCTCTGGCGTTGTACACCTTCGCGGTAGGCGGTCGAAGACCGCAGCACAATCCTGCATTGGTTAACATTGCACCCTATGGGTCCCAGGAGACAATGACGATGTACGTCGGTGGTCACGGTACACACCGCTGTGGACGTGACCGCCATTTTCTCTCTGTTCACTCACTTGTTACCTGACCTTCGAAAGGAGAGTACCTACACTGCAAGTGCTGCTGTGACCTCAGTCTGGGAGCGACGATGGCTCATGTGTCTGGGGAAAGGGCCCCTGCCTTCACATCGGAGGAGTTGGAGAAACTAGTGGATGGGGTCCTCCCCCAGTACACGCTACTCTACGGTCCTCCAGACAAACAGGTGAGTACACTGTGAGCATGCTGTATGGGCAATGCTTGTTTGGAGTGGTGTGGATGGAAGATGGGGGGATGAGGACTGCATGAGCGGATGGTGAGTGTATGTGCGTCAGGGCTAGGGTGGGAACATGGGACAATGACTGTGACAGTCCGGACGGTTAAAGTTTTTCCTTTTCCCCTGTACTATTCCTGTAGGTCAGCACCTACCAGAAGAAGAATATTTGGCGTGCCATCACCAAGGACGTCCAGACCCTGGGGGTCCACCACAGACGGAGCACCCACTGCCGTAAAAGATGGGAAGACATTCGCCGCTGGAGCAAGAAGACGGCGGAGGCCCAGCTGGGGATGGCCTCATAATGTTGGAGGGGTGCCCGTCGCATCATGACCCCCCTGATGTTCCGGATACTGGCGGTGGCGTATCCGGAGATGGATGGGTGCTTGAGGGCATCACAGCAGCCACAAGGGGGTGAGTAGATTCACATCCATCTGACTCTGCACGCATTACGAGGTTTCTGGTTGGGGGAGGTGGGCAGTGGGTTCCCCTAGGCTAGTGCGAGCTTTGTAGGCAAGGACCCTTTGTGAGGCAGGCTAAGTGGCACCCCAACCCCACCAGTGGTTAGAGCCATATACACCTAGTCAGGCTCCTTTGACTTCCGTGTGTGCAGCAATCGGGCATACGCCATGTACCCCATGTCCCTGTGATTAATTAGGGAACTCTAAGTGCATGGCGTAGTGCAGAGGGCTGCTGTGTCTGTAGTGTCCGCCAACGGTAGCGGTATTGCATGCAATTAAATTGTATTTCTTCTGTCTCTCCCCCCCTTTTTGTGGTCTCCCTGTTCTTGTGTGCATTAGCATCATCAGGCGGAGGAGCAGTGCCACCGGAGCAGGAGGGAGCTGCATCCCACATGGCCCTAGAGGGCGAGACAACGGAGTCTGAAGTCACCAGTGGGATGGAGGGCGAGGGGAGCTCCACGGCGGGGACAGGAGCAGAGACCAGCGACACCAACTCCTCCTCTGATGGGAGCTCCCTTGCGGTGGCGGGCCCCTCTGTGCCCACCGCATCTACAGGTACAGCCGCCACCCCCCCTACCAGCACCACCCTCCCAGCAGCCCCACAGTGTGTGTCCTGTGGCTGCTCACCCAGGAGGGTGGGCATCTCCTTCACCCCAGGTACCTCAGGACCTGCCCCAGTTAGCCCTGCTGCCCTCAGTGAGGAGGCTATTGACCTCCTGAGATCCCTCACTGTTGGGCAGTCTACCATTCTGAATGCCATCCATTTGCAACAAACAAATGCATACCTGGAGGGCATTCATTCTGGCCAGGCAGCCCAACAGAGAGCATTTCAGGCTTTGGCCTCAGCACTGATGGCAGCCATTGTCCCTGTGTCCAGCCTCCCCCCTCCAACTTTCTCCACCCAGACCCAATCCCCTGTACCTCAGCCTATCCCAAGCACACCATCACACCAGCATGCACACACCTCAACACACAAGGGAGGCTCAGGCAAACATAAGCACCACACATCCCACAGGCACTCACACAAGCATCATAACCATGCACACATACCAACATCCACCTCCTTCACTGTGTCCCCCTCCTCCACGTCTCCCTCCTCCCTCCCTTTCACGTCTCCACTCACACCTGCATGCACTACATCCTCAGCCACTACCTCCATCATCAGCACCCCCATCACCACACACCGCTCACGTGCACTCACCACCCCCACTACCATTCACACATCCTCTGTGTCCTCTCCCAGTGTGTTTGTCAGCCGTCCTTCCAAAGTACACAAACGCAGTCACACACCCACCTAACAGCCATCCATCTCACAACAGCCTACAGCCCATGCATCTTCCCCCAAAGTCACCAAACGAACACCTCCTACAACCACTATCTCTTCCTCCATTCCCAAACCCCCTCCATCTATCCGTCCCAGTGTGTCTAAAAAGCTATTCCTATCAAATGTTGACCTCTTCCCTACACCTCCCCCCCATCCTTCCCCTAGGGCCCGCCTTTCAAGGTCCCAACCCAGCACCTCAGCCACCACATCACCGGGCCCAGTGGTGCCAGCAATAGCAGGATTTTGGAGTGCACCAGCAACAGGGCTGCCAGTGTCCCAAGGAGCAAGGGCAAGGACATTCCGCCACCTCCAAAACAGAAAAAGTTGCCCACATCCCAGAAGGAGAAGGCGAAAACACCTGCCACCAAGTGCTCAGGCAAGACAAAAGTTTACAGTGGCAAGACAGCTGCGCCACCATCCAAGGTGGGGAAGGGCCTGAAAATGAAAGGCAAGTCCACGTCGACGCCAACCTGCATGGCGGACAATACCGCCACCGGCACCGCCACCTGCACCGTCGCCACAGACACCGCAGCCAGCACCCCAGACACTGAGCCCTTAACCAGCACCGCAGACACTGTGCCCTTCACAAGCACCGCAGTCAGTGAGCCTGCCACCAGCACCGCCGCTACTGACACCGCTGCCAGCACCGCAGTCAGTGGGCCCGCCACCAGCCCCGCCGCTACTGACACCACTGCTAGCACCGCAGTCAGTGAGCCCACCACCAGAACCGCCGCCACAATGATGTCCACCAGCACCGATGCCACAGAGCCCGCCACAAGCACCGCCGCTACTAACCCTGCTGCCAGCACCGCCAGCGGCCCGCAACATCCTGAGCCAGTGGCACCACCGCAGATATGGTTGCCATCCCCAGTGGTCATTCGTACGAGGCTGGTGGTCAGTTCCAGGGGCCTGGGCAGCTGGCATGTTGCACCACCGTCAGTGTCACATCCACTACCTCAGTCCTTGGCAGGATAAAGCACTCTAGGCACAAAGCCCCCTCCAGAACGAGTGGAGATTCACATCCACTACCTCAGTTTTTGGCAGGATGAAGCACTCTGGGCACAAAGCCCCCTCCAGAACCAGTGGAGATTCACACCACTACCTCAGTCTTTGGCAGGATGAAGCACTTTGGGCACAAAGCCCCCTCCAGAACCAGTGGAGAAAGGCATCAACTACCTCAGTCCTTTGGCAGGATGAAGCACTCTGGGCACAATGCCCCCTCCAGAACCAGTGGAGAAAGGCATCCACTTGAGATACTGTGGCTTTGCACTCCCCAGGATAAAGCAGTGGGCAAACCACTCACTGGAGAGACTTGAGAGACTGTGGCTTTACACTCCCCAGGATAAAGCAGTGGGCAAACCACCCACTGTAAAGACTTGAGAGACTGTGCCGTTGCACTCCCCAGGATAAAGCAGTGGGCAACCCACCCACTGGAGAGACTTGAGAGACTGTGGCTTTGCACTCCCCAGGATAAAGCAGTGGGCAACCCACACACTGGAGAGACTTGAGAGACTGTGGCTTTGCATTCCCCAGGATAAAGCAGTGGGCAACCCACCCACTGGAGAGACTTGAGAGACTGTGGCTTTGCACTCCCCAGGATAAAGCAGTGGACAAACCACCCACTCGAGAGACTTGAGAAACTGTGGCTTTGCACTACCCAGGATAAAGCAGTGGGCAACCCACCCACTGGAGAGACTTGAGAGACTGTGGCTTTGCACTCCCCAGGATACATCAATGGGCATGGAGCCCCCTCGTGGAGCTGTCGTCGTGCACTCATCGGCTGAGGTGCCCCCCTTCCCTTCCCCCTGAGGTGCCTGTTTCATTTCGATCTGATGCCCCAGCAGTGTTCTCTCTGTTTCGAGTCTGGTATCTAGTGTGGGCCTCACCCATGCATTTTGGGCCCAGTTGTCCACGGACTATAAATGGTGCACTACCCGGACTTGATTGGTTGTTGGTTGGTGTACATAATTGTTTACACTGTATATAAAATTTTGACTAATGAATTTTTCATGATTACAATTGTTCAACTCATTTTCTTTATTCCTTGCGTTCTTCCAGGGGGGTCTGGGGGGTGTAAATGTAATGTTGCAGCATGTATTTGTGTGTATGTTGTTGTGGGTGAGGGTGGGGGTGTTGCGTGTTGCGTGTGTGTGTCACTCTCTTTTCCCTCCCCCCTCCCCTGTGTTGTAGATGCAGTACTCACCGTGGTCGTCGTCGCCGCCGTCTTTGGTGCTCCTGGTAGACGAGAAGGAAAACTATCGCAGGGAGTATTTGGAGTTCAGACTCCATCGCGTCCTGGTTCCTCGTGGGTTGTGTAGAGGTGAGTGTTTCCCCTTCCAAGTCCTGTTTCTGCCGTGTTTTTATTCGCGTTGAATCCACCCCCGGAAAAGGTGGCGGATTGGCCTGTCATAATAGTGTGGGCGGTACATTGTGTTCTGCTTGTCTGTTGGCGTTGACCGCCATGCTGTTTGTTTGTACCGCCATGGCGGTCGGAGGGTTAAAGTGGCTGTCTATGTTGGCGGTTTCCGCCACAGTCGTAATTCCATTTTTTTTTCCGCTGGCCTGTTGGCGGTATTACCGCCGCTTTAACACCGACCGCCAGGGTTGTAATGAGGGCCATAATCCCTTAAATGGCATGTGTCCCCGCCAGGACACTTACTATTACCTCTTCAAATGTAAATGGGTTATCCCAATATATTAAAGGTAGGAAGCTATTAGAATTTCTCAACATCAAGAAAACTGATGTGGCCTCTTTGCAGGAGACACATTTATTGGACTCTGAAAGCGTATACCTCGAAAGAGGATGGTTGGGCTCATTAATCAAAAGCAGCGATGGGGATTATTCTCTAGTAATATCACCAACTTATGCCACATGCGTTGAGTAGCAATCCTCATTAACCATTCTCTGCATATTACATACTAAAAACATAGACAGACCAGTGGTGCTGTTATGGGTTTGTAAAATTCCACATGATGGGCAACGCAATAATCATATGCTCCATATAAGCACCGCAACATCAACAGGTGAATATTCTTTGTACACTGTCTAGGCTTATGTGTGAATTGGGGAACTTTAGAGTGGGTAGGTATGGAGAATAGAATATTGTTCTTGACCCATTGTTGGACAAGAATGGCTTGCATTCAAGATTTAACAGAAATGACAGGGCAGTACTACATAATATGATCGCTGACCTCAACATTTGGATATCTGGTGCCTCCAGAAAAGAGAAGGGTTACACCTTTCTGCTGTATGCACACATAACTTATTTCCTGATTCTGGCATTTTTCCTCGTAGATGTACTGAGCAGTGACAAAGAGGAAAGAGGTATTGCAGACCACTCTTTAATCAACTTTACTCTAGACCTGGGAATAGTAAAAGCAATGCCCAACCTAATGGAGTATGATGATGACTAAGTACAGAACTCCATAGGAAAAGCAGACATTCACAAAACATAGCTAAGGTTACATAGATCGGAACTTACACTGCATGACTTTGGCCCAGACCAAATAAATAGAGGGTAAAGGCACATGGTGTGGCAGCATGATACAACACCCAGCTATAATCCAGCATACTTCAGAAAAGGAATTATTCATGCTGACACAAGTGGTACCATTTAAGAAAACACCAATACTGACAAAGAGAGAGTCTGGTAAGCATGCCTCAGTGCACTCTCAGAGTCGAAAGCCAGCAGCTAGTAGTCCACATGGGGCCACAAAAGTGTGCTGGGGAGCGAAGCATGTTTCCTTACACTGATACTTTCGACATGTGAATCAATAAAAAAATTGTCATAAAATTCAGTTTCATGAGTAATTCACACAATGTTATCTAAAAATGATTTCTGATAGTAGCCCTGAAGGTATGGTAAAGTCAATATTATCTGATCTTTATTTAATTGTGAAGCTAGAAATTGTGCTGTAGTATGTTTACTATTCCATATACATTTACTAAAAAGGGAGTCAGCTTCTTCAAAATATAGGTTATAGACTTTCAATGGAACAAAAGAACACGAACAGTAACAGCCACCAACCCCATGAGCATGCTAAGTTTGCTGTTCTTGTGTTTCTGCAGAAGGCATGTTGCCCAAAACACTCTTAATTTAGTGAGTAGGCGTAATTATGCCATCTTCTCTAATTTTGCATCACAAGAGTAACACAGAATTACCAAATTACACCAAATACTCATGCATGAAAATTTCACTCAGGCATAACTTGAACATCCCTGTAGTCAAATTGTATTGCTGTGCTGAATCTTGGATCTCCACTCCTCATGTGTTGAGCCCCCTATGTTAAAGTATATGGCAAATAAAAAATATTTATTTAACTCAATCAAAGTAATAACAAATATGTTAAAAATGAATATAAATTAATTTTGTAATTCTACAGCACTAACATTTGAATGACGTATTAATTCATTTAGATGCATTAAATTAAATAAAAATATTTTTCTAAGTTTAAGTTCACATTAAAATATCAATTTCCATCTAAAGTAAAAAAAAAGGTTTGCTATGCATTTAGTGGTGTTAATTGGATGATTAGAATTAAGTCATTTACTTATATTTTAATAAAACCTAATGTTACATTTATAAATTTCAAAAGGGCTACTAATATATTTTATATTTAAAAAGTTGTATTTTAAATTTTTAACAATAAATTATATATAGATTTATATTTTTAACAATGTTAACCCATTAGCTGCTGGGCCTTTTCCCCCCCAGTGCTGAGCTCTTTTTTGGCTATTTGGGGTAGTTCGTGCTTAGGGCTTCATAACTTTTTGTCCACATAAGCTAACCACGCCAAATTTGCGTGCTTTTTTTCCAACATCCTAGGGATTCTAATGGTACCCAGAGTTGGTGGTTTCCCCTGGAGGAGACCAAGAAAATAGCCAAAATACAGTGAAAAAAAATTTTTCTTCCAAAAAAATGGTAAAAAAGGGCTGCCGAAGAAGGCTTGTGGTTTTTTCCCTGAAGATGCCATCAACAAAGGGTTTCTGGTGCTGAAATCACTATCTTCCCACCTTTCAGGAACGGGCAGACTTGAATCAGAAAACCAAATTTTTCAACACAAATTTGGCATTTTACTGGGACATACCCCATTTCTACTATAATTGGTGCTTTCAGCCTCCTTCCAGTTAGTGACAGGAATGGGTGTGAAACCAATGCTGGATCCCGGAATGCTAAACATTTCTGATAACTAGACAAAATTCTGAATTCAGCAAGGGGTCATTTGTGTAGATCCTACAAGGTTTTCCTACAGAAAATAACAGCTGAAATAAAAAAATATTGAAATTGAGCTGAAAACAACAGCCATTTTTCTTTATGTTTTACTCTGTAACTTTTTCCTGCGATGTCAGATTTCTGAAAGCAATATACCGTTTTGTCTGGTGGACTCTTCTGGTTACGGGGATATAAAGGGCTTGTAGGTTCATCAAGAACCCTAGGTACCCAGAGCCAATAAATGAGCTGCACCCTGCAATTGGTTTTCATTCTATACTGGGTATACAGCAATTCATTTGCTGAAATATGAAGAGTGAAAAAGAGGTATCAAGAAAACCTTTGCATTTCCAAAATGGGATCAAGATAAGGTTTTGAGAAGCAGTGGTTATTTGCACATCGCTGAATTCCGAGGTGCCCATACTAGCATGTGAATTGCAGGGCATTTCTCAAATAGACGTCTTTTTTACACACTCTCTTATATTTGGAAGGAAAAAATGGAGAGAAAGATAAGGGGCAATAACACTTGTTTTGCTATTCTATGTTCCCCCAAGTCTCCCGATAAAAATGATACCTCACTTGTGTGGGTAGGCCTAGTGCCTGCGACAGGAAATGCCCCAAAACACAACATGGACACATCCTATTTTTTTTATAGAAAACACAGCTGTTTTTTCCAAAGTGCCTACCTGTGGATTTTGGCCTCTAGCTCAGCCGGCACATAGGGAAACCTACGAAACCTGTGCATTTCTGAAAACTAGAGACCTAGGGGAATCCAAGGAGGGGTGACTTGCGGGGCTCGGACCAGGTTCTGTTACCCAGAATCCTTTGCAAACCTCAAAAAGTGGCTAAAAAAACAAGTTTTCCTAACATTTCGGTGACAGAAAGTTCTGGAATCTGAGAGGAGCCTCAAATTTCCTTCCACCCAGCGTTCCCCCAAGTCTCCCGATGAAAATGATACCTCACTTGTGTGGGTAGGCCTAGCGCCTGCGACAGGAAACGCCCCAAAGCGCAACGTGGACACATCCAAATTTTTGGAAGAAAACAGAGGTGTTTTTTGAGAAGTGCCTACCTGTAGATTTTGACCTCTAACTCGGCCGGCACCTAGGGAAACCTACCAAACCTGTGCATTTCTGAAAACTAGAGACCTAGGGGAATCCAAGGAGGGGTGACTTGCGGGGCTCGGACCAGGTTCTGTTACCCAGAATCCTTTGCAAACCTCAAAAAGTGGCTAAAAAAAACAAGTTTTCCTAACATTTCGGTGACAGAAAGTTCTGAAATCTGAGAGGAGCCTCAAATTTCCTTCCACCCAGCGTTTCACCAAGTCTCCCGATAAAAATGATACCTCACTTGTGTGGGTAGGCCTAGCGCCCGCGACAGGAAACGCCCCAAAGCGACACGTGGACACATCCAAATTTTTGGAAGAAAACAGAGGTGTTTTTTGAGAAGTGCCTACCTGTAGATTTTGGCCTCTAGCTCAGCCGGCACCCAGGGAAACCTACCAAGCCTGCGCATTTCTGAAAACTAGAGACCTAGGGGAATGCAAGGAGGGGTGACTTGCGGGGCTCGGAGCAGGTTCTGTTACCCAGAATCCTTTGCAAACCTCAAAAAGTGGCTAAAAAAACAAGTTTTCCTCACATTTCGGTGACAGAAAGTTCTGGAATCTGAGAGGAGCCACAAATTTCCTTCCACCCGGCGTTCCCCCAAGTCTCCCGATAAAAATGATACCTCACTTGTGTGGGTAGGCCTAGCGCCTGCGACAGGAAACGCCCCAAAGCGCAACGTGGACACATCCAAATTTTTGGAAGAAAACAGAGGTGTTTTTTGAGAAGTGCCTACCTGTAGATTTTGGCCTCTAGCTCAGCCGGCACCTAGGGAAACCTACCAAACCTGTGCATTTCTGAAAACTAGAGGCCTAGGGGAATCCAAGGAGGGGTGACTTGCGGGGCTCGGACCAGGTTCTGTTACCCAGAATCCTTTGCAAACCTCAAAAAGTGACTAAAAAAACAAGTTTTCCTCACATTTCGGTGACAGAAAGTTCTGGAATCTGAGAGGAGCCACAAATTTCCTTCCACCCGGCGTTCCCCCAAGTCTCCAGATAAAAATTATACCTCACTTGTGTGGGTAGGCCTAGCGCCTGCGACAGGAAACGCCCCAAAGCGCAACGTGGACACATCCAAATTTTTGGAAGCAAACAGAGGTGTTTTTTGCGAAGTGCCTACCTGTAGATTTTGGCCTCTAGCTCAGCCGGTACCTAGGGAAACCTACCAAACCTGTGCATTTCTGAAAACTAGAGACCTAGGGGAATCCAAGGAGGGGTGACTTGCGGGGCTCGGACCAGGTTCTGTTACCCAGAATCCTTTGCAAACCTCAAAAAGTGGCTAAAAAAACAAGTTTTCCTCACATTTCGGTGACAGAAAGTTCTGGAATCTGAGAGGAGCCACAAATTTCCTTCCACCCAGCGTTCCCCCAAGTCTCCCGATAAAAATGATACCTCACTTGTGTGGGTAGGCCTAGCGCCCGCGACAGGAAATGCCCCAAAACACAACGTGGACACATCACATTTTTTCATAGAAAACAGTGCCTATCTGTGGATTTTGGCCTCTACCTCAGCCGGCACCTGGGGAAACCTAGCAAACCAGCACATTTTTGAAAACTAGAAACCCAGGGGAATCCAAGAAGAGGTGACTTGTGGGGCTCGGACCAGGTTCTGTTACCCAGAATCCTTTGCAAACCTCAAAATGTGGCTAAAATAACACGTTTTCCTCACATTTCGGTGACAGAAAGTTCTGGAATCTGAGAGGAGCCACAAATTTCCTTCCACCCAGCGTTTCCCCAAGTCTCCCGATAAATATGATACCTCACTTGTGTGGTTAGGCCTGGTGCCTGCGACAGGAATAGATCACACAAAGGTCAATGTTGGTCCTTACGTGAGGCAGCTGTTGATCCTGGGGTGATCCATTCCCGACACAGGCACTAGGTGTAGGCACTCAAGTGGGGTAGTGTTTTTATCAGGACAGGTGAGGAGTCACTGGGTGGTAGGAATGTTGTGGAGCCCAGCATATTCCTGTAGTTTGTGTGACAGAAATGCAAGAATTTTTTTTTTTCAACATTTCAGCTTTGCAGGGTATTCTGGGTAAGAAAACTTTGGGGAATCCACACAAGTCACACCTCTGTGGACTCCCCCGAATGTCTAGTTTCCAGAAATGTTTGGGTTTAGTGTGTTTCTCTATATGGCCGCCGAATCCAGGACCAAAAACACAGGTGCCTGCCTTACAAAACCAGTTTGTTTTGCCATAGACAATTTTGATGTCTCCACAATATGATTTGGGTGGTGGAATTTGGGGCTGAACTAAATTGGGGAGCTCCCAAGAGAGCACTCTCTCTCTGCTTGCCGCCGCATTCACCTGCTCTCTGGGTTGGCCTAACCCACTATTACCCAGTTGCACGAACAGCTTGCGAAGGGACAGCAGGACTGTCCTCATCACCTCCCTCATAATGTACTGGATGAGGAGTTTTCGAATGGGACTCCTCTGACTGAAAAATCACTCCCAGAGTCTGCGCCATTGTCCTATCCCTCAGATGCTGTCTCAGTATCTGATGTCTCAGTCTCTGATCTTATGTCAGAGCGGTCCTCTATAACCCGAGTGCAGGCAGCAATCATCCATCAAGATGCCATCTCTGCTATTGGCTAAACTGTAGGTCTAAAACACTAGCCTACGTAGACAGTCACAAAATCGATGGTGTGTGTGAGATACGTGCAACAGTAGAGGCCACCTTACCTGCGCTTCTTCCCTCAATCAGCACGTACTTTCAAGACACTCAAAAAACACCTTGTCACATACCATTCGTCACAGTCTTTAGCACCTCCTGCGCCCAGTCCAACAATCATTATTGGTGCTCCCACTCCCTCCTCCTCGGATTCCCTCATTACCACCCAGCAAAAGTGCCCTTCATCTCTCCATAGACTTTACTAATGTACTCAGCTATTTACATAAAATACAGATGTGCTCTTTGCAGTAGGCATATAAACCTTCTGCGCTTCTTTATGGCACTAAAACTGCCACTAGACAAGTCGGACCCTTTTCCCCCCAGAGAAACCACACACATATTGACAAAAGTGATATATATATGACAGCCAACCACCTGAAACTCAACTCAAGCAAAACCGAAATAATCCTCTTTGGCCCACACAAAAACACCTGGGACCCCCCATGGTGGCCCACCACGCTAGGCTCTGCACCCACCCCCGCCAACCACGCACGCAACCTCAGCATCATCCTAGACTCCTCCCTCTCGATGACCCAACAAATCAACGCTCTTACCTCCTCATGCTTCAACAAACTCCGTATACTGAAAAACATTCAAATGGATCCCCACAGAGACCAGAAAAACTGTCACTCACGCACTCATCAGCAGCAGGCTTGATTACGGAAACGCCCTCTACGCCGGCACCACTCTAAAACTCAAGCGCAAACTACACGCATCCAGAACTCAGCAGCATGACACATCCTCGACCTCCGCCGACACAAACACATCTCTCCACACTTCAAATCCCTCCACTGGCTCCCCATTGACAAAAGGATCACCTTCAAGATCCTCATCCTCGCACACAAATCACTCCACAACACAGGCCCTGCCTACCTCAACGAGAGTCACCTTCCACACCCCCACACGAAACATCCGCTCAGCTGACCTCTCTCTCGCCTCTGTCCCCCCGATCAAACACACCACCACCGGGGGCAGATCATTCTCCTACCTTGCACCCAAAACCTGGAACGCCCTCACAACACACCTTCGCAAGACCCAAAACCTATTTCTTTTCAGGAAGGGCCTCAAAACCTGGCTTTTCGAACAGTGAACCTCCCAGCCCCTTTCCCTCCCCCCATCCCCCCGCCGCCCAGCGCCTTGAGACCCTCACAGGTGAGTAGCGCGCTTTATAAATCTCTTTGATATAGATCTACCTCTATGTATATATATATATATATATATATATATATATATATATATATATATATCTATCTACATAGATATATCTATAGATATATCCATGTACCTAGATATATCTATCTACATAGATATATTTAGATCTATATATACATATATTTTTTTTTAGTTGTTGTATGGTTTCCTTGGGGGCCAAAATGGCCCTCAGGGAAACCCTACAACATCTAAAAAAAAAATATTGCCCCCACAGGGGGGGTGGGGGGGGGGTAGGGGGTTTTGGCCCGTTTTCCGGGTGGGCCGCCCCCCCAAAGTGAAATCCCTGGTGTCTAGTGGTGTTTCCTGGCCCCCGATCGCAGACAGTGAAAAGCATGCTGGGGCCCTGTTAGGGGGCCTCTGCACTGCCCATGCCAGTGGCATGGGCAGTGCAGGGGCCCCCAGGGGCCCCAGGACACCCATTCCCGCCATCCTCTTCCTGGCGGTGAAAACCGCCAGAAACAGGCTGGCGGGAAGGGGGTCAGAATCCCCATGGCGGCGCTGCTTGCAGCGCCGCCATGGAGGATTAGCCCAGCCGGGGGGAATCCGGTGGGAAACCGCCGGACCCGGTTTCCCGACCGCGGCTTTACCGCCGCGGTCGGAATGGGCTTTGAAGCACCGCCAGCCTGTTGGCGGTGCTTCAGTCATCCGCGACCCTGGCGGTCATAGACTGCCAGGGTCAGAATGACCCCCAAAGTGTGGTTTCCTGGTATGGATAAACTAGTTGACAAAAAGGTCCTCAATTGCCATTCATGCACCATCACAGGCGGGGACCCGCCAATTGCCCCAGCTATCTCTGAAGAGGCATGCACAACATCCTGATCATGCGTTAACATGGATTTTTGCAGATTTCGTAATGGAACCTCACAACTGTCATATGGACAGTCACACCAAGTACCCTTTGGTAGAACTGGGACAATTCATGGCATTTGAATGTAGCAAGCCTGCACTTCAGATCTTTGCACTCTTGGGGCTTACTGGTGATATCAAGATGGACAACTGGCCCCATTTCAGTGGCAGTAGTTTCAGTCATATCTCCAAAGTCCGAACATAAAACATTGAAAGGTGGCACCACAAAGGTCCCAGGCAAATGGGGAAGTAGAGCATTTTATGCACACTGTATACAGAGCTGAATGATGCAGTTTTAGTAGGTTTAAACTAAGCTTATCAAGCCATCTTACACAGCCCTTCACCTCTCAGAGAGCTCCATTGGCGCTGACATGCCTCAGACTCTGAAGGACCCACCATCTTTGATGAGACTCCCTTCCAAGAAATGCTCCGCCACAATTTACGGTGAGCTCTTTTCTAGTACTGACTGTAATACTCCCATTACTATATGGAATACAGCACAGACTTCAGCGTGCAATATAGCGTGCCTCACTTACCAAAATACTGTTTGCTACTCAGAAATTAAATATTTCGGACTAAGATTAATTGCACAGGCACAGCATTGTGTGTACGAGGAAAGGCTTGCTTTGGCAGGATAGCAAAATAGAAAGGTGGAAAGCATGCTGTGTGTAGTGGGCATTTCAAATATTCAGAGGCTGCTGGAGCCAGAGGGTACTACAAAACCAGGCAGTTTTCATCTGATATAACTTGTACAAAGTAATCTCTGCAGCAAAACCAGTATCCCACTAAGATCGCTACATAAAATACAGACATGTGACCTGCATGTTGTAAATTGTGCTTTGCAGCAGACACTGTAACAATCAATGTTATTTCATGAGTGAAACCTGTGACTGGACTACACAGAGCCACAAGGTACCCTGACCATCAAATAGGTTAGTGACCTCTCATGGATTTTCGGACCAGTTCCAAGACCATTTTAGAGCCTTTCATTGCTCAAAAGTGGTATTTTCTGATAACATGGGTTTCATTGCTTGTTTTTACTTCCACAAAAGTGTAACTCCAAGTGTCACACATTTAGCAGTAGAATGTCACTCATACTTATGCTGAAAGCATAGAAATTTCACACATAAGCAATTTGAAAACTTGGCAGCTGTGAAGGTACCAAGCTGTGAAGGTATTCCTTTGACTTAAAGGAGGTTCTGTATAGAGGAAAATGATTCATTGACCATACCATACTATGATGTTCAAAACGGATAACAATATAAGCAAACCACAGAAACTGCAAGCCTGAGAAAATGAAGTGAGGTCTGCACTAGAAATACAAATGTGGTTGAGCATAGCACAGCATTATGGGTAAGAAAATAAATCAACATGTAGAGTAGGATTGACCATCTGGATAGAATGTATCTTAGCTCTATCTTCAAGTCTAGTAGGACAGGTAGCCTAGATATTGAAGTCATCTATTAACATTATTTTAAAAAGTGTCTCAGGCAAATGAACAATGGAATTAGATAAATCTTCATTAAAGGTGCAGGTATGTCTAGGACATGATATAATCAAATTCAAAACAATCTAGCGTTATGCATAAGTGTTGTGTGTGAAGCCCATATTTCAGAAATGTAACTTTCCTGGGTCTTCAAAAATGTTGTGAAAAGCAACATAATCAAAAAGTGCCTTTCAACAGTCTGAACTCAATACTCTACCCAATCAATAACTTTATAGCTTGGTGGTATTGCCATCTGCGGCCGTATTACGTATATGGTGCATTTTACCTTTGTGTGCCGAGGGACAACTTTAAATAGGTGACCATGCGCAAACAAGGAAAGTACATCATATTACAGAGAATGCTCTGCCTCCAGGACAGCCGTGAATTTGTGTTGCCCTGTGGGTAGCGCATTCAAATGAAATCCCAAACGGCTGCTTCAAAGCCCCCCCGTTTTTCACTGTGCTGACTGCAACCCACCTGCACTTTTAAGAGGGGAGTGAGATCTACTTGTATGTGGGTGCAGTGAGTGACTGAACCCACCTACAAGGTGGTATCTGAGGGGTTCATGGGACCCACATTCCCCCCTCCAAAGGGGCTGCCAACAGGGGCTCATTCGCAGTCCACGACCATTTTGTGGAGCACTCTCAGTGTGCCTCCTGACAGCTTCTTTGCCTTTGAGCCTGCTCCTTAATATGACTACTCCATCTCTGCTGTCATCAGATCCCTTTGATGGCCCAAGGGAGTAAGGACCATCAGAGATTGACCTCTATGTCTAACCACCTACATTAGATGGGCAGACATACAGGTCAGTTTTCACCGCCCATCGCCACTAGGACAACTCTTGCCATGAGTGGGCAGTGAAAATTGTCTAATGCCTTCTCACCATCGGAAATAACTCTCAAGGTGAGGGGGGCTTGTTTTTTTATTTTCAAAGACAAACTACTGTTTTGGGTTTTATATTGGAAAATACAACAAAGTAACACTACGATACTGCTCCTTCATGTTTGATGAAGCCATACACAACATTTCGATGCATTCATAGGAACCACCCTGATGGCTGTTCCTGTCAATGCATTAAAAGTCCACCTGCCCGGTGGACATTTATAAATTTGGCCATCGGAATCACTTCCAGGGAGTAATTGACTTCATCGCCCTGGTGGAGTAGGCCCTCAGTCCTTTTTTCAGCAGTGTAGTTTCCTTTGAGGAAGCCCAATCTAAAAGCCAATCCAATGCTATAAAACTGTCAGTAGAGTCCTCTGTCCTGTGGGTACAGCTGTAGCTCTGGAGGAAATGTTTTCATACATTTCCAAACTTTCTTCTAGTATCCAATCAACCACAAGAGTACACTACTAATACCTCAGGGCCCAAGGGGACAACACTTAGAGACTCAAAGAATGTCAGACAAGGCCAAAAGCAAAGTCAAGTTCAAGTCCAGTTGCCACTGGCCAGCTAGGCACTTCAGGGAAAAAATCTCTTGCAGTTTGTTGTCTCCCTGTAGCCACACAGGAGGCCAGCCAACTCACTAATTTAACTCACAATCTCTTGAAGATAGTTATAGAGACAAGAACCTGCTATAGTCCAGGTTATTCTATATAGTGTTCTAAAAAGTATTCCTTTCTTACACCTCTAGGAAATCATAGAGTTGTCACAACGTCAAAGATAGCATAATGCAGAGATTATAACAAGTAACATCATTTGGCAAAGTATATTCTGTGATTTGTGATATTGCTCACTATGATCTAATAGAATATTCTAATTGGTTGGACATCAGCATCTCCATAGAGCATGTTGAGACCAGCAGGAAAATTAAATCTGTAGTGTCTCTGTTTTTGGCTGATTCCTATCTCTTCTGACCTACTGCTGACTGGCATAATCATTTTTTTGGACACTAGTTGGTGCAGGAAAATAGATATTAGTACTACTCTTGTATGATCTGTATTACCAGGTTAGTGCAACTGTGACTCAATGTTCAGTGGTCTAATTTCAATCATTGTTGACCCAGATTACACATTAGGGCCCATATTTATACTTTTTGATGCAAAACTGTGCAAACGCAGTTTTGTGCCAAAAAGTATAGCGCCGGCTTGTGTCATTCCAAAGTGCCAGCCAGGTGCCAAATTTATGGAATCCAGCAAGCCGGCACAAAGGGTGGACTAATGTCTGGGAAAATCACATTAGCTAGGTGGGGCTGGCGATATGGGGGGAAGGGGGTTTGCACCAAAAAATGACATTGGGCTGGTTAGAGGCAAAAATAAAATGCCTCTAACCAGCCTACCATCATTTGGCATTAAATAATGGTGCTAAGCAGGCTTGGCACCAATTATTAAAGGCCCGCACCCTCCCGTTCACCATTTTTTGCATGGGAGGATAAAAAATGGCGCTAGGGCCTTAGAGTAATTTTTTGGACGGGAACGCCTACCCTGCATCTCATTGACACAAGGTGGTTTCACGTACCCAATAATGACTTTAACTCCAATATTGTCTCGCTAGATGGGTGGAGCGTCAAAATATTAATATGGAGTTAAGTTTGCGCTGAATTAGTGTAAAAAATTGACGCTAATTCAGCGCCAACAAAGTATAAATATGGGCCTAATAGTCTAAACATGCAGACAGTTCCTCTAGGCAGTGGTTCTTCAATTCTTTCCCCTTTCTGCATGTGCTAGTGATGTGGAACGTAAAATAGTGCAGGATCTGTGCCATTTCCATGCCGCAATCAAACCCTACATTTTTGACTTGTGACTATACGTAATACACTTTTTGATGAATAGATGGGCGTAGGTTTATTTGGGCATTACCTGAGATGAAACATTTTTTTTATGGTGATTGTATAACAATCAATGTAAAAAATAAGGTGAACTCTGTCAGGCCCCTTACGAATGCATGACAATATTGGATTGGTAGGTAGGGGGCATATTAGTAGTAGGCTCAGGAATGAAGAAGAAGCCTGGAAAGCTTTTTCTCCACTGCCTGCCAGAGCTTAAAGCCAGAGCTTAAAGCAATGAGAAGCATGCAAAAGGACATAATCACCTCTCTTGCCAACAAATGCTACCACATACCAGTGAATGCCTCAGCAGGCCCTGGATGATCATCACTTGCAAAGGAAGGGTATCCTATATCACGGAAGGGCATCATCTAACAATAATACCCAGGCAACACCATAGATGGTTACAATGTGATTGGCATGTAGCCATGTAGTCATTAAATGCAAGAAATTACCATCACAAGTCTGTGTCAATCTGTGCACGCCACAACCATACTGTGCTAAGAATGGCCTTGGTATGACAGGGAGTTTCATTGCAACAGTGAATGCCATCATAAACAATGACTGCCATCATCTGCCAGGAATTGGGATTTGTTGCTAAGGATTAGCATCCAATATGACATAGGACATTCTATACTAGGATCAGTGGCAGCTCACCAAAGTTGGCATCGGGATGCCAACTCTTTGGTTTCACTCCCAAATTCCAAGTCATTTTCTTTTTCATTTTTATAGGTATTTATGAAAAATAGTCATACACACAAAGAGGCATGATTGGAGGATGTACGTGCATCAGCTTGATTCCCAATCAAGGATTTGTTATGCGCTAATGTGCATCAACCTTAGGCTGCATTGCATTTATGCATCTAGCAATCACCCAGGCCTGAGGCCTGTGAGGTAATCAGCCCAGCAAAGTCATATGCTCCTGGACTAATCTCCATTCTCTGATGACTTGAAAGCAAAGCTAGCCCTGGGAGCTTTAGGTTGAAGTTCTGCAAAGCAAGGGACATCAAATCAATCAGCAAACAAGGCCATGACTACCAAGCCTTTCACAGCTTGTTACACGGTGGAATGGGATCAGTAAGCTGCACAAGGGCAGGTGTGGACACTGCATGTAGAAAGCATGCTAAGCATCTGAACCAACTTGGGTATTGATGATACACTGCACAGACTTGGGTTCTCAACTTCTGGTACTACAATTATAGAGCAATGCATTATCCTGACTGGATCTGACAGACACTGCAGAGGAGCAGGGTCTAGTTATTATTTTAAACAGGAAGCAAGCAAAACCCTCTTTCATTCCTTACAAAAGACCTCTTCACCCCGACCCAGGCCTAGACCAGATGGGGAAATGACATCGGTGTCAGGCACTAGTCAAAAAATAAGATGGTTGAGACTTCTTTTCTATTGTGTCTAAAGCATTTATGGCACAAGCTTGTGCTTCTTGCAGGGAACTACTTAATGGCTATAATGGCTACATTTGTGCTTTTTATTAAATGTTTACAGACCTGTCAGCACAGATCTCTCCAGAGGCAAAGATAGAAACAGCATACCGCATCTACAACACAATATACATGATGATGTTTCATGTAATTCTCATTTTTAAAAAGGAAGTATATTTCATGTTTTTATTCTATTGCTCCCTTTGACTCTGTAAAGAGAGATTTACAACATAAAAGAGTGCAAACAACATGTGTTTGTGGTCACCACTTAACTTGGAAAACAATGAATGCTGGTGTCTAAAGATCTGCTCAGAACCTACAGCTGGCACTATTACATGTCTGTACACTGAATACAAAGGCATGATAGCCTGGAATTCAACACATGCCCCCTTATTTGAAAGTCATACACTCCCTGCCCCTTTGTATCCCTCTGCTTTCACCTTTTGTGATGGTTTTTCTGTCTTTCACTTTCTCCTCTCCCCTTTGTGCATTTTTCCCTCTCTTGCTCTCTGGAATGTCTGAAGAGAAAATATGAGTGCCAGTCCCCACACAAATGAGTGCAATGGGGTTCACCAGCGAGCCACAAACCCAAATTAAGCACTGCTTGAAGTTCCAAGTAAGCCTTGAAAGAGATTTTGGAGTTTAACTCCGTGGAATTCCATAGAGTTATAAAAAAACTCTCTGGGAGTCTGGAGAACTCTGTGAATGGAGGAAGAATGATCGACTGCCCATTAGCACTGCTTTTTAAGGGCAGTAGCATGTTCAGTACAAACCCCATCATTCAGTTCTCAAGGGAGCAGCATTTTGTTTTGATTGTTTCTGTCTTTCTTTGCTGGTTGCATTACTTTTTGGTTTCTCAATCCAACTAACTCCATCAACTCCACCTATTTCTCCATACTAACAGTTTTATACTTACCTTGTTATTGTGTTTTTGTCCCTGTGTTTATTTTTGAGTCTATTGTACATTTTGTCAACATTTTTGTATTTCATTTAATCTTTATTTCTTCTTTGGCCTTCCTGTTTGTCACCCTCCTGCTCTTTACTCCAGTTCCACTCCATTCTTAGTTCCTTTCTTCCTTCTCGAGTCTGTCACTCTCTCCACTCCATCTATGGTGGAAGCAGGCAACACGGACACCTCCTGCACCCCATGCGGGTGGCACTGAAAGGCAGAGATGCGGCCCGTCCCATCTTTATGGAGGTGGCGGTGGTAGCACTCATTTTTTGGGTGCAGTAAACCTCTCCCACATGCCAGCAGCAGGCAGAAAGCCTGGTAAGGGTTATTCTTGGGGGCATCAGTTGCTAAATATTCTAATATTTTGTTTCAGGTAGCATGATCACTGAAAAGGTGAGTTAATAAGTTCCATCTTTATGGAGGTGGAGGTGGTAGCACTCATTTTTTGGGTGCAGTAAACCTCTCCCACATGCCAGCAGCAGGCAGAAAGCCTGGTAAGGGTTATTCTTGGGGGCATCAGTTGCTAAATATTCTAATATTTTGTTTCCGGTAGCATGATCACTGAAAAGGTGAGTTAATAAGTTAAGTTTAAGTAATGTTTTTGATAGATGTATATAAATAAACACACAAACACACACACACACACAAATGGCTCAGCACAGCATGGGATACGACCCTACACAAAAACAATCCTTAGAGGTAAGGGCAACACAAACCCTTGATACAGTATAGTAGTGGTGCATGGTGCCAGCCTGACAAGGAGGATGTAGGGTTTTGGGAATGTAGGTTCATAGTGGAAGTGAAGTGAATGATACTGCCAGGATTCTGTGGAGTGTGAGCTAGACAGGTGTTCTCTTGGGCTGATTTAAGGCATGGTTATCTACTCATCACCATCATGTCACTGAATTATACAATGTTAGTAAAGTATTTCAGGCCTGTCACTTAACTAACGCATGTTCTTCTTTGTGGCTTTATCTCTTTATGTAGCTGATAGAAATGGGGTTTCTGGTTGTCGGAGTCTGTACACTGTACAAGCTGGAACCACCAGTTTAGTCAGAGTAATCTAAATACACATTTAAAGATAAGCTATGCTCACCCTCTGGTAGCTTAGCAGAGAGCAGTGAGTATTATCTAAAGAGGCAATGTATAAAGTAATTGTGTAAAACACACAAACAGTAACATAATAAAACACCAAAAAGCCTCCACTCAGGTTTAGAACAATCGGAAATAGTTATATAAATTAAGAAAGATGGAAATGAAAAAAATCGAATAAGTAGAAGTCGAGTTATGATCTTTAAAAGAATAAAGGAGTTCTAACGCTCACAGGCAAACA